>NW_028126057.1:0-510000 GCF_965194825.1 Balaenoptera physalus | reverse complement strand
GAATTGTGTAAGAATTTCTCTCTCTTTCACTGTCTTTGTTTCATGGGTTTTTAAAAGTAATTTATTTTTATAATGGGGTTTAGCTGCTTTTCACTGATGTGTTTATGCCGCTTTACACCCACTTGACACACTAACAGAGAGATATCAATACATAGGTTTTAAGATTATTACTAGTCAGATATATTCTTGTGCGGTGAATAAGGCGTGTTGAGTCCAGTTCTCTGAGCAAGGAGTAGGTCTTGTCTATTACATATTGGGTTTATGGAACGGTATCTGAGCTAATTTGAAACCCTTGTTTTATGTATCACCCCACCTCACCTTTCCCGTTTAGCAGCCATAGTGTGTTTTCTGCATGTGCGACTCTGTTCTGTTTTGTAATTCAGTTCAAGTGTAACGGTTTTTACCTTCCCTCTATAAGTGATACCTTATGAGAAGTGTCCTTTTCTGTGTGACTTATTTCACTTAGAATCGTCGTACCTAAATCCACTCATCATGCTGCTACTAGCCTTATGCCATTGATTTCATGGCTGAGTGATATTCCATTGTACATAAGGACCACAACTTCTTTATCCATTTTTCTCTTTCCTGGGATATTTAAGGTGGAATGAAGTGGAGGTCCTTGTCAACAGAGCAGCCCTAAACTTTGGGCTGCTTGTGTTTTGCTGATTTTTCATTTTCCCAATTTATACCCCGATGAGTGGAAGTGCCCTATGCTCTCTAAGCTGTGTTTTTTAGATATTTCAGGACTCACCGTACACTTCTCCAGAGTGCCTGTTGGCAATTTACATCCCGCCCATCAGTGTAGCAAGGCTCCCATTTCTCCATGGCCTGTCCTGCATTTCTGGTTTTGACACTTTTTTCAGCATGGCCCTTTTGACCGATGGGAAGCGAGACTTCTTTGTAGCGCTGATTTGCCTTTCCAGGTTGCTTGGTTGGCCAAAAAGGGCGTATGCGTTTTTTCCTGAATATATTCAGGAAAAAACGCATACGCCCTTTTTGGCCAAGGGCATCATTGTCAACGTTTTGCCGCTTTTCATGTGCTTTAAAGACGAT
Source organism: Balaenoptera physalus (assembly GCF_965194825.1). Lineage (NCBI taxonomy): Eukaryota > Metazoa > Chordata > Mammalia > Artiodactyla > Balaenopteridae > Balaenoptera > Balaenoptera physalus. The sequence continues at coordinate 508,947 of NW_028126057.1, read as the reverse complement.
TCGAATCTACCTCCTGAAATCTGTTTCCTGCAATTCTGCCTTGATTTCAAATCCTCTTCTTTGCCTTCCCTCAATATATTTGTGGACGAGAGTTATCATTTATAACTCTGCAGGTTTGTGAATTGCAGTGCCCTGAAGCTCCATTTTACAACTCGCTTTTTTGGGAACTGGCCGCAAAAGCACAGGATGGCTTCAGGCCCTGTTCTGGTTCCGGGGGGCAGGCTGAGCCTGTGGTTAATTCTTCTTCCTGATGGGAAAATAGAGTGACCTGTGCCTGTCCCAACACCAAGAGCTAGTCTCTCATTGGTTCCCCGTCTTCCCGTTCATCCTCAGGACAAATTGCAACCTGTACGGAACAGGAGGTTAAAGGTGCTGATGGTCCAAGTAGGGAGATTGCTAGTAAAGTGGCTGGAATGGCGAACCCGAGCACAAGGAGATGATAAATGAGGTGCGTTTTAGAAACCTTTCCCCATCACACGGTGTACCATCTTCTGGGTTTCTCATGCATGTTTTCGATGTAGGAAGATGCCCTTGAACCTGGAGATTTGGGACCCATGCGATGGGTACCACGCAGTATTACTTTAAAGGGTCTGCGTTTGCTCACCCAAACTCACCAAACCTCTCAGCCCCAAGAGTGTCCACCCTTATGTCTCATCCAGCTGTGGGTCTACATATGGTCAATCCAGGTTGCATCACAGCCCCTGAATGAATTGTGTAAGAATTTCTCTCTCTTTCACTGTCTTTGTTTCATGGGTTTTTAAAAGTAGTTTATTTTTATAATGGGGTTAGCTGCTTTTCACTGCTGTGTTTATGCCGCTTTACACCCACTTGACTCACTTACAGAGAGATATCAATACATAGGTTTTAAGATTATTACTAGTCAGATATATTCTTGTGCGGTGAATAGGGAGTGTTGAGTCCAGTTCTCTGAGCAAGGAGTAGGTCTTGTCTATTACATATTGGGTTTATGGAACGGTATCTGAGCTAATTTGAAACCCTTGTTTTATGTATCACCCCACCTCACCTTTCCCGTTTAGCATCCATAGTGTGTTTCTGCATGTGCGACTCTGTTCTGTTTTGTAATTCAGTTCAAGTGTAACGGTTTTACATTCCCTCTATAACTGATACCTTATGAGAAGTGTCCTTTTCTGTGTGACTTATTTCACTTAGAATCGTCGTACCTAAATCCACTCATCATCCTGCTACTAGCCTTATGCCATTGATTTCATGGCTGAGTGATATTCCATTGTACATAAGGACCACAACTTCTTTATCCATTTTTCTCTTTCCTGGGATATTTAAGGTGGAATGAAGTGGAGGTCCTTGTCAACAGAGCAGCCCTAAACTTTGGGCTGCTTGTGTTTTGCTGATTTTTCATTTTCCCAATTTATACCCCGATGAGTGGAAGTGCCCTATGCTCTCTAAGCTGTGTTTTTTAGATATTTCAGGACTCACCGTACACTTCTCCAGAGTGCCTGTTGGCAATTTACATCCCGCCCATCAGTGTAGCAAGGCTCCCATTTCTCCATGGCCTGTCCTGCATTTCTGGTTTTGACACTTTTTTCAGCATGGCCCTTTTGACCGATGGGAAGCGAGACTTCTTTGTAGCGCTGATTTGCCTTTCCAGGTTGCTTGGTTGGACAAAAAGGGCGTATGCGTTTTTTCCTGAATATATTCAGGAAAAAACGTATACGCCCTTTGTGACCAAGGGCATCATTGTCAACGTTTTGCCGCTTTTCATGTGCTTTAAAGATGATTCGAATCTACCTCCTGAAATCTGTTTCCTGCAATTCTGCCTTGATTTCAAATCCTCTTCTTTGCCTTCCCTCAAAATATTTGTGGACGAGAGTTATCATTTATAACTCTGCAGGTTTTTGAATTGCAGTGCCCTGAAGCTCCATTTTACAACTCGCTTTTTTGGGAACTGGCCGCAAAACCGCAGGATGGCTTCAGGCCCTGTTCTGGTTCCGGGGGGCAGGCTGAGCCTGTGGTTAATTCTTCTTCCTGATGGGAAAATACAGTGACCTGTGCCCGTCCCAACACCAAGAGCTCGTCTGTCATTGGTTCCCCATCTTCCCGTTCATCCTCAGGAAAAATTGCAACCTGTACGGAACAGGAGGTTAAAGGTGCTGATGCTCCAAGTAGGGAGATTGCTAGTAAAGTGGCTGGAATGGCGAACCCGAGCACAAGGAGATGATAAATGAGGTGCGTTTCAGAAACCTTTCCCCATCACACGGTGTACCATCTTCTGGGTTTCTCATGCATGTTTTCGATGTAGGAAGATGCCCTTGAACCTGGAGATTTGGGACCCATGCGATGGGTACCACGCAGTATTACTTTAAAGGGTCTGCGTTTGCTCACCCAACCTCACCAAACCTCTCAGCCCCAAGGGTGTCCACCCTTATGTCTCATCCAGCTGTGGGTCTACATATGGTCAATCCAGGTTGCATCACAGCCCCTGAATGAATTGTGTAAGAATTTCTCTCTCTTTCACTGTCTTTGTTTCATGGGTTTTTAAAAGTAATTTATTTTTATAATGGGGTTAGCTGCTTTTCACTGCTGTGTTTATGCCGCTTTACACCCACTTGACTCACTTACAGAGAGATATCAATACATAGGTTTTAAGATTATTACTAGTCAGATATATTCTTGTGCGGTGAATAGGGCGTGTTGAGTCCAGTTCTCTGAGCAAGGAGTAGGTCTTGTCTATTACATATTGGGTTTATGGAACGGTATCTGAGCTAATTTGAAACCCTTGTTTTTTGTATCACCCCACCTCACCTTTCCCGTTTAGCAGCCATAGTGTGTTTTCTGCATGTGCGACTCTGTTCTCTTTTGTAATTCAGTTCAAGTGTAACCGTTTTTACATTCCCTCTATAACTGATACCTTATGAGAAGTGTCCTTTTCTGTGTGACTTATTTCACTTAGAATCGTCGTACCTAAATCCACTCATCATGCTGCTACTAGCCTTATACCATTGATTTCATGGCTGAGTGATATTCCATTGTACATAAGGACCACAACTTCTTTATCAATTTGTCTCTTTCCTGGGATATTTAAGGTGGAATGAAGTGGAGGTCCTTGTCAACAGAGCAGCCCTAAACTTTGGGCTGCTTGTGTTTTGCTGATTTTTCATTTTCCCAATTTATACCCCGATGAGTGGAAGTGCCCTATGCTCTCTAAGCTGTGTTTTTTAGATATTTCAGGACTCACCGTACACTTCTCCAGAGTGCCTGTTGGCAATTTACATCCCGCCAATCAGTGTAGCAAGGCTCCCATTTCTCCATGGCCTGTCCTGCATTTCTGGTTTTGACACTTTTTTCAGCATGGCCTTTTTGACCGATGGGAAGCGAGACTTCTTTGTAGCGCTGATTTGCCTTTCCAGGTTGCTTGGTTGGCCAAAAAGGGCGTATGCGTTTTTTCCTGAATATATTCAGGAAAAAACGCATACGCCCTTTTTGGCCAAGGGCATCATTGTCAACGTTTTGCCGCTTTTCATGTGCTTTAAAGACGATTCGAATCTACCTCCTGAATTCTGTTTCCTGCAATTCTGCCTTGATTTCAAATCCTCTTCTTTGCCTTCCCTCAATATATTTGTGGACGAGAGTTATCATTTACAACTCTGCAGGTTTGTGAATTGCAGTGTCCTGAAGCTCCATTTTACAACTCGCTTTTTTGGGAACTGGCCGCAAAAGCACAGGATGGCTTCAGGCCCTGTTCTGGTTCCGGGGGGCAGGCTGAGCCTGTGGTTAATTCTTCTTCCTGATGGGAAAATAGAGTGACCTGTGCCTGTCCCAACACCAAGAGCTAGTCTCTCATTGGTTCCCCGTCTTCCCGTTCATCCTCAGGACAAATTGCAACCTGTACGGAACAGGAGGTTAAAGGTGCTGATGCTCCAAGTAGGGAGATTGCTAGTAAAGTGGCTGGAATGGCGAACCCAAGCACAAGGAGATGAGAAATGAGGTGCATTTTAGAAACCTTTCCCCATCACACGGTTGTACCATCTTCTGGGTTTCTCATGCATGTTTTCGATGTAGGAAGATGTCCTTGAACCTGGAGATTTGGGACCCATGCAATGGGAACCACACAGTATTACTTTAAAGGGTCTGCGTTTCTTCACCCAACCTCACCAAACCTCTCAGCCCCAAGAGTGTCCACCCTATGTCTCATCCAGCTGTGGGTCTACATATGGTCAATCCAGGTTGCATCACAGCCCCTGAATGAATTGTGTAAGAATTTCTCTCTCTTTCACTGTCTTTGTTTCATGGGTTTTTAAAAGTAATTTATTTTTATAATGGGGTTCTTTTCACTGATGTGTTTATGCCGCTTACACCCACTTGACACACTAACAGAGAGATATCAATACATAGGTTTTAAGATTATTACTAGTCAGATATATTCTTGTGCGGTGAATAAGGCGTGTTGAGTCCAGTTTCTCTGAGCAAGGAGTAGGTCTTGTCTATTACATATTGGGTTTATGGAACGGTATCTGAGCTAATTTGAAACCCTTGTTTTATGTAATCACCCACCCCTCACCTTTCCCGTTTAGCAGCCATAGTGTGTTTTCTGCATGTGCGACTCTGTTCTGTTTTGTAATTCAGTTCAAGTGTAACGGTTTTTACCTTCCCTCTATAAGTGATACCTTATGAGAAGTGTCCTTTTCTGTGTGACTTATTTCACTTAGAATCGTCGTACCTAAATCCACTCATCATGCTGCTACTAGCCTTATGCCATTGATTTCATGGCTGAGTGATATTCCATTGTACATAAGGACCACAACTTCTTTATCCATTTTTCTCTTCCTGGGATATTTAAGGTGGAATGAAGTGGAGGTCCTTGTCAACAGAGCAGCCCTAAACTTTGGGCTGCTTGTGTTTTGCTGATTTTTCCATTTTCCCAATTTTATACCCCGATGAGTGGAAGTGCCCCTATGCTCTCTAAGCTGTGTTTTTTTAGATATTTCAGGACTCACCGTACACTTCTCCAGAGTGCCTGTTGGCAATTTTACATCCCGCCCATCAGTGTAGCAAGGCTCCCATTTCTCCATGGCCTGTCCTGCATTTCTGGTTTTTGACACTTTTTTCAGCATGGCCCTTTTGACCGATGGGAAGCGAGACTTCTTTGTAGCGCTGATTTGCCTTTCCAGGTTGCTTGGTTGGCCAAAAAGGGCGTATGCGTTTTTTCCTGAATATATTCAGGAAAAAACGCATACGCCCTTTTTGGCCAAGGGCATCATTGTCAACGTTTTGCCGCTTTTCATGTGCTTTAAAGACGATTCGAATCTACCTCCTGAAATCTGTTTCCTGCAATTCTGCCTTGATTTCAAAATCCTCTTCTTTGCCTTCCCTCAATATATTTGTGGACGAGAGTTATCATTTATAACTCTGCAGGTTGTGAATTGCAGTGCCCTGAAGCTCCATTTTACAACTCGCTTTTTTGGGAACTGGCCGCAAAAGCACAGGATGGCTTCAGGCCCTGTTCTGGTTCCGGGGGCAGGCTGAGCCTGTGGTTAATTCTTCTTCCTGATGGGAAAATAGAGTGACCTGTGCCTGTCCCAACACCAAGAGCTAGTCTCTCATTGGTTCCCCGTCTTCCCGTTCATCCTCAGGACAATTGCAACCTGTACGGAACAGGAGGTTAAAGGTGCTGCATGGTCCAAGTAGGAGATTGCTAGTAAAGTGGCTGGAATGGCGAACCCGAGCACAGGAGATGATAAATGAGGTGCGTTTTAGAAACCTTTCCCCATCACACGGTGTACCATCTTCTGGGTTTCTCATGCATGTTTTCGATGTAGGAAGATGCCCTTGAACCTGGAGATTTGGGACCCATGCGATGGGTACCACGCAGTATTACTTTAAAGGGTCTGCGTTTGCTCACCCAAACTCACCAAACCTCTCAGCCCCAAGAGTGTCCACCCTTATGTCTCATCCAGCTGTGGGTCTACATAGGTCAATCCAGGTTGCATCACAGCCCCCTGAATGAATTGTGTAAGAATTTCTCTCTCTTTCACTGTCTTTGTTTCATGGGTTTTTTAAAGTAGTTTATTTTTATAAATGGGGTTAGCTGCTTTTCATGCTGTGTTTATGCCGCTTTTACACCCACTTGACTCACTTACAGAGAGATATCAATACATAGGTTTTAAGATTTTAGATTAATACTAGTCAGATATATTCTTGTGCGGTGAATAGGGAGTGTTGAGTCCAGTTCTCTGAGCAAGGAGTAGGTCTTGTCTATTACATATTGGGTTTATGGAACGGTATCTGAGCTAATTTGAAACCCTTGTTTTATGTATCACCCCACCTCACTTTCCCGTTTAGCATCCATAGTGTGTTTCTGCATGTGCGACTCTGTTCTGTTTTGTAATTCAGTTCAAGTGTAACGGTTTTTTACATTCCCTCTATAACTGATACCTTATGAGAAGTGTCCTTTTCTGTGTGACTTATTTCACTTAGAATCGTCGTACCTAAATCCACTCATCATCCTGCTACTAGCCTTATGCCATGATTTCATGGCTGAGTGATATTCCATTGTACATAAGGACCACAACTTCTTTATCCATTTTTCTCTTTCCTGGGATATTTAAGGTGGAATGAAGTGGAGGTCCTTGTCAACAGAGCAGCCCTAAACTTTGGGCTGCTTGTGTTTTGCTGATTTTTCATTTTCCCAATTTATACCCCGATGAGTGGAAGTGCCCTATGCTCTCTAAGCTGTGTTTTTTAGATATTTCAGGACTCACCGTACACTTCTCCAGAGTGCCTGTTGGCAATTTACATCCCGCCCATCAGTGTAGCAAAGGCTCCCATTTCTCCATGGCCTGTCCTGCATTTCTGGTTTTGACACTTTTTCAGCATGGCCCTTTTGACCGATGGGAAGCGAGACTTCTTTGTAGCGCTGATTTGCCTTTCCAGGTTGCTTGGTTGGACAAAAAGGGCGTATGCGTTTTTCCTGAATATATTCAGGAAAAAACGTATACGCCCTTTGTGACCAAGGGCATCATTGTCAACGTTTGCCGCTTTTCATGTGCTTTAAAGATGATTCGAATCTACCTCCTGAAATCTGTTTCCTGCAATTCTGCCTTGAATTTCAAATCCTCTTCTTTGCCTTCCCTCAAAATATTTGTGGACGAGAGTTATCATTTATAACTCTGCAGGTTTTTGAATTGCAGTGCCCTGAAGCTCCATTTTACAACTCGCTTTTTTGGGAACTGGCCGCAAAACCGCAGGATGGCTTCAGGCCCTGTTCTGGTTCCGGGGGCAGGCTGAGCCTGTGGTTAATTCTTCTTCCCTGAATGGGAAAATACAGTGACCTGTGCCCGTCCCAACACCAAGAGCTCGTCTCTCATTGGTTCCCCATCTTCCCGTTCATCCTCAGGAAAAATTGCAACCTGTACGGAACAGGAGGTTAAAGGTGCTGATGCTCCAAGTAGGAGATTGCTAGTAAAGTGGCTGGAATGGCGAACCCGAGCACAAGGAGATGATTAAATGAGGTGCGTTTCAGAACCTTTCCCCATCACACGGTGTACCATCTTCTGGGTTTCTCATGCATGTTTTCGATGTAGGAAGATGCCTTGAACCTGGAGATTTGGGACCCATGCGATGGGTACCACGCAGTATTACTTTAAAGGGTCTGCGTTTGCTCACCCAACCTCACCAAACCTCTCAGCCCCAAGGGTGTCCACCCTTATGTCTCATCCAGCTGTGGGTCTACATATGGTCAATCCAGGTTGCATCACAGCCCCTGAATGAATTGTGTAAGAATTTCTCTCTCTTCACTGTCTTTGTTTCATGGGTTTTTAAAAGTAATTTATTTTTATAATGGGGTTAGCTGCTTTTCACTGCTGTGTTTATGCCGCTTTACACCCACTTGACTCACTTACAGAGAGATATCAATACATAGGTTTTAAGATTATTACTAGTCAGATATATTCTTGTGCGGTGAATAGGGCGTGTGAGTCCAGTTCTCTGAGCAAGGAGTAGGTCTTGTCTATTACATATTGGTTTATGGAACTGTATCTGAGCTAATTTGAAACCCTTGTTTTTTGTATCACCCCACCTCACCTTTCCAGTTTAGCAGCCATAGTGTGTTTTCTGCATGTGCGACTCTGTTCTCTTTTGTAATTCAGTTCAAGTGTAACCGTTTTTACATTCCCTCTATAACTGATACCTTATGAGAAGTGTCCTTTTCTGTGTGACTTATTTACACTTAGAATCGTCGTACCTAAATCCACTCATCATGCTGCTACTAGCCTTATACCATTGATTTCATGGCTGAGTGATATTCCATTTTACATAAGGACCACAACTTCTTTATCAATTTGTCTCTTTCCTGGGATATTTAAGGTGGAATGAAGTGGAGGTCCTTGTCAACAGAGCAGCCCTAAACTTTGGGCTGCTTGTGTTTTGCTGATTTTTCATTTTCCCAATTTATACCCCGATGAGTGGAAGTGCCCTATGCTCTCTAAGCTGTGTTTTTTAGATATTTCAGGACTCACCGTACACTTCTCCAGAGTGCCTGTTGGCAATTTACATCCCGCCAATCAGTGTAGCAAGGCTCCCATTTCTCCATGGCCTGTCCTGCATTTCTGGTTTTGACACTTTTTTCAGCATGGCCTTTTTGACCGATGGGAAGCGAGACTTCTTTGTAGCGCTGATTTGCCTTTCCAGGTTGCTTGGTTGGCCAAAAAGGGCGTATGCGTTTTTTCCTGAATATATTCAGGAAAAAACGCATACGCCCTTTTTGGCCAAGGGCATCATTGTCAACGTTTTGCCGCTTTTCATGTGCTTTAAAGACGATTCGAATCTACCTCCTGAATTCTGTTTCCTGCAATTCTGCCTTGATTTCAAATCCTCTTCTTTGCCTTCCCTCAATATATTTGTGGACGAGAGTTATCATTTACAACTCTGCAGGTTTGTGAATTGCAGTGTCCTGAAGCTCCATTTTACAACTCGCTTTTTTGGGAACTGGCCGCAAAAGCACAGGATGGCTTCAGGCCCTGTTCTGGTTCCGGGGGGCAGGCTGAGCCTGTGGTTAATTCTTCTTCCTGATGGGAAAATAGAGTGACCTGTGCCTGTCCCAACACCAAGAGCTAGTCTCTCATTGGTTCCCCGTCTTCCCGTTCATCCTCAGGACAAATTGCAACCTGTACGGAACAGGAGGTTAAAGGTGCTGATGCTCCAAGTAGGGAGATTGCTAGTAAAGTGGCTGGAATGGCGAACCCAAGCACAAGGAGATGAGAAATGAGGTGCATTTTAGAAACCTTTCCCCATCACACGGTGTACCATCTTCTGGGTTTCTCATGCATGTTTTCGATGTAGGAAGATGTCCTTGAACCTGGAGATTTGGGACCCATGCAATGGGAACCACACAGTATTACTTTAAAGGGTCTGCGTTTCTTCACCCAACCTCACCAAACCTCTCAGCCCCAAGAGTGTCCACCCTATGTCTCATCCAGCTGTGGGTCTACATATGGTCAATCCAGGTTGCATCACAGCCCCTGAATGAATTGTGTAAGAATTTCTCTCTCTTTCACTGTCTTTGTTTCATGGGTTTTTAAAAGTAATTTATTTTTATAATGGGGTTTAGCTGCTTTTCACTGATGTGTTTATGCCGCTTTACACCCACTTGACACACTAACAGAGAGATATCAATACATAGGTTTTAAGATTATTACTAGTCAGATATATTCTTGTGCGGTGAATAGGGCGTGTTGAGTCCAGTTCTCTGAGCAAGGAGTAGGTCTTGTCTATTACATATTGGGTTTATGGAACGGTATCTGAGCTAATTTGAAACCCTTGTTTTATGTATCACCCCACCTCACCTTTCCCGTTTAGCAGCCATAGTGTGTTTTCTGCATGTGCGACTCTGTTCTGTTTTGTAATTCAGTTCAAGTGTAACGGTTTTTACCTTCCCTCTATAAGTGATACCTTATGAGAAGTGTCCTTTTCTGTGTGACTTATTTCACTTAGAATCGTCGTACCTAAATCCACTCATCATGCTGCTACTAGCCTTATGCCATTGATTTCATGGCTGAGTGATATTCCATTGTACATAAGGACCACAACTTCTTTATCCATTTTTCTCTTTCCTGGGATATTTAAGGTGGAATGAAGTGGAGGTCCTTGTCAACAGAGCAGCCCTAAACTTTGGGCTGCTTGTGTTTTGCTGATTTTTCATTTTCCCAATTTATACCCCGATGAGTGGAAGTGCCCTATGCTCTCTAAGCTGTGTTTTTTAGATATTTCAGGACTCACCGTACACTTCTCCAGAGTGCCTGTTGGCAATTTACATCCCGCCCATCAGTGTAGCAAGGCTCCCATTTCTCCATGGCCTGTCCTGCATTTCTGGTTTTGACACTTTTTTCAGCATGGCCCTTTTGACCGATGGGAAGCGAGACTTCTTTGTAGCGCTGATTTGCCTTTCCAGGTTGCTTGGTTGGCCAAAAAGGGCGTATGCGTTTTTTCCTGAATATATTCAGGAAAAAACGCATACGCCCTTTTTGGCCAAGGGCATCATTGTCAACGTTTTGCCGCTTTTCATGTGCTTTAAAGACGATTCGAATCTACCTCCTGAAATCTGTTTCCTGCAATTCTGCCTTGATTTCAAATCCTCTTCTTTGCCTTCCCTCAATATATTTGTGGACGAGAGTTATCATTTATAACTCTGCAGGTTTGTGAATTGCAGTGCCCTGAAGCTCCATTTTACAACTCGCTTTTTTGGGAACTGGCCGCAAAAGCACAGGATGGCTTCAGGCCCTGTTCTGGTTCCGGGGGGCAGGCTGAGCCTGTGGTTAATTCTTCTTCCTGATGGGAAAATAGAGTGACCTGTGCCTGTCCCAACACCAAGAGCTAGTCTCTCATTGGTTCCCCGTCTTCCCGTTCATCCTCAGGACAAATTGCAACCTGTACGGAACAGGAGGTTAAAGGTGCTGATGGTCCAAGTAGGGAGATTGCTAGTAAAGTGGCTGGAATGGCGAACCCGAGCACAAGGAGATGATAAATGAGGTGCGTTTTAGAAACCTTTCCCCATCACACGGTGTACCATCTTCTGGGTTTCTCATGCATGTTTTCGATGTAGGAAGATGCCCTTGAACCTGGAGATTTGGGACCCATGCGATGGGTACCACGCAGTATTACTTTAAAGGGTCTGCGTTTGCTCACCCAACCTCACCAAACCTCTCAGCCCCAAGAGTGTCCACCCTTATGTCTCATCCAGCTGTGGGTCTACATATGGTCAATCCAGGTTGCATCACAGCCCCTGAATGAATTGTGTAAGAATTTCTCTCTCTTTCACTGTCTTTGTTTCATGGGTTTTTAAAAGTAGTTTATTTTTATAATGGGGTTAGCTGCTTTTCACTGCTGTGTTTATGCCGCTTTACACCCACTTGACTCACTTACAGAGAGATATCAATACATAGGTTTTAAGATTATTACTAGTCAGATATATTCTTGTGCGGTGAATAGGGAGTGTTGAGTCCAGTTCTCTGAGCAAGGAGTAGGTCTTGTCTATTACATATTGGGTTTATGGAACGGTATCTGAGCTAATTTGAAACCCTTGTTTTATGTATCACCCCACCTCACCTTTCCCGTTTAGCATCCATAGTGTGTTTCTGCATGTGCGACTCTGTTCTGTTTTGTAATTCAGTTCAAGTGTAACGGTTTTTACATTCCCTCTATAACTGATACCTTATGAGAAGTGTCCTTTTCTGTGTGACTTATTTCACTTAGAATCGTCGTACCTAAATCCACTCATCATCCTGCTACTAGCCTTATGCCATTGATTTCATGGCTGAGTGATATTCCATTGTACATAAGGACCACAACTTCTTTATCCATTTTTCTCTTTCCTGGGATATTTAAGGTGGAATGAAGTGGAGGTCCTTGTCAACAGAGCAGCCTTAAACTTTGGGCTGCTTGTGTTTTGCTGATTTTTCATTTTCCCAATTTATACCCCGATGAGTGGAAGTGCCCTATGCTCTCTAAGCTGTGTTTTTTAGATATTTCAGGACTCACCGTACACTTCTCCAGAGTGCCTGTTGGCAATTTACATCCCGCCCATCAGTGTAGCAAGGCTCCCATTTCTCCATGGCCTGTCCTGCATTTCTGGTTTTGACACTTTTTTCAGCATGGCCCTTTTGACCGATGGGAAGCGAGACTTCTTTGTAGCGCTGATTTGCCTTTCCAGGTTGCTTGGTTGGACAAAAAGGGCGTATGCGTTTTTTCCTGAATATATTCAGGAAAAAACGTATACGCCCTTTGTGACCAAGGGCATCATTGTCAACGTTTTGCCGCTTTTCATGTGCTTTAAAGATGATTCGAATCTACCTCCTGAAATCTGTTTCCTGCAATTCTGCCTTGATTTCAAATCCTCTTCTTTGCCTTCCCTCAAAATATTTGTGGACGAGAGTTATCATTTATAACTCTGCAGGTTTTTGAATTGCAGTGCCCTGAAGCTCCATTTTACAACTCGCTTTTTTGGGAACTGGCCGCAAAACCGCAGGATGGCTTCAGGCCCTGTTCTGGTTCCGGGGGGCAGGCTGAGCCTGTGGTTAATTCTTCTTCCTGATGGGAAAATACAGTGACCTGTGCCCGTCCCAACACCAAGAGCTCGTCTCTCATTGGTTCCCCATCTTCCCGTTCATCCTCAGGAAAAATTGCAACCTGTACGGAACAGGAGGTTAAAGGTGCTGATGCTCCAAGTAGGGAGATTGCTAGTAAAGTGGCTGGAATGGCGAACCCGAGCACAAGGAGATGATAAATGAGGTGCGTTTCAGAAACCTTTCCCCATCACACGGTGTACCATCTTCTGGGTTTCTCATGCATGTTTTCGATGTAGGAAGATGCCCTTGAACCTGGAGATTTGGGACCCATGCGATGGGTACCACGCAGTATTACTTTAAAGGGTCTGCGTTTGCTCACCCAACCTCACCAAACCTCTCAGCCCCAAGGGTGTCCACCCTTATGTCTCATCCAGCTGTGGGTCTACATATGGTCAATCCAGGTTGCATCACAGCCCCTGAATGAATTGTGTAAGAATTTCTCTCTCTTTCACTGTCTTTGTTTCATGGGTTTTTAAAAGTAATTTATTTTTATAATGGGGTTAGCTGCTTTTCACTGCTGTGTTTATGCCGCTTTACACCCACTTGACTCACTTACAGAGAGATATCAATACATAGGTTTTAAGATTATTACTAGTCAGATATATTCTTGTGCGGTGAATAGGGCGTGTTGAGTCCAGTTCTCTGAGCAAGGAGTAGGTCTTGTCTATTACATATTGGGTTTATGGAACGGTATCTGAGCTAATTTGAAACCCTTGTTTTTTGTATCACCCCACCTCACCTTTCCCGTTTAGCAGCCATAGTGTGTTTTCTGCATGTGCGACTCTGTTCTCTTTTGTAATTCAGTTCAAGTGTAACCGTTTTTACATTCCCTCTATAACTGATACCTTATGAGAAGTGTCCTTTTCTGTGTGACTTATTTCACTTAGAATCGTCGTACCTAAATCCACTCATCATGCTGCTACTAGCCTTATACCATTGATTTCATGGCTGAGTGATATTCCATTGTACATAAGGACCACAACTTCTTTATCAATTTGTCTCTTTCCTGGGATATTTAAGGTGGAATGAAGTGGAGGTCCTTGTCAACAGAGCAGCCCTAAACTTTGGGCTGCTTGTGTTTTGCTGATTTTTCATTTTCCCAATTTATACCCCGATGAGTGGAAGTGCCCTATGCTCTCTAAGCTGTGTTTTTTAGATATTTCAGGACTCACCGTACACTTCTCCAGAGTGCCTGTTGGCAATTTACATCCCGCCAATCAGTGTAGCAAGGCTCCCATTTCTCCATGGCCTGTCCTGCATTTCTGGTTTTGACACTTTTTTCAGCATGGCCTTTTTGACCGATGGGAAGCGAGACTTCTTTGTAGCGCTGATTTGCCTTTCCAGGTTGCTTGGTTGGCCAAAAAGGGCGTATGCGTTTTTTCCTGAATATATTCAGGAAAAAACGCATACGCCCTTTTTGGCCAAGGGCATCATTGTCAACGTTTTGCCGCTTTTCATGTGCTTTAAAGACGATTCGAATCTACCTCCTGAATTCTGTTTCCTGCAATTCTGCCTTGATTTCAAATCCTCTTCTTTGCCTTCCCTCAATATATTTGTGGACGAGAGTTATCATTTACAACTCTGCAGGTTTGTGAATTGCAGTGTCCTGAAGCTCCATTTTACAACTCGCTTTTTTGGGAACTGGCCGCAAAAGCACAGGATGGCTTCAGGCCCTGTTCTGGTTCCGGGGGGCAGGCTGAGCCTGTGGTTAATTCTTCTTCCTGATGGGAAAATAGAGTGACCTGTGCCTGTCCCAACACCAAGAGCTAGTCTCTCATTGGTTCCCAGTCTTCCCGTTCATCCTCAGGACAAATTGCAACCTGTACGGAACAGGAGGTTAAAGGTGCTGATGCTCCAAGTAGGGAGATTGCTAGTAAAGTGGCTGGAATGGCGAACCCAAGCACAAGGAGATGAGAAATGAGGTGCATTTTAGAAACCTTTCCCCATCACACGGTGTACCATCTTCTGGGTTTCTCATGCATGTTTTCGATGTAGGAAGATGTCCTTGAACCTGGAGATTTGGGACCCATGCAATGGGAACCACACAGTATTACTTTAAAGGGTCTGCGTTTCTTCACCCAACCTCACCAAACCTCTCAGCCCCAAGAGTGTCCACCCTATGTCTCATCCAGCTGTGGGTCTACATATGGTCAATCCAGGTTGCATCACAGCCCCTGAATGAATTGTGTAAGAATTTCTCTCTCTTTCACTGTCTTTGTTTCATGGGTTTTTAAAAGTAATTTATTTTTATAATGGGGTTTAGCTGCTTTTCACTGATGTGTTTATGCCGCTTTACACCCACTTGACACACTAACAGAGAGATATCAATACATAGGTTTTAAGATTATTACTAGTCAGATATATTCTTGTGCGGTGAATAGGGCGTGTTGAGTCCAGTTCTCTGAGCAAGGAGTAGGTCTTGTCTATTACATATTGGGTTTATGGAACGGTATCTGAGCTAATTTGAAACCCTTGTTTTATGTATCACCCCACCTCACCTTTCCCGTTTAGCAGCCATAGTGTGTTTTCTGCATGTGCGACTCTGTTCTGTTTTGTAATTCAGTTCAAGTGTAACGGTTTTTACCTTCCCTCTATAAGTGATACCTTATGAGAAGTGTCCTTTTCTGTGTGACTTATTTCACTTAGAATCGTCGTACCTAAATCCACTCATCATGCTGCTACTAGCCTTATGCCATTGATTTCATGGCTGAGTGATATTCCATTGTACATAAGGACCACAACTTCTTTATCCATTTTTCTCTTTCCTGGGATATTTAAGGTGGAATGAAGTGGAGGTCCTTGTCAACAGAGCAGCCCTAAACTTTGGGCTGCTTGTGTTTTGCTGATTTTTCATTTTCCCAATTTATACCCCGATGAGTGGAAGTGCCCTATGCTCTCTAAGCTGTGTTTTTTAGATATTTCAGGACTCACCGTACACTTCTCCAGAGTGCCTGTTGGCAATTTACATCCCGCCCATCAGTGTAGCAAGGCTCCCATTTCTCCATGGCCTGTCCTGCATTTCTGGTTTTGACACTTTTTTCAGCATGGCCCTTTTGACCGATGGGAAGCGAGACTTCTTTGTAGCGCTGATTTGCCTTTCCAGGTTGCTTGGTTGGCCAAAAAGGGCGTATGCGTTTTTTCCTGAATATATTCAGGAAAAAACGCATACGCCCTTTTTGGCCAAGGGCATCATTGTCAACGTTTTGCCGCTTTTCATGTGCTTTAAAGACGATTCGAATCTACCTCCTGAAATCTGTTTCCTGCAATTCTGCCTTGATTTCAAATCCTCTTCTTTGCCTTCCCTCAATATATTTGTGGACGAGAGTTATCATTTATAACTCTGCAGGTTTGTGAATTGCAGGGCCCTGAAGCTCCATTTTACAACTCGCTTTTTTGGGAACTGGCCGCAAAAGCACAGGATGGCTTCAGGCCCTGTTCTGGTTCCGGGGGGCAGGCTGAGCCTGTGGTTAATTCTTCTTCCTGATGGGAAAATAGAGTGACCTGTGCCTGTCCCAACACCAAGAGCTAGTCTCTCATTGGTTCCCCGTCTTCCCGTTCATCCTCAGGACAAATTGCAACCTGTACGGAACAGGAGGTTAAAGGTGCTGATGGTCCAAGTAGGGAGATTGCTAGTAAAGTGGCTGGAATGGCGAACCCGAGCACAAGGAGATGATAAATGAGGTGCGTTTTAGAAACCTTTCCCCATCACACGGTGTACCATCTTCTGGGTTTCTCATGCATGTTTTCGATGTAGGAAGATGCCCTTGAACCTGGAGATTTGGGACCCATGCGATGGGTACCACGCAGTATTACTTTAAAGGGTCTGCGTTTGCTCACCCAACCTCACCAAACCTCTCAGCCCCAAGAGTGTCCACCCTTATGTCTCATCCAGCTGTGCGTCTACATATGGTCAATCCAGGTTGCATCACAGCCCCTGAATGAATTGTGTAAGAATTTCTCTCTCTTTCACTGTCTTTGTTTCATGGGTTTTTAAAAGTAGTTTATTTTTATAATTGGGTTAGCTGCTTTTCACTGCTGTGTTTATGCCGCTTTACACCCACTTGACTCACTTACAGAGATATATCAATACATAGGTTTTAAGATTATTACTAGTCAGATATATTCTTGTGCGGTGAATAGGGCGTGTTGAGTCCAGTTCTCTGAGCAAGGAGTAGGTATTGTCTATTACATATTGGGTTTATGGAACGGTATCTGAGCTAATTTGAAACCCTTGTTTTTTGTATCACCCCACCTCACCTTTCCCGTTTAGCAGCCATAGTGTGTTTTCTGCATGTGCGACTCTGTTCTGTTTTGTAATTCAGTTCAAGTGTAACGGTTTTTACATTCCCTCTATAAGTGATACCTTATGAGAAGTGTCCTTTTCTGTGTGACTTATTTCACTTAGAATCGTCGTACCTAAATCCACTCATCATGCTGCTACTAGCCTTATGCCATTGATTTCATGGCTGAGTGATATTCCATTGTACATAAGGACCACAACTTCTTTATCCATTTTTCTGTTTCCTGGGATATTTAAGGTGGAATGAAGTGGAGGTCCTTGTCAATAGAGCAGCCCTAAACTTTGGGCTGCTTGTGTTTTGCTGATTTTTCATTTTCCTAATTTATACCCCGATGAGTGGAAGTGCCCTATGCTCTCTAAGCTGTGTTTTTTAGATATTTCAGGACTCACCGTACACTTCTCCAGAGTGCCTGTTGGCAATTTACATCCCGCCCATCAGTGTAGCAAGGCTCCCATTTCTCCATGGCCTGTCCTGCATTTCTGGTTTTGACACTTTTTTCAGCATGGCCCTTTTGACCGTTGGGAAGCGAGACTTCTTTGTAGCGCTGATTTGCCTTTCCAGGTTGCTTGGTTGGCCAAAAAGGGAGTATGCGTTTTTTCCTGAATATATTCAAGAAAAAACGCATACGCCCTTTTTGGCCAAGGGCATCATTGTCAACGTTTTGCCGCTTTTCATGTGCTTTAAAGATGATTCGAATCTACCTCCTGAAATCTATTTCCTGCAATTCTGCCTTGATTTCAAATCCTCTTCTTTGCCTTCCCTCAATATATTTGTGGAAGAGAGTTATCATTTATAACTCTGCAGGTTTTTGAATTGCAGTGACCTGAAGCTCTATTTTACAACTCGCTTTTTTGGGAACTGGCCGCAAAAGCGCAGGATGGCTTCAGGCCCTGTTCTGGTTCCGGGCGGCAGGCTGAGCCTGTGGTTAATTCTTCTTCCTGATGGGAAAATAGAGTGACCTGTGCCCGTCCCAACACCACGAGCTAGTCTCTCATTGGTTCCCCGTCTTCCCGTTCATCCTCAGGAAAAATTGCAACCTGTACGGAACAGGAGGTTAAAGGTGCTGATGCTCCAAGTAGGGAGATTGCTAGTAAAGTGGCTGGAATGGCGAACCCGAGCACAAGGAGATGATAAATGAGGTGCGTTTTAGAAACCTTTCCCCATCACACGGTGTACCATCTTTTGGGTTTCTCATGCATGTTTTCGATGTAGGAAGATGCCCTTGAACCTGGAGATTTGGGACCCATGCGATGGGTACCACGCAGTATTACTTTAAAGGGTCTGCGTTTGCTCACCCAACCTCACCAAACCTCTCAGCCCCAAGAGTGTCCACCCTTATGTCTCATCCAGCTGTGGGTCTACATATGGTCAATCCAGGTTGCATCACAGCCCCTGAATGAATTGTGTAAGAATTTCTCTCTCTTTCACTGTCTTTGTTTCATGGGTTTTTAAAAGTAATTTATTTTTATAATGGGGTTAGCTGCTTTTCACTGCTGTGTTTATGCCGCTTTACACGCACTTGACTCACTTACAGGGAGATATCAATACATAGGTTTTAAGATTATTACTAGTCAGATATATTCTTGTGCGGTGAATAGGGCGTGTTGAGTCAAGTTCTCTGAGCAAGGAGTAGGTCTTGTCTATTACATATTGGGTTTATGGAACGGTATCTGAGCTAATTTGAAACCCTTGTTTTTTGTATCACCCCACCTCACCTTTCCCGTTTAGCAGCCATAGTGTGTTTTCTGCATGTGCGACTGTGTTCTGTTTTGTAATTCAGTTCAAGTGTAACGGTTTTTACATTCCCTCTATAAGTGATACCTTATGAGAAGTGTCCTTTTCTGTGTGACTTATTTCACTTAGAATCGTCATACCTAAATCCACTCATCATGCTGCTACTAGCCTTATGCCATTGATTTCATGGCTGAGTGATATTCCATTGTACATAAGGACCACAACTTCTTTATCCATTTTTCTCTTTCCTGGGATATTTAAGGTGGAATGAAGTGGAGGTCCTTGTCAACAGAGCAGCCCTAAACTTTGGGCTGCTTGTGTTTTGCTGATTTTTCATTTTCCCAATTTATACCCCGATGAGTGGAAGTGCCCTATGCTCTCTAAGCTGTGTTTTTTATATATTTCAGGACTCACCGTACACTTCTCCAGAGTGCCTGTTGGCAATTTACATCCCGCCCATCAGTGTAGCAAGGCTCCCATTTCTCCATGGCCTGTCCTGCATTTCTGGTTTTGACACTTTTTTCAGCATGGCCCTTTTGACCGATGGGAAGCGAGACTTCTTTTTAGCGCTGATTTGCCTTTCCAGGTTGCTTGGTTGGCCAAAAAGGGCGAATGCGTTTTTTCCTGAATATATTCAGGAAAAAACGCATTCGCACTTTTTGGCCAAGGGCATCATTGTCAACGTTTTCCCGCTTTTCATGTGCTTTAAAGACGATTCGAATCTACCTCCTGAATTCTGTTTTCTGCAATTCTGCCTTGATTTCAGATCCTCTTCTTTGCCTTCCCTCAATATATTTGTGGACGAGAGTTATCATTTACAACTCTGCAGGTTTGTGAATTGCAGTGCCCTGAAGCTCCATTTTACAACTCGCTTTTTTGGGAGCTGGCCGCAAAAGCGCAGGATGGCTTCAGGCCCTGTTCTGGTTCCGGGGGGCAGGCTGAGCCTGTGGTTAATTCTTCTTCCTGATGGGAAAATAGAGTGACCTGTGCCTGTCCCAACACCAAGAGCTAGTCTCTCATTGGTTCCCCGTCTTCCCGTTCATCCTCAGGACAAATTGCAACCTGTACGGAACAGGAGGTTAAAGGTGCTGATGCTCCAAGTAGGGAGATTGCTAATAAAGTGGCTGGAAAGGCGAACCCGAGCACAAGGAGATGAGAAATTAGGTGCGTTTTAGAAACCTTTCCCCATCACACGGTGTACCATCTTCTGGGTTTCTCATGCATGTTTTCGATGTAGGAAGATTCCCTTGAACCTGGAGATTTGGGACCCATGCAATGGGTACCACGCAGTATTACTTTAAAGGGTCTGCGTTTGCTCACCCAACCTCACAAAACCTCTCAGACCCAAGAGGGTCCACCCTTATGTCTCATCCAGCTGTGGGTCTACATATGGTCAATCCAGGTTGCATCACAGCCCCTGAATGAATTGTGTAAGAATTTCTCTCTCTTTCACTGTCTTTGTTTCATGGGTTTTTAAAAGTAATTTATTTTTATAATGGGGTTTAGCTGCTTTTCACTGATGTGTTTATGCCGCTTTACACCCACTTGACACACTAACAGAGAGATATCAATACATAGGTTTTAAGATTATTACTAGTCAGATATATTCTTGTGTGGTGAATAGGGCGTGTTGAGTCCAGTTCTCTGAGCAAGGAGTAGGTCTTGTCTATTACATATTGGGTTTATGGAACGGTATCTGAGCTAATTTGAAACCCTTGTTTTATGTGTCACCCCACCTCACCTTTCCCGTTTAGCAGCCATAGTGTGTTTTCTGCATGTGCGACTCTGTTCTGTTTTGTAATTCAGTTCAAGTGTAACGGTTTTTACCTTCCCTCTATAAGTGATACCTTATGAGAAGTGTCCTTTTCTGTGTGACTTATTTCACTTAGAATCGTCGTACCTAAATCCACTCATCATGCTGCTACTAGCCTTATGCCATTGATTTCATGGCTGAGTGATATTCCATTGTACATAAGGACCACAACTTCTTTATCCATTTTTCTCTTTCCTGGGATATTTAAGGTGGAATGAAGTGGAGGTCCTTGTCAACAGAGCAGCCCTAAACTTTGGGCTGCTTGTGTTTTGCTGATTTTTCATTTTCCCAATTTATACCCCGATGAGTGGAAGTGCCCTATGCTCTCTAAGCTGTGTTTTTTAGATATTTCAGGACTCACCGTACACTTCTCCAGAGTGCCTGTTGGCAATTTACATCCCGCCCATCAGTGTAGCAAGGCTCCCATTTCTCCATGGCCTGTCCTGCATTTCTGGTTTTGACACTTTTTTCAGCATGGCCCTTTTGACCGATGGGAAGCGAGACTTCTTTGTAGCGCTGATTTGCCTTTCCAGGTTGCTTGGTTGGCCAAAAAGGGCGTATGCGTTTTTTCCTGAATATATTCAGGAAAAAACGCATACGCCCTTTTTGGCCAAGGGCATCATTGTCAACGTTTTGCCGCTTTTCATGTGCTTTAAAGACGATTCGAATCTACTTCCTGAAATCTGTTTCCTGCAATTCTGCCTTGATTTCAAATCCTCTTCTTTGCCTTCCCTCAATATATTTGTCGACGAGAGTTATCATTTATAACTCTGCAGGTTTGTGAATTGCAGTGCCCTGAAGCTCCATTTTACAACTCGCTTTTTTGGGAACTGGCCGCAAAAGCGCAGGATGGCTTCAGGCCCTGTTCTGGTTCCGGGGGGCAGGCTGAGCCTGTGGTTAATTCTTCTTCCTGATGGGAAAATAGAGTGACCTGTGCCTGTCCCAACACCAAGAGCTAGTCTCTCATTGGTTCCCCGTCTTCCCGTTCATGCTCAGGAGAAATTGCAACCTGTACGGAACAGGAGGTTAAAGGTGCTGATGGTCCAAGTAGGGAGATTGCTAGTAAAGTGGCTGGAATGGCGAACCCGAGCACAAGGAGATGGTAAATGAGGTGCGTTTTAGAAACCTTTCCCCATCACACGGTGTACCATCTTCTGGGTTTCTCATGCATGTTTTCGATGTAGGAAGATGCCCTTGAACCTGGAGATTTGGGACCCATGCGATGGGTACCACGCAGTATTACTTTAAAGGGTCTGCGTTTGCTCACCCAACCTCACCAAACCTCTCAGCCCCAAGAGTGTCCACCCTTATGTCTCATCCAGCTGTGGGTCTACTTATGGTCAATCCAGGTTGCATCACAGCCCCTGAATGAATTGTGTAAGAATTTCTCTCTCTTTCACTGTCTTTGTTTCATGGGTTTTTAAAAGTAATTTATTTTTATAATGGGGTTTAGCTGCTTTTCACTGATGTGTTTATGCCGCTTTACACCCACTTGACACACTAACAGAGAGATATCAATACATAGGTTTTAAGATTATTACTAGTCAGATATATTCTTGTGCGGTGAATAGGGCGTGTTGAGTCCAGTTCTCTGAGCAAGGAGTAGGTCTTGTCTATTACATATTGGGTTTATGGAACGGTATCTGAGCTAATTTGAAACCCTTGTTTTTTGTATTACCCCACCTCACCTTTCCCGTTTAGCAGCCATAGTGTGTTTTCTGCATGTGCGACTCTGTTCTGTTTTGTAATTCAGTTCAAGTGTAACGGTTTTTACATTCCCTCTATAAGTGATACCTTATGAGAAGTGTCCTTTTCTGTGTGACTTATTTCACTTAGAATCGTCGTACCTAAATCCACTCATCATGCTGCTACTAGCCTTATGCCATTGATTTCATGGCTGAGTGATATTCCATTGTACATAAGGACCACAACTTCTTTATCCATTTTTCTCTTTCCTGGGATATTTAAGGTGGAATGAAGTGGAGGTCCTTGTCAACAGAGCAGCCCTAAACTTTGGGCTGCTTGTGTTTTGCTGATTTTTCATTTTCCCAATTTATACCCTGATGAGTGGAAGTGCCCTATGCTCTCTAAGCTGTGTTTTTTAGATATTTCATGACTCACCGTACACTTCTCCTGAGTGCCTGTTGGCAATTTACATCCCGCCCATCAGTGTAGCAAGGCTCCCATTTCTCCATGGCCTGTCCTGCATTTTTGGTTTTGACACTTTTTTCAGCATGGCCCTTTTGACCGATGGGAAGCGAGACTTCTTTGTAGCGCTGATTTGCCTTTCCAGGTTGCTTGGTTGGCCAAAAAGGGCGTATGCGTTTTTTCCTGAATATATTCAGGAAAAAACGCATACGCCCTTTTTGGCCAAGGGCATCATTGTCAACGTTTTGCCGCTTTTCATGTGCTTTAAAGACGATTCGAATCTACCTCCTGAATTCTGTTTCCTGCAATTCTGCCTTGATTTCAAATCCTCTTCTTTGCCTTCCCTCAATATATTTGTGGACGAGAGTTATCATTTACAACTCTGCAGGTTTGTGAATTGCAGTGCCCTGAAGCTCCATTTTACAACTCGCTTTTTTGGGAACTGGCCGCAAAAGCGCAGGATGGCTTCAGGCCCTGTTCTGGTTCCGGGGGGCAGGCTGAGCCTGTGGTTAATTCTTCTTCCTGATGGGAAAATAGAGTGACCTGTGCCTGTCCCAATACCAAGAGCTAGTCTCTCATTGGTTCCCCGTCTTCCCGTTCATGCTCAGGACAAATTGCAACCTGTACGGAACAGGAGGTTAAAGGTGCTGATGCTCCAAGTAGGGAGATTGCTAGTAAAGTGGCTGGAATGGCGAACCCGAGCACAAGGAGATGATAAATGAGGTGCGTTTTGAAAACTTTCTCCATCACACGGTGTACCATCTTCTGGGTTTCTCATGCATGTTTTCGATGTAGGAAGATGCCCTTGAATCTGGAGATTTGGGACCCATGCGATGGGTACCACGCAGTATTACTTTAAAGGGTCTGCGTTTGCTCACCCAACCTCACCAAACCTCTCAGCCCCAAGAGTGTCCACCCTTATGTCTCATCCAGCTGTGGGTCTACATATGGTCAATCCAGGTTGCATCACAGCCCCTGAATGAATTGTGTAAGAATTTCTCTCTCTTTCACTGTCTTTGTTTCATGGGTTTTTAAAAGTAATTTATTTTTATAATGGGGTTAGCTGCTTTTCACTGCTGTGTTTATGCCGCTTTACACCCACTTGACTCACTTACAGAGAGATATCAATACATAGGTTTTAAGATTATTACTAGTCAGATATATTCTTGTGCGGTGAATAGGGCGTGTTGAGTCCAGTTCTCTGAGCAAGGAGTAGGTCTTGTCTATTACATATTGGGTTTATGGAACGGTATCTGAGCTAATTTGAAACCCTTGTTTTTTGTATCACCCCACCTCACCTTTCCCGTTTAGCAGCCATAGTGTGTTTTCTGCATGTGCGACTCTGTTCTGTTTTGTATTTCAGTTCAAGTGTAACGGTTTTTACATTCCCTCTATAAGTGATACCTTATGAGAAGTGTCCTTTTCTGTGTGACTTATTTCACTTAGAATCGTCGTACCTAAATCCACTCATCATGCTGCTACTAGCAATATGCCATTGATTTCGTGGCTGAGTGATATTCCATTGTACATAAGGACCACAACTTCTTTATCCATTTTTCTCTTTCCTGGGATATTTAAGGTGGAATGAAGTGGAGGTCCTTGTCAACAGAGCAGCCCTAAACTTTGGGCTGCTTGTGTTTTGCTGATTTTTCATTTTCCCAATTTATACCCCGATGAGTGGAAGTGCCCTATGCTCTCTAAGCTGTGTTTTTTAGATATTTCAGGACTCACCGTACACTTCTCCAGAGTGCCTGTTGGCAATTTACATCCCGCCCATCAGTGTAGCAAGGCTCCCATTTCTCCATGGCCTGTCCTGCATTTCTGGTTTTGACACTTTTTTCAGCATGGCCCTTTTGACCGATGGGAAGCGAGACTTCTTTGGAGCGCTGATTTGCCTTTCCAGGTTGCTTGGTTGGCCAAAAAGGGCGTATGCGTTTTTTCCTGAATATATTCAGGAAAAAACGCATACGCCCTTTTTGGCCAAGGGCATCATTGTCAACGTTTTGCCACTTTTCATGTGCTTTAAAGACGATTCGAATCTACCTCCTGAAATCTGTTTCCTGCAATTCTGCCTTGATTTCAAATCCTCTTCTTTGCCTTCCCTCAATATATTTGTGGACGAGAGTTATCATTTATAACTCTGCAGGTTTGTGAATTGCAGTGCCCTGAAGCTCCATTTTACAACTCGCGTTTTTGGGAACTGGCCGCAAAAGCGCAGGATGGCTTCAGGCCCTGTTCTGGTTCCGGGGGGCAGGCTGAGCCTGTGGTTAATTCTTCTTCCTGATGGGAAAATAGAGTGACCTGTGCCTGTCCCAACACCAAGAGCTAGTCTCTCATTGGTTCCCCGTCTTCCCGTTCATGCTCAGGACAAATTGCAACCTGTACGGAACAGGAGGTTAAAGGTGCTGATGCTCCAAATAGGGAGATTGCTAGTAAAGTGGCTGGAATGGCGAACCCGAGCACAAGGAGATGAGAAATGTGGTGCGTTTTAGAAACCTTTCCCCATCACACGGTGGACCATCTTCTGGGTTTCTCATGCATGTTTTCGATGTAGGAAGATGCCCTTGAACCTGGAGATTTGGGACCCATGCGATGGGTACCACGCAGTATTACTTTAAAGGGTCTGCGTCTGCTCACCCAACCTCACCAAACCTCTCAGCCCCAAGAGTGTCCACCCTTATGTCTCATCCAGCTGTGGGTCTACATATGGTCAATCCAGGTGGCATCACAGCCCCTGAATGAATTGTGTAAGAATTTCTCTCTCTTTCACTGTCTTTGTTTCATGGGTTTTTAAAAGTAATTTATTTTTATAATGGGGTTTAGCTGTTTTTCACTGATGTGTTTATGCCGCTTTACACCCACTTGACACACTAACAGAGAGATATCAATACATAGGTTTTAAGATTATTACTAGTCAGATATATTCTTCTGCGGTGAATAGGGCGTGTTGAGTCCAGTTCTCTGAGCAAGGAGTAGGTCTTGTCTATTACATATTGGGTTTATGGAACGGTATCTGAGCTAATTTGAAACCCTTGTTTTTTGTATCACCCCACCTCACCTTTCCCGTTTAGCAGCCATAGTGTGTTTTCTGCATGTGCGACTCTGTTCTGTTTTGTAATTCAGTTCAAGTGTAACGGTTTTTACATTCCCTCTATAAGTGATACCTTATGAGAAGTGTCCTTTTCTGTGTGACTTATTTCACTTAGAATCGTCGTACCTAAATCCACTCATCATGCTGCTACTAGCCTTATGCCATTGATTTCATGGCTGAGTGATATTCCATTGTACATAAGGACCACAACTTCTTTATCCATTTTTCTCTTTCCTGGGATATTTAAGGTGGAATGAAGTGGAGGTCCTTGTCAACAGAGCAGCCCTAAACTTTGGGCTGCTTGTGTTTTGCTGATTTTTCATTTTCCCAATTTATACCCCGATGAGTGGAAGTGCCCTATGCTCTCTAAGCTGTGTTTTTTAGATATTTCAGGACTCACCGTACACTTCTCCAGAGTGCCTGTTGGCAATTTACATCCCGCCCATCAGTGTAGCAAGGCTCCCATTTCTCCATGGCCTGTCCTGCATTTCTGGTTTTGACACTTTTTTCAGCATGGCCCTTTTGACCGATGGGAAGCGAGACTTCTTTGGAGCGCTGATTTGCCTTTCCAGGTTGCTTGGTTGGCCAAAAAGGGCGTATGCGTTTTTTCCTGAATATATTCAGGAAAAAACGCATACGCCCTTTTTGGCCAAGGGCATCATTGTCAACGTTTTGCCACTTTTCATGTGCTTTAAAGACGATTCGAATCTACCTCCTGAAATCTGTTTCCTGCAATTCTGCCTTGATTTCAAATCCTCTTCTTTGCCTTCCCTCAATATATTTGTGGACTAGAGTTATCATTTATAACTCTGCAGGTTTGTGAATTGCAGTGCCCTGAAGCTCCATTTTACAACTCGCGTTTTTGGGAACTGGCCGCAAAAGCGCAGGATGGCTTCAGGCCCTGTTCTGGTTCCGGGGGGCAGGCTGAGCCTGTGGTTAATTCTTCTTCCTGATGGGAAAATAGAGTGACCTGTGCCTGTCCCAACACCAAGAGCTAGTCTCTCATTGGTTCCCCGTCTTCCCGTTCATGCTCAGGACAAATTGCAACCTGTACGGAACAGGAGGTTAAAGGTGCTGATGCTCCAAATAGGGAGATTGCTAGTAAAGTGGCTGGAATGGCGAACCCGAGCACAAGGAGATGAGAAATGTGGTGCGTTTTAGAAACCTTTCCCCATCACACGGTGGACCATCTTCTGGGTTTCTCATGCATGTTTTCGATGTAGGAAGATGCCCTTGAACCTGGAGATTTGGGACCCATGCGATGGGTACCACGCAGTATTACTTTAAAGGGTCTGCGTTTGCTCACCCAACCTCACCAAACCTCTCAGCCCCAAGAGTGTCCACCCTTATGTCTCATCCAGCTGTGGGTCTACATATGGTCAATCTAGGTGGCATCACAGCCCCTGAATGAATTGTGTAAGAATTTCTCTCTCTTTCACTGTCTTTGTTTCATGGGTTTTTAAAAGTAATTTATTTTTATAATGGGGTTTAGCTGTTTTTCACTGATGTGTTTATGCCGCTTTACACCCACTTGACACCCTAACAGAGAGATATCAATACATAGGTTTTAAGATTATTACTAGTCAGATATATTCTTCTGCGGTGAATAGGGCGTGTTGAGTCCAGTTCTCTGAGCAAGGAGTAGGTCTTGTCTATTACATATTGGGTTTATGGAACGGTATCTGAGCTAATTTGAAACCCTTGTTTTTTGTATCACCCCACCTCACCTTTCCCGTTTAGCAGCCATAGTGTGTTTTCTGCATGTGCGACTCTGTTCTGTTTTGTAATTCAGTTCAAGTGTAACGGTTTTTACATTCCCTCTATAAGTGATACCTTATGAGAAGTGTCCTTTTCTGTGTGACTTATTTCACTTAGAATCGTCGTACCTAAATCCACTCATCATGCTGCTACTAGCCTTATGCCATTGATTTCATGGCTGAGTGATATTCCATTGTACATAAGGACCACAACTTCTTTATCCATTTTTCTCTTTCCTGGGATATTTAAGGTGGAATGAAGTGGAGGTCCTTGTCAACAGAGCAGCCCTAAACTTTGAGCTGCTTGTGTTTTGCTGATTTTTCATTTTCCCAATTTATACCCCGATGAGTGGAAGTGCCCTATGCTCTCTAAGCTGTGTTTTTTAGATATTTCAGGACTCACCGTACACTTCTCCAGAGTGCCTGTTGGCAATTTACATCCCGCCCATCAGTGTAGCAAGGCTCCCATTTCTCCATGGCCTGTCCTGCATTTCTGGTTTTGACACTTTTTTCAGCATGGCCCTTTTGACCGATGGGAAGCGAGACTTCTTTGGAGCGCTGATTTGCCTTTCCAGGTTGCTTGGTTGGCCAAAAAGGGCGTATGCGTTTTTTCCTGAATACATTCAGGAAAAAACGCATACGCCCTTTTTGGCCAAGGGCATCATTGTCAACGTTTTGCCGCTTTTCATGTACTTTAAAGACGATTCGAATCTACCTCCTGAAATCTGTTTCCTGCAATTCTGCCTTGATTTCAAATCCTCTTCTTTGCCTTCCCTCAATATATTTGTGGACGAGAGTTATCATTTATAACTCTGCAGGTTTGTGAATTGCAGTGCCCTGAAGCTCCATTTTACAACTCGCTTTTTTGGGAACTGGCCGCAAAAGCGCAGGATGGCTTCAGGCCCTGTTCTGGTTCCGGAGGGCAGGCTGAGCCTGTGGTTAATTCTTCTTCCTGATGGGAAAATAGAGTGACCTGTGCCTGTCCCAACACCAAGAGCTAGTCTCTCATTGGTTCCCCGTCTTCCCGTTCATGCTCAGGACAAATTGCAACCTGTACGGAACAGGAGGTTAAAGGTGCTGATGGTCCAAGTAGGGAGATTGCTAGTAAAGTGGCTGGAATGGCGAACCCGAGCACAAGGAGATGATAAATGAGGTGCGTTTTAGAAACCTTTCCCCATCACACGGTGTACCATCTTCTGGGTTTCTCATGCATGTTTTCGATGTAGGAAGATGCCCTTGAACCTGGAGATTTGGGACCCATGCGATGGGTACCACGCAGTATTACTTTAAAGGGTCTGCGTCTGCTCACCCAACCTCACCAAACCTCTCAGCCCCAAGAGTGTCCACCCTTATGTCTCATCCAGCTGTGGGTCTACATATGGTCAGTCCAGGTTGCATCACAGCCCCTGAATGAATTTTGTAAGAATTTCTCTCTCTTTCACTGTCTTTGTTTCATGGGTTTTTAAAAGTAATTTATTTTTATAATGGGGTTTAGCTGCTTTTCACTGATGTGTTTATGCCGCTTTACACCCACTTGACACACTAACAGAGAGATATCAATACATAGGTTTTAAGATTATTACTAGTCAGATGTATTCTTGTGCGGTGAATAGGGCGTGTTGAGTCCAGTTCTCTGAGCAAGGAGTAGGTCTTGTCTATTACATATTGGGTTTATGGAACGGTATCTGAGCTAATTTGAAACCCTTGTTTTTTGTATCACCCCACCTCACCTTTCCCGTTTAGCAGCCATAGTGTGTTTTCTGCATGTGCGACTCTGTTCTGTTTTGTAATTCAGTTCAAGTGTAACGGTTTTTACATTCCCTCTATAAGTGATACCTTATGAGAAGTGTCCTTTTCTGTGTGACTTATTTCACTTAGAATGGTCGTACCTAAATCCACTCATCATGCTGCTACTAGCCTTATGCCATTGATTTCATGGCTAAGTGATATTCCATTGTACATAAGGACCACAACTTCTTTATCCATTTTTCTCTTTCCTGGGATATTTAAGGTGGAATGAAGTGGAGGTCCTTGTCAACAGAGCAGCCCTAAACTTTGGGCTGCTTGTGTTTTGCTGATTTTTCATTTTCCCAATTTATACCTCGATGAGTGGAAGTGCCCTATGCTCTCTAAACTGTGTTTTTTAGATATTTCAGGACTCACCGTACACTTCTCCAGAGTGCCTGTTGGCAATTTACATCCCGCCCATCAGTGTAGCAAGGCTCCCATTTCTCCATGGCCTCTCCTGCATTTCTGGTTTTCACACTTTTTTCAGCATGGCCCTTTTGACCGATGGGAAGCGAGACTTCTTTGTAGCGCTGATTTGCCTTTCCAGTTTGCTTGGTTCGCCAAAAAGGGCGTATGCGTTTTTTCCTGAATATATTCAGGAAAAAACGCATACGCCCTTTTTGGCCAAGGGCATCATTGTCAACGTTTTGCCGCTTTTCATGTGCTTTAAAGACGATTCGAATCTACCTCCTGAAATCTGTTTCCTGCAATTCTGCCTTGATTTCAAATCCTCTTCTTTGCCTTCCCTCAATATATTTGTGGACGAGAGTTATCATTTACAACTCTGCAGGTTTGTGAATTGCAGTGCCCTGAAGCTCCATTTTACAACTCGCTTTTTTGGGAACTGGCCGCAAAAGCGCAGGATGGCTTCAGGCCCTGTTCTGGTTCCGGGGGGCAGGCTGAGCCTGTGGTTAATTCTTCTTCCTGATGGGAAAATAGAGTGACCTGTGCCTGTCCCAACACCTAGAGCTAGTCTCTCATTGGTTCCCCGTCTTCCCGTTCATCCTCAGGACAAATTGCAACCTGTACGGAACAGGAGGTTAAAGGTGCTGATGCTCCAAATAGGGAGATTGCTAGTAAAGTGGCTGGAATGGCGAACCCGAGCACAAGGAGATGAGAAATGTGGTGCGTTTTAGAAACCTTTCCCCATCACACGGTGTACCATCTTCTGGGTTTCTCATGCATGTTTTCGATGTAGGAAGATGCCCTTGAACCTGGAGATTTGGGACCCATGCGATGGGTACCACGCAGTATTACTTTAAAGGGTCTGCGTCTGCTCACCCAACCTCACCAAACCTCTCAGCCCCAAGAGTGTCCACCCTTATGTCTCATCCAGCTGTGGGTCTACATATGGTCAATCCAGGTGGCATCACAGCCCCTGAATGAATTGTGTAAGAATTTCTCTCCCTTTCACTGTCTTTGTTTCATGGGTTTTTAAAAGTAGTTTATTTTTATAATGGGGTTAGCTGCTTTTCACTGCTGTGTTTATGCCGCTTTACACCCACTTGACTCACTTACAGAGAGATATCAATACATAGGTTTTAAGATTATTACTAGTCAGATATATTCTTGTGCGGTGAATAGGGCGTGTTGAGTCCAGTTCTCTGAGCAAGGAGTAGGTCTTGTCTATTACATATTGGGTTTATGGAACGGTATCTGAGCTAATTTGAAACCCTTGTTTTTTGTATCACCCCACCTCACCTTTCCCGTTTAGCAGCCATAGTGTGTTTTCTGCATGTGCGACTCTGTTCTGTTTTGTAATTCAGTTCAAGTGTAACGGTTTTTACATTCCCTCTATAAGTGATACCTTATGAGAAGTGTCCTTTTCTGTGTGACTTATTTCACTTAGAATCGTCGTACCTAAATCCACTCATCATGCTGCTACTAGCCTTATGCCATTGATTTCATGGCTGAGTGATATTCGATTGTACATAAGGACCACAACTTCTTTATCCATTTTTCTCTTTCCTGGGATATTTAAGGTGGAATGAAGTGGAGGTCCTTGTCAACAGAGCAGCCCTAAACTTTGGGCTGCTTGTGTTTTGCTGATTTTACATTTTCCCAATTTATACCCCGATGAGTGGAAGTGCCCTATGCTCTCTAAGCTGTGTTTTTTAGATATTTCAAGACTCACCGTACACTTCTCCTGAGTGCCTGTTGGCAATTTACATCCCGCCCATCAGTGTAGCAAGGCTCCCATTTCTCCATGGCCTGTCCTGCATTTTTGGTTTTGACACTTTTTTCAGCATGGCCCTTGTGACCGATGGGAAGCGAGACTTCTTTGGAGCGCTGATTTGCCTTTCCAGGTTGCTTGGTTGGCCAAAAAGGGCGTATGCGTTTTTTCCTGAATATATTCAGGAAAAAACGCATACGCCCTTTTTGGCCAAGGGCATCATTGTCAACGTTTTGCCACTTTTCATGTGCTTTAAAGACGATTCGAATCTACCTCCTGAAATCTGTTTCCTGCAATTCTGCCTTGATTTCAAATCCTCTTCTTTGCCTTCCCTCAATATATTTGTGGACGAGAGTTATCATTTATAACTCTGCAGGTTTGTGAATTGCAGTGCCCTGAAGCTCCATTTTACAACTCGCGTTTTTGGGAACTGGCCGCAAAAGCGCAGGATGGCTTCAGGCCCTGTTCTGGTTCCGGGGGGCAGGCTGAGCCTGTGGTTAATTCTTCTTCCTGATGGGAAAATAGAGTGACCTGTGCCTGTCCCAACACCAAGAGCTAGTCTCTCATTGGTTCCCCGTCTTCCCGTTCATGCTCAGGACAAATTGCAACCTGTACGGAACAGGAGGTTAAAGGTGCTGATGCTCCAAATAGGGAGATTGCTAGTAAAGTGGCTGGAATGGCGAACCCGAGCACAAGGAGATGAGAAATGTGGTGCGTTTTAGAAACCTTTCCCCATCACACGGTGGACCATCTTCTGGGTTTCTCATGCATGTTTTCGATGTAGGAAGATGCCCTTGAACCTGGAGATTTGGGACCCATGCGATGGGTACCACGCAGTATTACTTTAAAGGGTCTGCGTCTGCTCACCCAACCTCACCAAACCTCTCAGCCCCAAGAGTGTCCACCCTTATGTCTCATCCAGCTGTGGGTCTACATATGGTCAATCCAGGTGGCATCACAGCCCCTGAATGAATTGTGTAAGAATTTCTCTCTCTTTCACTGTCTTTGTTTCATGGGTTTTTAAAAGTAATTTATTTTTATAATGGGGTTTAGCTGTTTTTCACTGATGTGTTTATGCCGCTTTACACCCACTTGACACACTAACAGAGAGATATCAATACATAGGTTTTAAGATTATTACTAGTCAGATATATTCTTCTGCGGTGAATAGGGCGTGTTGAGTCCAGTTCTCTGAGCAAGGAGTAGGTCTTGTCTATTACATATTGGGTTTATGGAACGGTATCTGAGCTAATTTGAAACCCTTGTTTTTTGTATCACCCCACCTCACCTTTCCCGTTTAGCAGCCATAGTGTGTTTTCTGCATGTGCGACTCTGTTCTGTTTTGTAATTCAGTTCAAGTGTAACGGTTTTTACATTCCCTCTATAAGTGATACCTTATGAGAAGTGTCCTTTTCTGTGTGACTTATTTCACTTAGAATCGTCGTACCTAAATCCACTCATCATGCTGCTACTAGCCTTATGCCATTGATTTCATGGCTGAGTGATATTCCATTGTACATAAGGACCACAACTTCTTTATCCATTTTTCTCTTTCCTGGGATATTTAAGGTGGAATGAAGTGGAGGTCCTTGTCAACAGAGCAGCCCTAAACTTTGGGCTGCTTGTGTTTTGCTGATTTTTCATTTTCCCAATATATACCCCGATGAGTGGAAGTGCCCTATGCTCTCTAAGCTGTGTTTTTTAGATATTTCAGGACTCACCGTACACTTCTCCAGAGTGCCTGTTGGCAATTTACATCCCGCCCATCAGTGTAGCAAGGCTCCCATTTCTCCATGGCCTGTCCTGCATTTCTGGTTTTGACACTTTTTTCAGCATGGCCCTTTTGACCGATGGGAAGCGAGACTTCTTTGGAGCGCTGATTTGCCTTTCCAGGTTGCTTGGTTGGCCAAAAAGGGCGTATGCGTTTTTTCCTGAATATATTCAGGAAAAAACGCATACGCCCTTTTTGGCCAAGGGCATCATTGTCAACGTTTTGCCACTTTTCATGTGCTTTAAAGACGATTCGAATCTACCTCCTGAAATCTGTTTCCTGCAATTCTGCCTTGATTTCAAATCCTCTTCTTTGCCTTCCCTCAATATATTTGTGGACGAGAGTTATCATTTATAACTCTGCAGGTTTGTGAATTGCAGTGCCCTGAAGCTCCATTTTACAACTCGCGTTTTTGGGAACTGGCCGCAAAAGCGCAGGATGGCTTCAGGCCCTGTTCTGGTTCCGGGGGGCAGGCTGAGCCTGTGGTTAATTCTTCTTCCTGATGGGAAAATAGAGTGACCTGTGCCTGTCCCAACACCAAGAGCTAGTCTCTCATTGGTTCCCCGTCTTCCCGTTCATGCTCAGGACAAATTGCAACCTGTACGGAACAGGAGGTTAAAGGTGCTGATGCTCCAAATAGGGAGATTGCTAGTAAAGTGGCTGGAATGGCGAACCCGAGCACAAGGAGATGAGAAATGTGGTGCGTTTTAGAAACCTTTCCCCATCACACGGTGGACCATCTTCTGGGTTTCTCATGCATGTTTTCGATGTAGGAAGATGCCCTTGAACCTGGAGATTTGGGACCCATGCGATGGGTACCACGCAGTATTACTTTAAAGGGTCTGCGTTTGCTCACCCAACCTCACCAAACCTCTCAGCCCCAAGAGTGTCCACCCTTATGTCTCATCCAGCTGTGGGTCTACATATGGTCAATCTAGGTGGCATCACAGCCCCTGAATGAATTGTGTAAGAATTTCTCTCTCTTTCACTGTCTTTGTTTCATGGGTTTTTAAAAGTAATTTATTTTTATAATGGGGTTTAGCTGTTTTTCACTGATGTGTTTATGCCGCTTTACACCCACTTGACACCCTAACAGAGAGATATCAATACATAGGTTTTAAGATTATTACTAGTCAGATATATTCTTCTGCGGTGAATAGGGCGTGTTGAGTCCAGTTCTCTGAGCAAGGAGTAGGTCTTGTCTATTACATATTGGGTTTATGGAACGGTATCTGAGCTAATTTGAAACCCTTGTTTTTTGTATCACCCCACCTCACCTTTCCCGTTTAGCAGCCATAGTGTGTTTTCTGCATGTGCGACTCTGTTCTGTTTTGTAATTCAGTTCAAGTGTAACGGTTTTTACATTCCCTCTATAAGTGATACCTTATGAGAAGTGTCCTTTTCTGTGTGACTTATTTCACTTAGAATCGTCGTACCTAAATCCACTCATCATGCTGCTACTAGCCTTATGCCATTGATTTCATGGCTGAGTGATATTCCATTGTACATAAGGACCACAACTTCTTTATCCATTTTTCTCTTTCCTGGGATATTTAAGGTGGAATGAAGTGGAGGTCCTTGTCAACAGAGCAGCCCTAAACTTTGGGCTGCTTGTGTTTTGCTGATTTTTCATTTTCCCAATTTATACCCCGATGAGTGGAAGTGCCCTATGCTCTCTAAGCTGTGTTTTTTAGATATTTCAGGACTCACCGTACACTTCTCCAGAGTGCCTGTTGGCAATTTACATCCCGCCCATCAGTGTAGCAAGGCTCCCATTTCTCCATGGCCTGTCCTGCATTTCTGGTTTTGACACTTTTTTCAGCATGGCCCTTTTGACCGATGGGAAGCGAGACTTCTTTGGAGCGCTGATTTGCCTTTCCAGGTTGCTTGGTTGGCCAAAAAGGGCGTATGCGTTTTTTCCTGAATACATTCAGGAAAAAACGCATACGCCCTTTTTGGCCAAGGGCATCATTGTCAACGTTTTGCCGCTTTTCATGTACTTTAAAGACGATTCGAATCTACCTCCTGAAATCTGTTTCCTGCAATTCTGCCTTGATTTCAAATCCTCTTCTTTGCCTTCCCTCAATATATTTGTGGACGAGAGTTATCATTTATAACTCTGCAGGTTTGTGAATTGCAGTGCCCTGAAGCTCCATTTTACAACTCGCTTTTTTGGGAACTGGCCGCAAAAGCGCAGGATGGCTTCAGGCCCTGTTCTGGTTCCGGAGGGCAGGCTGAGCCTGTGGTTAATTCTTCTTCCTGATGGGAAAATAGAGTGACCTGTGCCTGTCCCAACACCAAGAGCTAGTCTCTCATTGGTTCCCCGTCTTCCCGTTCATGCTCAGGACAAATTGCAACCTGTACGGAACAGGAGGTTAAAGGTGCTGATGGTCCAAGTAGGGAGATTGCTAGTAAAGTGGCTGGAATGGCGAACCCGAGCACAAGGAGATGATAAATGAGGTGCGTTTTAGAAACCTTTCCCCATCACACGGTGTACCATCTTCTGGGTTTCTCATGCATGTTTTCGATGTAGGAAGATGCCCTTGAACCTGGAGATTTGGGACCCATGCGATGGGTACCACGCAGTATTACTTTAAAGGGTCTGCGTCTGCTCACCCAACCTCACCAAACCTCTCAGCCCCAAGAGTGTCCACCCTTATGTCTCATCCAGCTGTGGGTCTACATATGGTCAGTCCAGGTTGCATCACAGCCCCTGAATGAATTTTGTAAGAATTTCTCTCTCTTTCACTGTCTTTGTTTCATGGGTTTTTAAAAGTAATTTATTTTTATAATGGGGTTTAGCTGCTTTTCACTGATGTGTTTATGCCGCTTTACACCCACTTGACACACTAACAGAGAGATATCAATACATAGGTTTTAAGATTATTACTAGTCAGATATATTCTTGTGCGGTGAATAGGGCGTGTTGAGTCCAGTTCTCTGAGCAAGGAGTAGGTCTTGTCTATTACATATTGGGTTTATGGAACGGTATCTGAGCTAATTTGAAACCCTTGTTTTTTGTATCACCTCACCTCACCTTTCCCGTTTAGCAGCCATAGTGTGTTTTCTGCATGTGCGACTCTGTTCTGTTTTGTAATTCAGTTCAAGTGTAACGGTTTTTACATTCCCTCTATAAGTGATACCTTATGAGAAGTGTCCTTTTCTGTGTGACTTATTTCACTTAGAATGGTCGTACCTAAATCCACTCATCATGCTGCTACTAGCCTTATGCCATTGATTTCATGGCTAAGTGATATTCCATTGTACATAAGGACCACAACTTCTTTATCCATTTTTCTCTTTCCTGGGATATTTAAGGTGGAATGAAGTGGAGGTCCTTGTCAACAGAGCAGCCCTAAACTTTGGGCTGCTTGTGTTTTGCTGATTTTTCATTTTCCCAATTTATACCTCGATGAGTGGAAGTGCCCTATGCTCTCTAAACTGTGTTTTTTAGATATTTCAGGACTCACCGTACACTTCTCCAGAGTGCCTGTTGGCAATTTACATCCCGCCCATCAGTGTAGCAAGGCTCCCATTTCTCCATGGCCTCTCCTGCATTTCTGGTTTTCACACTTTTTTCAGCATGGCCCTTTTGACCGATGGGAAGCGAGACTTCTTTGTAGCGCTGATTTGCCTTTCCAGTTTGCTTGGTTGGCCAAAAAGGGCGTATGCGTTTTTTCCTGAATATATTCAGGAAAAAACGCATACGCCCTTTTTGGCCAAGGGCATCATTGTCAACGTTTTGCCGCTTTTCATGTGCTTTAAAGACGATTCGAATCTACCTCCTGAAATCTGTTTCCTGCAATTCTGCCTTGATTTCAAATCCTCTTCTTTGCCTTCCCTCAATATATTTGTGGACGAGAGTTATCATTTATAACTCTGCAGGTTTGTGAATTGCAGTGCCCTGAAGCTCCATTTTACAACTCGCGTTTTTGGGAACTGGCCGCAAAAGCGCAGGATGGCTTCAGGCCCTGTTCTGGTTCCGGGGGGCAGGCTGAGCCTGTGGTTAATTCTTCTTCCTGATGGGAAAATAGAGTGACCTGTGCCTGTCCCAACACCAAGAGCTAGTCTCTCATTGGTTCCCCGTCTTCCCGTTCATGCTCAGGACAAATTGCAACCTGTACGGAACAGGAGGTTAAAGGTGCTGATGCTCCAAGTAGGGAGATTGCTAGTAAAGTGGCTGGAATGGCGAACCCGAGCACAAGGAGATGATAAATGAGGTGCGTTTTGGAAAACTTTCTCCATCACACGGTGTACCATCTTCTGGGTTTCTCATGCATGTTTTCGATGTAGGAAGATGCCCTTGAACCTGGAGATTTGGGACCCATGCGATGGGTACCACGCAGTATTACTTTAAAGGGTCTGCGTTTGCTCACCCAACCTCACCAAACCTCTCAGCCCCAAGAGTGTCCACCCTTATGTCTCATCCAGCTGTGGGTCTACATATGGTCAATCCAGGTTGCATCACAGCCCCTGAATGAATTGTGTAAGAATTTCTCTCTCTTTCACTGTCTTTGTTTCATGGGTTTTTAAAAGTAGTTTATTTTTATAATGGGGTTAGCTGCTTTTCACTGCTGTGTTTATGCCGCTTTACATCCACTTGACTCACTTACAGAGAGATATCAATACATAGGTTTTAAGATTATTACTAGTCAGATATATTCTTGTGCGGTGAATAGGGCGTGTTGAGTCCAGTTCTCTGAGCAAGGAGTAGGTCTTGTCTATTACATATTGGGTTTATGGAACGGTATCTGAGCTAATTTGAAACCCTTGTTTTTTGTATCACCCCACCTCACCTTTCCCGTTTAGCAGCCATAGTGTGTTTTCTGCATGTGCGACTCTGTTCTGTTTTGTAATTCAGTTCAAGTGTAACGGTTTTTACATTCCCTCTATAAGTGATACCTTATGAGAAGTGTCCTTTTCTGTGTGACTTATTTCACTTAGAATCGTCGTACCTAAATCCACTCATCATGCTGCTACTAGCCTTATGCCATTGATTTCATGGCTGAGTGATATTCGATTGTACATAAGGACCACAACTTCTTTATCCATTTTTCTCTTTCCTGGGATATTTAAGGTGGAATGAAGTGGAGGTCCTTGTCAACAGAGCAGCCCTAAACTTTGGGCTGCTTGTGTTTTGCTGATTTTTCATTTTCCCAATTTATACCCTGATGAGTGGAAGTGCCCTATGCTCTCTAAGCTGTGTTTTTTAGATATTTCATGACTCACCGTACACTTCTCCTGAGTGCCTGTTGGCAATTTACATCCCGCCCATCAGTGTAGCAAGGCTCCCATTTCTCCATGGCCTGTCCTGCATTTTTGGTTTTGACACTTTTTTCAGCATGGCCCTTTTGACCGATGGGAAGCGAGACTTCTTTGTAGCGCTGATTTGCCTTTCCAGGTTGCTTGGTTGGCCAAAAAGGGCGTATGCGTTTTTTCCTGAATATATTCAGGAAAAAACACATACGCCCTTTTTGGCCAAGGGCATCATTGTCAACGTTTTGCCGCTTTTCATGTGCTTTAAAGACGATTCGAATCTACCTCCTGAATTCTGTTTCCTGCAATTCTGCCTTGATTTCAAATCCTCTTCTTTGCCTTCCCTCAATATATTTGTGGACGAGAGTTATCATTTACAACTCTGCAGGTTTGTGAATTGCAGTGCCCTGAAGCTCCATTTTACAACTCGCTTTTTTGGGAACTGGCCGCAAAAGCGCAGGATGGCTTCAGGCCCTGTTCTGGTTCCGGGGGGCAGGCTGAGCCTGTGGTTAATTCTTCTTCCTGATGGGAAAATAGAGTGACCTGTGCCTGTCCCAACACCTAGAGCTAGTCTCTCATTGGTTCCCCGTCTTCCCGTTCATCCTCAGGACAAATTGCAACCTGTACGGAACAGGAGGTTAAAGGTGCTGATGCTCCAAATAGGGAGATTGCTAGTAAAGTGGCTGGAATGGCGAACCCGAGCACAAGGAGATGAGAAATGTGGTGCGTTTTAGAAACCTTTCCCCATCACACGGTGTACCATCTTCTGGGTTTCTCATGCATGTTTTCGATGTAGGAAGATGCCCTTGAACCTGGAGATTTGGGACCCATGCGATGGGTACCACGCAGTATTACTTTAAAGGGTCTGCGTCTGCTCACCCAACCTCACCAAACCTCTCAGCCCCAAGAGTGTCCACCCTTATGTCTCATCCAGCTGTGGGTCTACATATGGTCAATCCAGGTGGCATCACAGCCCCTGAATGAATTGTGTAAGAATTTCTCTCCCTTTCACTGTCTTTGTTTCATGGGTTTTTAAAAGTAGTTTATTTTTATAATGGGGTTAGCTGCTTTTCACTGCTGTGTTTATGCCGCTTTACACCCACTTGACTCACTTACAGAGAGATATCAATACATAGGTTTTAAGATTATTACTAGTCAGATATATTCTTGTGCGGTGAATAGGGCGTGTTGAGTCCAGTTCTCTGAGCAAGGAGTAGGTCTTGTCTATTACATATTGGGTTTATGGAACGGTATCTGAGCTAATTTGAAACCCTTGTTTTTTGTATCACCCCACCTCACCTTTCCCGTTTAGCAGCCATAGTGTGTTTTCTGCATGTGCGACTCTGTTCTGTTTTGTAATTCAGTTCAAGTGTAACGGTTTTTACATTCCCTCTATAAGTGATACCTTATGAGAAGTGTCCTTTTCTGTGTGACTTATTTCACTTAGAATCGTCGTACCTAAATCCACTCATCATGCTGCTACTAGCCTTATGCCATTGATTTCATGGCTGAGTGATATTCGATTGTACATAAGGACCACAACTTCTTTATCCATTTTTCTCTTTCCTGGGATATTTAAGGTGGAATGAAGTGGAGGTCCTTGTCAACAGAGCAGCCCTAAACTTTGGGCTGCTTGTGTTTTGCTGATTTTACATTTTCCCAATTTATACCCCGATGAGTGGAAGTGCCCTATGCTCTCTAAGCTGTGTTTTTTAGATATTTCAAGACTCACCGTACACTTCTCCTGAGTGCCTGTTGGCAATTTACATCCCGCCCATCAGTGTAGCAAGGCTCCCATTTCTCCATGGCCTGTCCTGCATTTTTGGTTTTGACACTTTTTTCAGCATGGCCCTTTTGACCGATGGGAAGCGAGACTTCTTTGTAGCGCTGATTTGCCTTTCCAGGTTGCTTGGTTGGCCAAAAAGGGCGTATGCGTTTTTTCCTGAATATATTCAGGAAAAAACGCATACGCCCTTTTTGGCCAAGGGCATCATTGTCAACGTTTTGCCGCTTTTCATGTGCTTTAAAGACGATTCGAATCTACCTCCTGAATTCTGTTTCCTGCAATTCTGCCTTGATTTCAAATCCTCTTCTTTGCCTTCCCTCAATATATTTGTGGACGAGAGTTATCATTTACAACTCTGCAGGTTTGTGAATTGCAGTGCCCTGAAGCTCCATTTTACAACTCGCTTTTTTGGGAACTGGCCGCAAAAGCGCAGGATGGCTTCAGGCCCTGTTCTGGTTCCGGGGGGCAGGCTGAGCCTGTGGTTAATTCTTCTTCCTGATGGGAAAATAGAGTGACCTGTGCCTGTCCCAACACCTAGAGCTAGTCTCTCATTGGTTCCCCGTCTTCCCGTTCATCCTCAGGACAAATTGCAACCTGTACGGAACAGGAGGTTAAAGGTGCTGATGCTCCAAATAGGGAGATTGCTAGTAAAGTGGCTGGAATGGCGAACCCGAGCACAAGGAGATGAGAAATGTGGTGCGTTTTAGAAACCTTTCCCCATCACACGGTGTACCATCTTCTGGGTTTCTCATGCATGTTTTCGATGTAGGAAGATGCCCTTGAACCTGGAGATTTGGGACCCATGCGATGGGTACCACGCAGTATTACTTTAAAGGGTCTGCGTCTGCTCACCCAACCTCACCAAACCTCTCAGCCCCAAGAGTGTCCACCCTTATGTCTCATCCAGCTGTGGGTCTACATATGGTCAATCCAGGTGGCATCACAGCCCCTGAATGAATTGTGTAAGAATTTCTCTCTCTTTCACTGTCTTTGTTTCATGGGTTTTTAAAAGTAATTTATTTTTATAATGGGGTTTAGCTGTTTTTCACTGATGTGTTTATGCCGCTTTACACCCACTTGACACACTAACAGAGAGATATCAATACATAGGTTTTAAGATTATTACTAGTCAGATATATTCTTCTGCGGTGAATAGGGCGTGTTGAGTCCAGTTCTCTGAGCAAGGAGTAGGTCTTGTCTATTACATATTGGGTTTATGGAACGGTATCTGAGCTAATTTGAAACCCTTGTTTTTTGTATCACCCCACCTCACCTTTCCCGTTTAGCAGCCATAGTGTGTTTTCTGCATGTGCGACTCTGTTCTGTTTTGTAATTCAGTTCAAGTGTAACGGTTTTTACATTCCCTCTATAAGTGATACCTTATGAGAAGTGTCCTTTTCTGTGTGACTTATTTCACTTAGAATCGTCGTACCTAAATCCACTCATCATGCTGCTACTAGCCTTATGCCATTGATTTCATGGCTGAGTGATATTCCATTGTACATAAGGACCACAACTTCTTTATCCATTTTTCTCTTTCCTGGGATATTTAAGGTGGAATGAAGTGGAGGTCCTTGTCAACAGAGCAGCCCTAAA
The DNA here is from genome assembly GCF_965194825.1 of Balaenoptera physalus. Lineage (NCBI taxonomy): Eukaryota > Metazoa > Chordata > Mammalia > Artiodactyla > Balaenopteridae > Balaenoptera > Balaenoptera physalus. The sequence goes on along the minus strand of NW_028126057.1, from coordinate 467,137 downwards.
CTTTGGGCTGCTTGTGTTTTGCTGATTTTTCATTTTCCCAATTTATACCCCGATGAGTGGAAGTGCCCTATGCTCTCTAAGCTGTGTTTTTTAGATATTTCAGGACTCACCGTACACTTCTCCAGAGTGCCTGTTGGCAATTTACATCCCGCCCATCAGTGTAGCAAGGCTCCCATTTCTCCATGGCCTGTCCTGCATTTCTGGTTTTGACACTTTTTTCAGCATGGCCCTTTTGACCGATGGGAAGCGAGACTTCTTTGGAGTGCTGATTTGCCTTTCCAGGTTGCTTGGTTGGCCAAAAAGGGCGTATGCGTTTTTTCCTGAATATATTCAGGAAAAAACGCATACGCCCTTTTTGGCCAAGGGCATCATTGTCAACGTTTTGCCGCTTTTCATGTGCTTTAAAGACGATTCGAATCTACCTCCTGAAATCTGTTTCCTGCAATTCTGCCTTGATTTCAAATCCTCTTCTTTGCCTTCCCTCAATATATTTGTGGACGAGAGTTATCATTTATAACTCTGCAGGTTTGTGAATTGCAGTGCCCTGAAGCTCCATTTTACAACTCGCTTTTTTGGGAACTGGCCGCAAAAGCGCAGGATGGCTTCAGGCCCTGTTCTGGTTCCGGGGGGCAGGCTGAGCCTGTGGTTAATTCTTCTTCCTGATGGGAAAATAGAGTGACCTGTGCCTGTCCCAACACCAAGAGCTAGTCTCTCATTGGTTCCCCGTCTTCCCGTTCATGCTCAGGAGAAATTGCAACCTGTACGGAACAGGAGGTTAAAGGTGCTGATGGTCCAAGTAGGGAGATTGCTAGTAAAGTGGCTGGAATGGCGAACCCGAGCACAAGGAGATGGTAAATGAGGTGCGTTTTAGAAACCTTTCCCCATCACACGGTGTACCATCTTCTGGGTTTCTCATGCATGTTTTCGATGTAGGAAGATGCCCTTGAACCTGGAGATTTGGGACCCATGCGATGGGTACCACGCAGTATTACTTTAAAGGGTCTGCGTTTGCTCACCCAACCTCACCAAACCTCTCATCCCCAAGAGTGTCCACCCTTATGTCTCATCCAGCTGTGGATCTACTTATGGTCAATCCAGGTTGCATCACAGCCCCTGAATGAATTGTGTAAGAATTTCTCTCTCTTTCACTGTCTTTGTTTCATGGGTTTTTAAAAGTAATTTATTTTTATAATGGGGTTTAGCTGCTTTTCACTGATGTGTTTATGCCGCTTTACACCCACTTGACACACTAACAGAGAGATATCAATACATAGGTTTTAAGATTATTACTAGTCAGATATATTCTTGTGCGGTGAATAGGGCGTGTTGAGTCCAGTTCTCTGAGCAAGGAGTAGGTCTTGTCTATTACATATTGGGTTTATGGAACGGTATCTGAGCTAATTTGAAACCCTTGTTTTTTGTATTACCCCACCTCACCTTTCCCGTTTAGCAGCCATAGTGTGTTTTCTGCATGTGCGACTCTGTTCTGTTTTGTAATTCAGTTCAAGTGTAACGGTTTTTACATTCCCTCTATAAGTGATACCTTATGAGAAGTGTCCTTTTCTGTGTGACTTATTTCACTTAGAATCGTCGTACCTAAATCCACTCATCATGCTGCTACTAGCCTTATGCCATTGATTTCATGGCTGAGTGATATTCCATTGTACATAAGGACCACAACTTCTTTATCCATTTTTCTCTTTCCTGGGATATTTAAGGTGGAATGAAGTGGAGGTCCTTGTCAACAGAGCAGCCCTAAACTTTGGGCTGCTTGTGTTTTGCTGATTTTTCATTTTCCCAATTTATACCCCGATGAGTGGAAGTGCCCTATGCTCTCTAAGCTGTGTTTTTTAGATATTTCAGGACTCACCGTACACTTCTCCAGAGTGCCTGTTGGCAATTTACATCCCGCCCATCAGTGTAGCAAGGCTCCCATTTCTCCATGGCCTGTCCTGCATTTCTGGTTTTGACACTTTTTTCAGCATGGCCCTTTTGACCGATGGGAAGCGAGACTTCTTTGGAGTGCTGATTTGCCTTTCCAGGTTGCTTGGTTGGCCAAAAAGGGCGTATGCGTTTTTTCCTGAATATATTCAGGAAAAAACGCATACGCCCTTTTTGGCCAAGGGCATCATTGTCAACGTTTTGCCGCTTTTCATGTGCTTTAAAGACGATTCGAATCTACCTCCTGAAATCTGTTTCCTGCAATTCTGCCTTGATTTCAAATCCTCTTCTTTGCCTTCCCTCAATATATTTGTGGACGAGAGTTATCATTTATAACTCTGCAGGTTTGTGAATTGCAGTGCCCTGAAGCTCCATTTTACAACTCGCTTTTTTGGGAACTGGCCGCAAAAGCGCAGGATGGCTTCAGGCCCTGTTCTGGTTCCGGGGGGCAGGCTGAGCCTGTGGTTAATTCTTCTTCCTGATGGGAAAATAGAGTGACCTGTGCCTGTCCCAACACCAAGAGCTAGTCTCTCATTGGTTCCCCGTCTTCCCGTTCATGCTCAGGAGAAATTGCAACCTGTACGGAACAGGAGGTTAAAGGTGCTGATGGTCCAAGTAGGGAGATTGCTAGTAAAGTGGCTGGAATGGCGAACCCGAGCACAAGGAGATGGTAAATGAGGTGCGTTTTAGAAACCTTTCCCCATCACACGGTGTACCATCTTCTGGGTTTCTCATGCATGTTTTCGATGTAGGAAGATGCCCTTGAACCTGGAGATTTGGGACCCATGCGATGGGTACCACGCAGTATTACTTTAAAGGGTCTGCGTTTGCTCACCCAACCTCACCAAACCTCTCATCCCCAAGAGTGTCCACCCTTATGTCTCATCCAGCTGTGGGTCTACTTATGGTCAATCCAGGTTGCATCACAGCCCCTGAATGAATTGTGTAAGAATTTCTCTCTCTTTCACTGTCTTTGTTTCATGGGTTTTTAAAAGTAATTTATTTTTATAATGGGGTTTAGCTGCTTTTCACTGATGTGTTTATGCCGCTTTACACCCACTTGACACACTAACAGAGAGATATCAATACATAGGTTTTAAGATTATTACTAGTCAGATATATTCTTGTGCGGTGAATAGGGCGTGTTGAGTCCAGTTCTCTGAGCAAGGAGTAGGTCTTGTCTATTACATATTGGGTTTATGGAACGGTATCTGAGCTAATTTGAAACCCTTGTTTTTTGTATTACCCCACCTCACCTTTCCCGTTTAGCAGCCATAGTGTGTTTTCTGCATGTGCGACTCTGTTCTGTTTTGTAATTCAGTTCAAGTGTAACGGTTTTTACATTCCCTCTATAAGTGATACCTTATGAGAAGTGTCCTTTTCTGTGTGACTTATTTCACTTAGAATCGTCGTACCTAAATCCACTCATCATGCTGCTACTAGCCTTATGCCATTGATTTCATGGCTGAGTGATATTCGATTGTACATAAGGACCACAACTTCTTTATCCATTTTTCTCTTTCCTGGGATATTTAAGGTGGAATGAAGTGGAGGTCCTTGTCAACAGAGCAGCCCTAAACTTTGGGCTGCTTGTGTTTTGCTGATTTTTCATTTTCCCAATTTATACCCTGATGAGTGGAAGTGCCCTATGCTCTCTAAGCTGTGTTTTTTAGATATTTCATGACTCACCGTACACTTCTCCTGAGTGCCTGTTGGCAATTTACATCCCGCCCATCAGTGTAGCAAGGCTCCCATTTCTCCATGGCCTGTCCTGCATTTTTGGTTTTGACACTTTTTTCAGCATGGCCCTTTTGACCGATGGGAAGCGAGACTTCTTTGTAGCGCTGATTTGCCTTTCCAGGTTGCTTGGTTGGCCAAAAAGGGCGTATGCGTTTTTTCCTGAATATATTCAGGAAAAAACGCATACGCCCTTTTTGGCCAAGGGCATCATTGTCAACGTTTTGCCGCTTTTCATGTGCTTTAAAGACGATTCGAATCTACCTCCTGAATTCTGTTTCCTGCAATTCTGCCTTGATTTCAAATCCTCTTCTTTGCCTTCCCTCAATATATTTGTGGACGAGAGTTATCATTTACAACTCTGCAGGTTTGTGAATTGCAGTGCCCTGAAGCTCCATTTTACAACTCGCTTTTTTGGGAACTGGCCGCAAAAGCGCAGGATGGCTTCAGGCCCTGTTCTGGTTCCGGGGGGCAGGCTGAGCCTGTGGTTAATTCTTCTTCCTGATGGGAAAATAGAGTGACCTGTGCCTGTCCCAATACCAAGAGCTAGTCTCTCATTGGTTCCCCGTCTTCCCGTTCATGCTCAGGACAAATTGCAACCTGTACGGAACAGGAGGTTAAAGGTGCTGATGCTCCAAGTAGGGAGATTGCTAGTAAAGTGGCTGGAATGGCGAACCCGAGCACAAGGAGATGATAAATGAGGTGCGTTTTGGAAAACTTTCTCCATCACACGGTGTACCATCTTCTGGGTTTCTCATGCATGTTTTCGATGTAGGAAGATGCCCTTGAACCTGGAGATTTGGGACCCATGCGATGGGTACCACGCAGTATTACTTTAAAGGGTCTGCGTTTGCTCACCCAACCTCACCAAACCTCTCAGCCCCAAGAGTGTCCACCCTTATGTCTCATCCAGCTGTGGGTCTACATATGGTCAATCCAGGTTGCATCACAGCCCCTGAATGAATTGTGTAAGAATTTCTCTCTCTTTCACTGTCTTTGTTTCATGGGTTTTTAAAAGTAATTTATTTTTATAATGGGGTTAGCTGCTTTTCACTGCTGTGTTTATGCCGCTTTACACCCACTTGACTCACTTACAGAGAGATATCAATACATAGGTTTTAAGATTATTACTAGTCAGATATATTCTTGTGCGGTGAATAGGGCGTGTTGAGTCCAGTTCTCTGAGCAAGGAGTAGGTCTTGTCTATTACATATTGGGTTTATGGAACGGTATCTGAGCTAATTTGAAACCCTTGTTTTTTGTATCACCCCACCTCACCTTTCCCGTTTAGCAGCCATAGTGTGTTTTCTGCATGTGCGACTCTGTTCTGTTTTGTAATTCAGTTCAAGTGTAACGGTTTTTACATTCCCTCTATAAGTGATACCTTATGAGAAGTGTCCTTTTCTGTGTGACTTATTTCACTTAGAATCGTCGTACCTAAATCCACTCATCATGCTGCTACTAGCAATATGCCATTGATTTCGTGGCTGAGTGATATTCCATTGTACATAAGGACCACAACTTCTTTATCCATTTTTCTCTTTCCTGGGATATTTAAGGTGGAATGAAGTGGAGGTCCTTGTCAACAGAGCAGCCCTAAACTTTGGGCTGCTTGTGTTTTGCTGATTTTTCATTTTCCCAATTTATACCCCGATGAGTGGAAGTGCCCTATGCTCTCTAAGCTGTGTTTTTTAGATATTTCAGGACTCACCGTACACTTCTCCAGAGTGCCTGTTGGCAATTTACATCCCGGCCATCAGTGTAGCAAGGCTCCCATTTCTCCATGGCCTGTCCTGCGTTTCTGGTTTTGACACTTTTTTCAGCATGGCCCTTTTGACCGATGGGAAGCGAGACTTCTTTGGAGCGCTGATTTGCCTTTCCAGGTTGCTTGGTTGGCCAAAAAGGGCGTATGCGTTTTTTCCTGAATATATTCAGGAAAAAACGCATACGCCCTTTTTGGCCAAGGGCATCATTGTCAACGTTTTGCCACTTTTCATGTGCTTTAAAGACGATTCGAATCTACCTCCTGAAATCTGTTTCCTGCAATTCTGCCTTGATTTCAAATCCTCTTCTTTGCCTTCCCTCAATATATTTGTGGACGAGAGTTATCATTTATAACTCTGCAGGTTTGTGAATTGCAGTGCCCTGAAGCTCCATTTTACAACTCGCGTTTTTGGGAACTGGCCGCAAAAGCGCAGGATGGCTTCAGGCCCTGTTCTGGTTCCGGGGGGCAGGCTGAGCCTGTGGTTAATTCTTCTTCCTGATGGGAAAATAGAGTGACCTGTGCCTGTCCCAACACCAAGAGCTAGTCTCTCATTGGTTCCCCGTCTTCCCGTTCATGCTCAGGACAAATTGCAACCTGTACGGAACAGGAGGTTAAAGGTGCTGATGCTCCAAATAGGGAGATTGCTAGTAAAGTGGCTGGAATGGCGAACCCGAGCACAAGGAGATGAGAAATGTGGTGCGTTTTAGAAACCTTTCCCCATCACACGGTGGACCATCTTCTGGGTTTCTCATGCATGTTTTCGATGTAGGAAGATGCCCTTGAACCTGGAGATTTGGGACCCATGCGATGGGTACCACGCAGTATTACTTTAAAGGGTCTGCGTCTGCTCACCCAACCTCACCAAACCTCTCAGCCCCAAGAGTGTCCACCCTTATGTCTCATCCAGCTGTGGGTCTACATATGGTCAATCCAGGTGGCATCACAGCCCCTGAATGAATTGTGTAAGAATTTCTCTCTCTTTCACTGTCTTTGTTTCATGGGTTTTTAAAAGTAATTTATTTTTATAATGGGGTTTAGCTGTTTTTCACTGATGTGTTTATGCCGCTTTACACCCACTTGACACACTAACAGAGAGATATCAATACATAGGTTTTAAGATTATTACTAGTCAGATATATTCTTCTGCGGTGAATAGGGCGTGTTGAGTCCAGTTCTCTGAGCAAGGAGTAGGTCTTGTCTATTACATATTGGGTTTATGGAACGGTATCTGAGCTAATTTGAAACCCTTGTTTTTTGTATCACCCCACCTCACCTTTCCCGTTTAGCAGCCATAGTGTGTTTTCTGCATGTGCGACTCTGTTCTGTTTTGTAATTCAGTTCAAGTGTAACGGTTTTTACATTCCCTCTATAAGTGATACCTTATGAGAAGTGTCCTTTTCTGTGTGACTTATTTCACTTAGAATCGTCGTACCTAAATCCACTCATCATGCTGCTACTAGCCTTATGCCATTGATTTCATGGCTGAGTGATATTCCATTGTACATAAGGACCACAACTTCTTTATCCATTTTTCTCTTTCCTGGGATATTTAAGGTGGAATGAAGTGGAGGTCCTTGTCAACAGAGCAGCCCTAAACTTTGGGCTGCTTGTGTTTTGCTGATTTTTCATTTTCCCAATTTATACCCCGATGAGTGGAAGTGCCCTATGCTCTCTAAGCTGTGTTTTTTAGATATTTCAGGACTCACCGTACACTTCTCCAGAGTGCCTGTTGGCAATTTACATCCCGCCCATCAGTGTAGCAAGGCTCCCATTTCTCCATGGCCTGTCCTGCATTTCTGGTTTTGACACTTTTTTCAGCATGGCCCTTTTGACCGATGGGAAGCGAGACTTCTTTGGAGCGCTGATTTGCCTTTCCAGGTTGCTTGGTTGGCCAAAAAGGGCGTATGCGTTTTTTCCTGAATATATTCAGGAAAAAACGCATACGCCCTTTTTGGCCAAGGGCATCATTGTCAACGTTTTGCCGCTTTTCATGTGCTTTAAAGACGATTCGAATCTACCTCCTGAAATCTGTTTCCTGCAATTCTGCCTTGATTTCAAATCCTCTTCTTTGCCTTCCCTCAATATATTTGTGGACGAGAGTTATCATTTATAACTCTGCAGGTTTTTGAATTGCAGTGCCCTGAAGCTCCATTTTACAACTCGAGTTTTTGGGAACTGGCCGCAAAAGCGCAGGATGGCTTCAGGCCCTGTTCTGGTTCCGGGGGGCAGGCTGAGCCTGTGGTTAATTCTTCTTCCTGATGGGAAAATAGAGTGACCTGTGCCTGTCCCAACACCAAGAGCTAGTCTCTCATTGGTTCCCCGTCTTCCCGTTCATGCTCAGGACAAATTGCAACCTGTACGGAACAGGAGGTTAAAGGTGCTGATGCTCCAAATAGGGAGATTGCTAGTAAAGTGGCTGGAATGGCGAACCCGAGCACAAGGAGATGAGAAATGTGGTGCGTTTTAGAAACCTTTCCCCATCACACGGTGGACCATCTTCTGGGTTTCTCATGCATGTTTTCGATGTAGGAAGATGCCCTTGAACCTGGAGATTTGGGACCCATGCGATGGGTACCACGCAGTATTACTTTAAAGGGTCTGCGTCCGCTCACCCAACCTCACCAAACCTCTCAGCCCCAAGAGTGTCCACCCTTATGTCTCATCCAGCTGTGGGTCTACATATGGTCAATCCAGGTGGCATCACAGCCCCTGAATGAATTGTGTAAGAATTTCTCTCTCTTTCACTGTCTTTGTTTCATGGGTTTTTAAAAGTAATTTATTTTTATAATGGGGTTTAGCTGTTTTTCACTGATGTGTTTATGCCGCTTTACACCCACTTGACACACTAACAGAGAGATATCAATACATAGGTTTTAAGATTATTACTAGTCAGATATATTCTTCTGCGGTGAATAGGGCGTGTTGAGTCCAGTTCTCTGAGCAAGGAGTAGGTCTTGTCTATTACATATTGGGTTTATGGAACGGTATCTGAGCTAATTTGAAACCCTTGTTTTTTGTATCACCCCACCTCACCTTTCCCGTTTAGCAGCCATAGTGTGTTTTCTGCATGTGCGACTCTGTTCTGTTTTGTAATTCAGTTCAAGTGTAACGGTTTTTACATTCCCTCTATAAGTGATACCTTATGAGAAGTGTCCTTTTCTGTGTGACTTATTTCACTTAGAATCGTCGTACCTAAATCCACTCATCATGCTGCTACTAGCCTTATGCCATTGATTTCATGGCTGAGTGATATTCCATTGTACATAAGGACCACAACTTCTTTATCCATTTTTCTCTTTCCTGGGATATTTAAGGTGGAATGAAGTGGAGGTCCTTGTCAACAGAGCAGCCCTAAACTTTGGGCTGCTTGTGTTTTGCTGATTTTTCATTTTCCCAATTTATACCCCGATGAGTGGAAGTGCCCTATGCTCTCTAAGCTGTGTTTTTTCGATATTTCAGGACTCACCGTACACTTCTCCAGAGTGCCTGTTGGCAATTTACATCCCGCCCATCAGTGTAGCAAGGCTCCCATTTCTCCATGGCCTGTCCTGCATTTCTGGTTTTGACACTTTTTTCAGCATGGCCCTTTTGACCGATGGGAAGCGAGACTTCTTTGGAGCGCTGATTTGCCTTTCCAGGTTGCTTGGTTGGCCAAAAAGGGCGTATGCGTTTTTTCCTGAATACATTCAGGAAAAAACGCATACGCCCTTTTTGGCCAAGGGCATCATTGTCAACGTTTTGCCGCTTTTCATGTGCTTTAAAGACGATTCGAATCTACCTCCTGAAATCTGTTTCCTGCAATTCTGCCTTGATTTCAAATCCTCTTCTTTGCCTTCCCTCAATATATTTGTGGACGAGAGTTATCATTTATAACTCTGCAGGTTTGTGAATTGCAGTGCCCTGAAGCTCCATTTTACAACTCGCTTTTTTGGGAACTGGCCGCAAAAGCGCAGGATGGCTTCAGGCCCTGTTCTGGTTCCGGAGGGCAGGCTGAGCCTGTGGTTAATTCTTCTTCCTGATGGGAAAATAGAGTGACCTGTGCCTGTCCCAACACCAAGAGCTAGTCTCTCATTGGTTCCCCGTCTTCCCGTTCATGCTCAGGACAAATTGCAACCTGTACGGAACAGGAGGTTAAAGGTGCTGATGGTCCAAGTAGGGAGATTGCTAGTAAAGTGGCTGGAATGGCGAACCCGAGCACAAGGAGATGATAAATGAGGTGCGTTTTAGAAACCTTTCCCCATCACACGGTGTACCATCTTCTGGGTTTCTCATGCATGTTTTCGATGTAGGAAGATGCCCTTGAACCTGGAGATTTGGGACCCATGCGATGGGTACCACGCAGTATTACTTTAAAGGGTGTGCGTTTGCTCACCCAACCTCACCAAACCTCTCAGCCCCAAGAGTGTCCACCCTTATGTCTCATCCAGCTGTGGGTCTACATATGGTCAGTCCAGGTTGCATCACAGCCCCTGAATGAATTTTGTAAGAATTTCTCTCTCTTTCACTGTCTTTGTTTCATGGGTTTTTAAAAGTAATTTATTTTTATAATGGGGTTTAGCTGCTTTTCACTGATGTGTTTATGCCGCTTTACACCCACTTGACACACTAACAGAGAGATATCAATACATAGGTTTTAAGATTATTACTAGTCAGATATATTCTTGTGCGGTGAATAGGGCGTGTTGAGTCCAGTTCTCTGAGCAAGGAGTAGGTCTTGTCTATTACATATTGGGTTTATGGAACGGTATCTGAGCTAATTTGAAACCCTTGTTTTTTGTATCACCCCACCTCACCTTTCCCGTTTAGCAGCCATAGTGTGTTTTCTGCATGTGCGACTCTGTTCTGTTTTGTAATTCAGTTCAAGTGTAACGGTTTTTACATTCCCTCTATAAGTGATACCTTATGAGAAGTGTCCTTTTCTGTGTGACTTATTTCACTTAGAATGGTCGTACCTAAATCCACTCATCATGCTGCTACTAGCCTTATGCCATTGATTTCATGGCTGAGTGATATTCCATTGTACATAAGGACCACAACTTCTTTATCCATTTTTCTCTTTCCTGGGATATTTAAGGTGGAATGAAGTGGAGGTCCTTGTCAACAGAGCAGCCCTAAACTTTGGGCTGCTTGTGTTTTGCTGATTTTTCATTTTCCCAATTTATACCCCGATGAGTGGAAGTGCCCTATGCTCTCTAAGCTGTGTTTTTTAGATATTTCAGGACTCACCGTACACTTCTCCAGAGTGCCTGTTGGCAATTTACATCCCGCCCATCAGTGTAGCAAGGCTCCCATTTCTCCATGGCCTGTCCTGCATTTCTGGTTTTCACACTTTTTTCAGCATGGCCCTTTTGACCGATGGGAAGCGAGACTTCTTTGTAGCGCTGATTTGCCTTTCCAGGTTGCTTGGTTGGCCAAAAAGGGCGTATGCGTTTTTTCCTGAATATATTCAGGAAAAAACACATACGCCCTTTTTGGCCAAGGGCATCATTGTCAACGTTTTGCCGCTTTTCATGTGCTTTAAAGACGATTCGAATCTACCTCCTGAATTCTGTTTCCTGCAATTCTGCCTTGATTTCAAATCCTCTTCTTTGCCTTCCCTCAATATATTTGTGGACGAGAGTTATCATTTACAACTCTGCAGGTTTGTGAATTGCAGTGCCCTGAAGCTCCATTTTACAACTCGCTTTTTTGGGAACTGGCCGCAAAAGCGCAGGATGGCTTCAGGCCCTGTTCTGGTTCCGGGGGGCAGGCTGAGCCTGTGGTTAATTCTTCTTCCTGATGGGAAAATAGAGTGACCTGTGCCTGTCCCAACACCTAGAGCTAGTCTCTCATTGGTTCCCCGTCTTCCCGTTCATGCTCAGGACAAATTGCAACCTGTACGGAACAGGAGGTTAAAGGTGCTGATGGTCCAAGTAGGGAGATTGCTAGTAAAGTGGCTGGAATGGCGAACCCGAGCACAAGGAGATGATAAATGAGGTGCGTTTTAGAAACCTTTCCCCATCACACGGTGTACCATCTTCTGGGTTTCTCATGCATGTTTTCGATGTAGGAAGATGCCCTTGAACCTGGAGATTTGGGACCCATGCGATGGGTACCACGCAGTATTACTTTAAAGGGTCTGCGTTTGCTCACCCAACCTCACCAAACCTCTCAGCCCCAAGAGTGTCCACCCTTATGTCTCATCCAGCTGTGGGTCTACATATGGTCAATCCAGGTTGCATCACAGCCCCTGAATGAATTGTGTAAGAATTTCTCTCTCTTTCACTGTCTTTGTTTCATGGGTTTTTAAAAGTAATTTATTTTTATAATGGGGTTTAGCTGCTTTTCACTGATGTGTTTATGCCGCTTTACACCCACTTGACACACTAACAGAGAGATATCAATACATAGGTTTTAAGATTATTACTAGTCAGATATATTCTTGTGCGGTGAATAGGGCGTGTTGAGTCCAGTTCTCTGAGCAAGGAGTAGGTCTTGTCTATTACATATTGGGTTTATGGAACGGTATCTGAGCTAATTTGAAACCCTTGTTTTTTGTATCACCCCACCTCACCTTTCCCGTTTAGCAGCCATAGTGTGTTTTCTGCATGTGCGACTCTGTTCTGTTTTGTAATTCAGTTCAAGTGTAACGGTTTTTACATTCCCTCTATAAGTGATACCTTATGAGAAGTGTCCTTTTCTGTGTGACTTATTTCACTTAGAATGGTCGTACCTAAATCCACTCATCATGCTGCTACTAGCCTTATGCCATTGATTTCATGGCTGAGTGATATTCCATTGTACATAAGGACCACAACTTCTTTATCCATTTTTCTCTTTCCTGGGATATTTAAGGTGGAATGAAGTGGAGGTCCTTGTCAACAGAGCAGCCCTAAACTTTGGGCTGCTTGTGTTTTGCTGATTTTTCATTTTCCCAATTTATACCCCGATGAGTGGAAGTGCCCTATGCTCTCTAAGCTGTGTTTTTTAGATATTTCAGGACTCACCGTACACTTCTCCAGAGTGCCTGTTGGCAATTTACATCCCGCCCATCAGTGTAGCAAGGCTCCCATTTCTCCATGGCCTGTCCTGCATTTCTGGTTTTCACACTTTTTTCAGCATGGCCCTTTTGACCGATGGGAAGCGAGACTTCTTTGGAGCGCTGATTTGCCTTTCCAGTTTGCTTGGTTGGCCAAAAAGGGCGTATGCGTTTTTTCCTGAATATATTCAGGAAAAAACGCATACGCCCTTTTTGGCCAAGGGCATCATTGTCAACGTTTTGCCGCTTTTCATGTGCTTTAAAGACGATTCGAATCTACCTCCTGAAATCTGTTTCCTGCAATTCTGCCTTGATTTCAAATCCTCTTCTTTGCCTTCCCTCAATATATTTGTGGACGAGAGTTATCATTTATAACTCTGCAGGTTTGTGAATTGCAGTGCCCTGAAGCTCCATTTTACAACTCGCGTTTTTGGGAACTGGCCGCAAAAGCGCAGGATGGCTTCAGGCCCTGTTCTGGTTCCGGGGGGCAGGCTGAGCCTGTGGTTAATTCTTCTTCCTGATGGGAAAATAGAGTGACCTGTGCCTGTCCCAACACCAAGAGCTAGTCTCTCATTGGTTCCCCGTCTTCCCGTTCATGCTCAGGACAAATTGCAACCTGTACGGAACAGGAGGTTAAAGGTGCTGATGCTCCAAGTAGGGAGATTGCTAGTAAAGTGGCTGGAATGGCGAACCCGAGCACAAGGAGATGATAAATGAGGTGCGTTTTGGAAAACTTTCTCCATCACACGGTGTACCATCTTCTGGGTTTCTCATGCATGTTTTCGATGTAGGAAGATGCCCTTGAACCTGGAGATTTGGGACCCATGCGATGGGTACCACGCAGTATTACTTTAAAGGGTCTGCGTTTGCTCACCCAACCTCACCAAACCTCTCAGCCCCAAGAGTGTCCACCCTTATGTCTCATCCAGCTGTGGGTCTACATATGGTCAATCCAGGTTGCATCACAGCCCCTGAATGAATTGTGTAAGAATTTCTCTCTCTTTCACTGTCTTTGTTTCATGGGTTTTTAAAAGTAGTTTATTTTTATAATGGGGTTAGCTGCTTTTCACTGCTGTGTTTATGCCGCTTTACACCCACTTGACTCACTTACAGAGAGATATCAATACATAGGTTTTAAGATTATTACTAGTCAGATATATTCTTGTGCGGTGAATAGGGCGTTTTGAGTCCAGTTCTCTGAGCAAGGAGTAGGTCTTGTCTATTACATATTGGGTTTATGGAACGGTATCTGAGCTAATTTGAAACCCTTGTTTTTTGTATCACCCCACCTCACCTTTCCCGTTTAGCAGCCATAGTGTGTTTTCTGCATGTGCGACTCTGTTCTGTTTTGTAATTCAGTTCAAGTGTAACGGTTTTTACATTCCCTCTATAAGTGATACCTTATGAGAAGTGTCCTTTTCTGTGTGACTTATTTCACTTAGAATCATCGTACCTAAATCCACTCATCATGCTGCTACTAGCCTTATGCCATTGATTTCATGGCTGAGTGATATTCGATTGTACATAAGGACCACAACTTCTTTATCCATTTTTCTCTTTCCTGGGATATTTAAGGTGGAATGAAGTGGAGGTCCTTGTCAACAGAGCAGCCCTAAACATTGGGCTGCTTGTGTTTTGCTGATTTTTCATTTTCCCAATTTATACCCCGATGAGTGGAAGTGCCCTATGCTCTCTAAGCTGTGTTTTTTAGATATTTCAGGACTCACCGTACACTTCTCCAGAGTGCCTGTTGGCAATTTACATCCCGCCCATCAGTGTAGCAAGGCTCCCATTTCTCCATGGCCTGTCCTGCATTTCTGGTTTTGACACTTTTTTCAGCATGGCCCTTTTGACCGATGGGAAGCGAGACTTCTTTGGAGCGCTGATTTGCCTTTCCAGGTTGCTTGGTTGGCCAAAAAGGGCGTATGCGTTTTTTCCTGAATATATTCAGGAAAAAACGCATACGCCCTTTTTGGCCAAGGGCATCATTGTCAACGTTTTGCCGCTTTTCATGTGCTTTAAAGACGATTCGAATCTACCTCCTGAAATCTGTTTCCTGCAATTCTGCCTTGATTTCAAATCCTCTTCTTTGCCTTCCCTCAATATATTTGTGGACGAGAGTTATCATTTATAACTCTGCAGGTTTGTGAAATGCAGTGCCCTGAAGCTCCATTTTACAACTCGCTTTTTTGGGAACTGGCCGCAAAAGCGCAGGATGGCTTCAGGCCCTGTTCTGGTTCCGGAGGGCAGGCTGAGCCTGTGGTTAATTCTTCTTCCTGATGGGAAAATAGAGTGACCTGTGCCTGTCCCAACACCACGAGCTAGTCTCTCATTGGTTCCCCGTCTTCCCGTTCATGCTCAGGACAAATTGCAACCTGTACGGAACAGGAGGTTAAAGGTGCTGATGGTCCAAGTAGGGAGATTGCTAGTAAAGTGGCTGGAATGGCGAACCCGAGCACAAGGAGATGATAAATGAGGTGCGTTTTAGAAACCTTTCCCAATCACACGGTGTACCATCTTCTGGGTTTCTCATGCATGTTTTCGATGTAGGAAGATGCCCTTGAACCTGGAGATTTGGGACCCATGCGATGGGTACCACGCAGTATTACTTTAAAGGGTCTGCGTTTGCTCACCCAACCTCACCAAACCTCTCAGCCCCAAGAGTGTCCACCCTTATGTCTCATCCAGCTGTGGATCTACATATGGTCAATCCAGGTTGCATCACAGCCCCTGAATGAATTGTGTAAGAATTTCTCTCTCTTTCACTGTCTTTGTTTCATGGGTTTTTAAAAGTAATTTATTTTTATAATGGGGTTTAGCTGCTTTTCACTGATGTGTTTATGCCGCTTTACACCCACTTGACACACTAACAGAGAGATATCAATACATAGGTTTGAAGATTATTACTAGTCAGATATATTCTTGTGCGGTGAATAGGGCGTGTTGAGTCCAGTTCTCTGAGCAAGGAGTAGGTCTTGTCTATTACATATTGGGTTTATGGAACGGTATCTGAGCTAATTTGAAACCCTTTTTTTTTGTATCACCCCACCTCACCTTTCCCGTTTAGCAGCCATAGTGTGTTTTCTGCATGTGCGACTCTGTTCTGTTTTGTAATTCAGTTCAAGTGTAACGGTTTTTACATTCCCTCTATAAGTGATACCTTATGAGAAGTGTCCTTTTCTGTGTGACTTATTTCACTTAGAATCGTCGTACCTAAATCCACTCATCATGCTGCTACTAGCCTTATGCCATTGATTTCATGGCTGAGTGATATTCCATTGTACATAAGGACCACAACTTCTTTATCCATTTTTCTCTTTCCTGGGATATTTAAGGTGGAATGAAGTGGAGGTCCTTGTCAACAGAGCAGCCCTAAACTTTGGGCTGCTTGTGTTTTGCTGATTTTTCATTTTCCCAATTTATACCCCGATGAGTGGAAGTGCCCTATGCTCTCTAAGCTGTGTTTTTTAGATATTTCAGGACTCACCGTACACTTCTCCAGAGTGCCTGTTGGCAATTTACATCCCGCCCATCAGTGTAGCAAGGCTCCCATTTCTCCATGGCCTGTCCTGCATTTCTGGTTTTCACACTTTTTTCAGCATGGCCCTTTTGACCGATGGGAAGCGAGACTTCTTTGTAGCGCTGATTTGCCTTTCCAGGATGCTTGGTTGGCCAAAAAGGGCGTATGCGTTTTTTCCTGAATATATTCAGGAAAAAACGCATACGCCCTTTTTGGCCAAGGGCATCATTGTAAACGTTTTGCCGCTTTTCATGTGCTTTAAAGACGATTCGAATCTACCTCCTGAAATCTGTTTCCTGCAATTCTGCCTTGATTTCAAATCCTCTTCTTTGCCTTCCCTCAATATATTTGTGGACGAGAGTTATCATTTATAACTCTGCAGGTTGTGAATTGCAGTGCCCTGAAGCTCCATTTTACAACTCGCGTTTTTGGGAACTGGCCGCAAAAGCGCAGGATGGCTTCAGGCCCTGTTCTGGTTCCGGGGGGCAGGCTGAGCCTGTGGTTAATTCTTCTTCCTGATGGGAAAATAGAGTGACCTGTGCCTGTCCCAACACCAAGAGCTAGTCTCTCATTGGTTCCCCGTCTTCCCGTTCATGCTCAGGACAAATTGCAACCTGTACGGAACAGGAGGTTAAAGGTGCTGATGCTCCAAGTAGGGAGATTGCTAGTAAAGTGGCTGGAATGGCGAACCCGAGCACAAGGAGATGATAAATGAGGTGCGTTTTGGAAAACTTTCTCCATCACACGGTGTACCATCTTCTGGGTTTCTCATGCATGTTTTCGATGTAGGAAGATGCCCTTGAACCTGGAGATTTGGGACCCATGCGATGGGTACCACGCAGTATTACTTTAAAGGGTCTGCGTTTGCTCACCCAACCTCACCAAACCTCTCAGCCCCAAGAGTGTCCACCCTTATGTCTCATCCAGCTGTGGGTCTACATATGGTCAATCCAGGTTGCATCACAGCCCCTGAATGAATTGTGTAAGAATTTCTCTCTCTTTCACTGTCTTTGTTTCATGGGTTTTTAAAAGTAGTTTATTTTTATAATGGGGTTAGCTGCTTTTCACTGCTGTGTTTATGCCGCTTTACACCCACTTGACTCACTTACAGAGAGATATCAATACATAGGTTTTAATATTATTACTAGTCAGATATATTCTTGTGCGGTGAATAGGGCGTTTTGAGTCCAGTTCTCTGAGCAAGGAGTAGGTCTTGTCTATTACATATTGGGTTTATGGAACGGTATCTGAGCTAATTTGAAACCCTTGTTTTTTGTATCACCCCACCTCACCTTTCCCGTTTAGCAGCCATAGTGTGTTTTCTGCATGTGCGACTCTGTTCTGTTTTGTAATTCAGTTCAAGTGTAACGGTTTTTACATTCCCTCTATAAGTGATACCTTATGAGAAGTGTCCTTTTCTGTGTGACTTATTTCACTTAGAATGGTCGTACCTAAATCCACTCATCATGCTGCTACTAGCCTTATGCCATTGATTTCATGGCTGAGTGATATTCCATTGTACATAAGGACCACAACTTCTTTATCCATTTTTCTCTTTCCTGGGATATTTAAGGTGGAATGAAGTGGAGGTCCTTGTCAACAGAGCAGCCCTAAACTTTGGGCTGCTTGTGTTTTGCTGATTTTTCATTTTCCCAATTTATACCCCGATGAGTGGAAGTGCCCTATGCTCTCTAAGCTGTGTTTTTTAGATATTTCAGGACTCACCGTACACTTCTCCAGAGTGCCTGTTGGCAATTTACATCCCGCCCATCAGTGTAGCAAGGCTCCCATTTCTCCATGGCCTGTCCTGCATTTCTGGTTTTGACACTTTCTTCAGCATGGCCCTTTTGACCGATGGGAAGCGAGACTTCTTTGTAGTGCTGATTTGCCTTTCCAGGTTGCTTGGTTGGCCAAAAAGGGCGTATGCGTTTTTTCCTGAATATATTCAGGAAAAAACGCATACGCCCTTTTTGGCCAAGGGCATCATTGTCAACGTTTTGCCGCTTTTCATGTGCTTTAAAGACGATTCGAATCTACCTCCTGAAATCTGTTTCCTGCAATTCTGCCTTGATTTCAAATCCTCTTCTTTGCCTTCCCTCAATATATTTGTGGACGAGAGTTATCATTTATAACTCTGCAGGTTTGTGAATTGCAGTGCCCTGAAGCTCCATTTTACAACTCGCGTTTTTGGGAACTGGCCGCAAAAGCGCAGGATGGCTTCAGGCCCTGTTCTGGTTCCGGGGGGCAGGCTGAGCCTGTGGTTAATTCTTCTTCCTGATGGGAAAATAGAGTGACCTGTGCCTGTCCCAACACCAAGAGCTAGTCTCTCATTGGTTCCCCGT
This sequence comes from Balaenoptera physalus, assembly GCF_965194825.1. NCBI lineage: Eukaryota > Metazoa > Chordata > Mammalia > Artiodactyla > Balaenopteridae > Balaenoptera > Balaenoptera physalus. Next base: position 448,814 of record NW_028126057.1, on the reverse strand, counting down.
CTTCCCGTTCATGCTCAGGACAAATTGCAACCTGTACGGAACAGGAGGTTAAAGGTGCTGATGCTCCAAGTAGGGAGATTGCTAGTAAAGTGGCTGGAATGGCGAACCCGAGCACAAGGAGATGATAAATGACGTGCGTTTTGGAAAACTTTCTCCATCACACGGTGTACCATCTTCTGGGTTTCTCATGCATGTTTTCGATGTAGGAAGATGCCCTTGAACCTGGAGATTTGGGACCCATGCGATGGGTACCACGCAGTATTACTTTAAAGGGTCTGCGTTTGCTCATCCAACCTCACCAAACCTCTCAGCCCCAAGAGTGTCCACCCTTATGTCTCATCCAGCTGTGGGTCTACATATGGTCAATCCAGGTTGCATCACAGCCCCTGAATGAATTGTGTAAGAATTTCTCTCTCTTTCACTGTCTTTGTTTCATGGGTTTTTAAAAGTAGTTTATTTTTATAATGGGGTTAGCTGTTTTTCACTGCTGTGTTTATGCCGCTTTACACCCACTTGACTCACTTACAGAGAGATATCAATACATAGGTTTTAAGATTATTACTAGTCAGATATATTCTTGTGCGGTGAATAGGGAGTGTTGAGTCCAGTTCTCTGAGCAAGGAGTAGGTCTTGTCTATTACATATTGGGTTTATGGAACAGTATCTGAGCTAATTTGAAACCCTTGTTTTTTGTATCACCCCACCTCACCTTTCCCGTTTAGCAGCCATAGTGTGTTTTCTGCATGTGCGACTCTGTTCTGTTTTGTAATTCAGTTCAAGTGTAACGGTTTTTACATTCCCTCTATAAGTGATACCTTATGAGAAGTGTCCTTTTCTGTGTGACTTATTTCACTTAGAATTGTCGTACCTAAATCCACTCATCATGCTGCTACTAGCCTTATGCCATTGATTTCATGGCTGAGTGATATTCCATTGTACATAAGGACCACAACTTCTTTATCCATTTTTCTCTTTCCTGGGATATTTAAGGTGGAATGAAGTGGGGGTCCTTGTCAACAGAGCAGCCCTAAACTTTGGGCTGCTTGTGTTTTGCTGATTTTTCATTTTCCCAATTTATACCCCAATGAGTGGAAGTGCCCTATGCTCTCTAAGCTGTGTTTTTTAGATATTTCAGGACTCACCGTACACTTCTCCAGAGTGCCTGTTGGCAATTTACATCCCGCCCATCAGTGTAGCAAGGCTCCCATTTCTCCATGGCCTGTCCTACATTTCTGGTTTTGACACTTTTTTCAGCATGGCCCTTTTGACCGATGGGAAGCGAGACTTCTTTGTAGCGCTGATTTGCCTTTCCAGGTTGCTTGGTTGGCCAAAAAGGGCGTATGCGTTTTTTCCTGAATATATTCAGCAAAAAACGCATACGCCCTTTTTGGCCAAGGGCATCATTGTCACCGTTTTGCCGCTTTTCATGTGCTTTAAAGATGATTCGAATCTACCTCCTGAAATCTGTTTCCTGCAATTCTGCCTTGATTTCAAGTCCTCTTCTTTGCCTTCCCTCAATATATTTGTGGACGAGAGTTATCATTTATAACTCTGCAGGTTTGTGAATTGCAGTGCCCTGAAGCTCCATTTTACAACTCGCTTTTTTGGGAACTGGCCGCAAAAGCGCAGGATGGCTTCAGGCCCTGTTCTGGTTCCGGAGGGCAGGCTGAGCCTGTGGTTAATTCTTCTTCCTGATGGGAAAATAGAGTGACCTGTGCCTGTCCCAACACCAAGAGCTAGTCTCTCATTGGTTCCCCGTCTTCCCGTTCATGCTCAGGACAAATTGCAACCTGTACGGAACAGGAGGTTAAAGGTGCTGATGGTCCAAGTAGGGAGATTGCTAGTAAAGTGGCTGGAATGGCGAACCCGAGCACAAGGAGATGATAAATGAAGTGCGTTTTAGAAACCTTTCCCCATCACACGGTGTACCATCTTCTGGGTTTCTCATGCATGTTTTCGATGTAGGAAGATGCCCTTGAACCTGGAGATTTGGGACCCATGCGATGGGTACCACGCAGTATTACTTTAAAGGGTCTGCGTTTGCTCACCCAACCTCACCAAACCTCTCAGCCCCAAGAGTGTCCACCCTTATGTCTCTTCCAGCTGTGGGTCTACATATGGTCAATCCAGGTTGCATCACAGCCCCTGAATGAATTGTGTAAGAATTTCTCTCTCTTTCACAGACTTTGTTTCATGGGTTTTTAAAAGTAATTTATTTTTATAATGGGGTTTAGCTGCTTTTCACTGATGTGTTTATGCCGCTTTACACCCACTTGACACACTAACAGAGAGATATCAATACATAGGTTTGAAGATTATTACTAGTCAGATATATTCTTGTGCGGTGAATAGGGCGTGTTGAGTCCAGTTCTCTGAACAAGGAGTAGGTCTTGTCTATTACATATTGGGTTTATGGAACGGTATCTGAGCTAATTTGAAACCCTTGTTTTTTGTATCACCCCACCTCACCTTTCCCGTTTAGCAGCCATAGTGTGTTTTCTGCATGTGCGACTCTGTTCTGTTTTGTAATTCAGTTCAAGTGTAACGGTTTTTACATTCCCTCTATAAGTGATACCTTATGAGAAGTGTCCTTTTCTGTGTGACTTATTTCACTTAGAATCGTCGTACCTAAATCCACTCATCATGCTGCTACTAGCCTTATGCCATTGATTTCATGGCTGAGTGATATTCCATTGTACATAAGGACCACAACTTCTTTATCCATTTTTCTCTTTCCTGGGATATTTAAGGTGGAATGAAGTAGAGGTCCTTGTCAACAGAGCAGCCCTAAACTTTGGGCTGCTTGTGTTTTGCTGATTTTTCATTTTCCCAATTTATACCCCGATGAGTGGAAGTGCCCTATGCTCTCTAAGCTGTGTTTTTTACATATTTCAGGACTCACCGTACACTTCTCCAGAGTGCCTGTTGGCAATTTACATCCCGCCCATCAGTGTAGCAAGGCTCCCATTTCTCCATGGCCTGTCCTGCATTTCTGGTTTTCACACTTTTTTCAGCATGGCCCTTTTGACCGATGGGAAGCGAGACTTCTTTGTAGCGCTGATTTGCCTTTCCAGGATGCTTGGTTGGCCAAAAAGGGCGTATGCGTTTTTTCCTGAATATATTCAGGAAAAAACGCATACGCCCTTTTTGGCCAAGGGCATCATTGTAAACGTTTTGCCGCTTTTCATGTGCTTTAAAGATGATTCGAATCTACCTCCTGAAATCTGTTTCCTGCAATTCTGCCTTGATTTCAAATCCTCTTCTTTGCCTTCCCTCAATATATTTGTGGACGAGAGTTATCATTTATAACTCTGCAGGTTGTGAATTGCAGTGCCCTGAAGCTCCATTTTACAACTCGCGTTTTTGGGAACTGGCCGCAAAAGCGCAGGATGGCTTCAGGCCCTGTTCTGGTTCCGGGGGGCAGGCTGAGCCTGTGGTTAATTCTTCTTCCTGATGGGAAAATAGAGTGACCTGTGCCTGTCCCAACACCAAGAGCTAGTCTCTCATTGGTTCCCCGTCTTCCCGTTCATGCTCAGGACAAATTGCAACCTGTACGGAACAGGAGGTTAAAGGTGCTGATGCTCCAAGTAGGGAGATTGCTAGTAAAGTGGCTGGAATGGCGAACCCGAGCACAAGGAGATGATAAATGAGGTGCGTTTTGGAAAACTTTCTCCATCACACGGTGTACCATCTTCTGGGTTTCTCATGCATGTTTTCGATGTAGGAAGATGCCCTTGAACCTGGAGATTTGGGACCCATGCGATGGGTACCACGCAGTATTACTTTAAAGGGTCTGCGTTTGCTCACCCAACCTCACCAAACCTCTCAGCCCCAAGAGTGTCCACCCTTATGTCTCATCCAGCTGTGGGTCTACATATGGTCAATCCAGGTTGCATCACAGCCCCTGAATGAATTGTGTAAGAATTTCTCTCTCTTTCACTGTCTTTGTTTCATGGGTTTTTAAAAGTAGTTTATTTTTATAATGGGGTTAGCTGCTTTTCACTGCTGTGTTTATGCCGCTTTACACCCACTTGACTCACTTACAGAGAGATATCAATACATAGGTTTTAAGATTATTACTAGTCAGATATATTCTTGTGCGGTGAATAGGGCGTGTTGAGTCCAGTTCTCTGAGCAAGGAGTAGGTCTTGTCTATTACATATTGGGTTTATTGAACGGTATCTGAGCTAATTTGAAACCCTTGTTTTTTGTATCACCCCACCTCACCTTTCCCGTTTAGCAGCCATAGTGTGTTTTCTGCATGTGCGACTCTGTTCTGTTTTGTAATTCAGTTCAAGTGTAACGGTTTTTACATTCCCTCTATAAGTGATACCTTATGAGAAGTGTCCTTTTCTGTGTGACTTATTTCACTTAGAATGGTCGTACCTAAATCCACTCATCATGCTGCTACTAGCCTTATGCCATTGATTTCATGGCTGAGTGATATTCCATTGTACATAAGGACCACAACTTCTTTATCCATTTTTCTCTTTCCTGGGATATTTAAGGTGGAATGAAGTGGAGGTCCTTGTCAACAGAGCAGCCCTAAACTTTGGGCTGCTTGTGTTTTGCTGATTTTTCATTTTCCCAATTTATACCCCGATGAGTGGAAGTGCCCTATGCTCTCTAAGCTGTGTTTTTTAGATATTTCAGGACTCACCGTACACTTCTCCAGAGTGCCTGTTGGCAATTTACATCCCGCCCATCAGTGTAGCAAGGCTCCCATTTCTCCATGGCCTGTCCTGCATTTCTGGTTTTGACACTTTTTTCAGCATGGCCCTTTTGACCGATGGGAAGCGAGACTTCTTTGTAGCGCTGATTTGCCTTTCCAGGTTGCTTGGTTGGCCAAAAAGGGCGTATGCGTTTTTTCCTGAATATATTCAGCAAAAAACGCATACGCCCTTTTTGGCCAAGGGCATCATTGTCACCGTTTTGCCGCTTTTCATGTGCTTTAAAGATGATTCGAATCTACCTCCTGAAATCTGTTTCCTGCAATTCTGCCTTGATTTCAAGTCCTCTTCTTTGCCTTCCCTCAATATATTTGTGGACGAGAGTTATCATTTATAACTCTGCAGGTTTGTGAATTGCAGTGCCCTGAAGCTCCATTTTACAACTCGCTTTTTTGGGAACTGGCCGCAAAAGCGCAGGATGGCTTCAGGCCCTGTTCTGGTTCCGGAGGGCAGGCTGAGCCTGTGGTTAATTCTTCTTCCTGATGGGAAAATAGAGTGACCTGTGCCTGTCCCAACACCAAGAGCTAGTCTCTCATTGGTTCCCCGTCTTCCCGTTCATGCTCAGGACAAATTGCAACCTGTACGGAACAGGAGGTTAAAGGTGCTGATGGTCCAAGTAGGGAGATTGCTAGTAAAGTGGCTGGAATGGCGAACCCGAGCACAAGGAGATGATAAATGAGGTGCGTTTTAGAAACCTTTCCCCATCACACGGTGTACCATCTTCTGGGTTTCTCATGCATGTTTTCGATGTAGGAAGATGCCCTTGAACCTGGAGATTTGGGACCCATGCGATGGGTACCACGCAGTATTACTTTAAAGGGTCTGCGTTTGCTCACCCAACCTCACCAAACCTCTCAGCCCCAAGAGTGTCCACCCTTATGTCTCTTCCAGCTGTGGGTCTACATATGGTCAATCCAGGTTGCATCACAGCCCCTGAATGAATTGTGTAAGAATTTCTCTCTCTTTCACTGTCTTTGTTTCATGGGTTTTTAAAAGTAATTTATTTTTATAATGGGGTTTAGCTGCTTTTCACTGATGTGTTTATGCCGCTTTACACCCACTTGACACACTAACAGAGAGATATCAATACATAGGTTTGAAGATTATTACTAGTCAGATATATTCTTGTGCGGTGAATAGGGCATGTTGAGTCCAGTTCTCTGAGCAAGGAGTAGGTCTTGTCTATTACATATTGGGTTTATGGAACGGTATCTGAGCTAATTTGAAACCCTTGTTTTTTGTATCACCCCACCTCACCTTTCCCGTTTAGCAGCCATAGTGTGTTTTCTGCATGTGCGACTCTGTTCTGTTTTGTAATTCAGTTCAAGTGTAACGGTTTTTACATTCCCTCTATAAGTGATACCTTATGAGAAGTGTCCTTTTCTGTGTGACTTATTTCACTTAGAATGGTCGTACCTAAATCCACTCATCATGCTGCTACTAGCCTTATGCCATTGATTTCATGGCTGAGTGATATTCCATTGTACATAAGGACCACAACTTCTTTATCCATTTTTCTCTTTCCTGGGATATTTAAGGTGGAATGAAGTGGAGGTCCTTGTCAACAGAGCAGCCCTAAACTTTGGGCTGCTTGTGTTTTGCTGATTTTTCATTTTCCCAATTTATACCCCGATGAGTGGAAGTGCCCTATGCTCTCTAAGCTGTGTTTTTTAGATATTTCAGGACTCACCGTACACTTCTCCAGAGTGCCTGTTGGCAATTTACATCCCGCCCATCAGTGTAGCAAGGCTCCCATTTCTCCATGGCCTGTCCTGCATTTCTGGTTTTCACACTTTTTTCAGCATGGCCCTTTTGACCGATGGGAAGCGAGACTTCTTTGTAGCGCTGATTTGCCTTTCCAGGATGCTTGGTTGGCCAAAAAGGGCGTATGCGTTTTTTCCTGAATATATTCAGGAAAAAACGCATACGCCCTTTTTGGCCAAGGGCATCATTGTAAACGTTTTGCCGCTTTTCATGTGCTTTAAAGACGATTCGAATCTACCTCCTGAAATCTGTTTCCTGCAATTCTGCCTTGATTTCAAATCCTCTTCTTTGCCTTCCCTCAATATATTTGTGGACGAGAGTTATCATTTATAACTCTGCAGGTTGTGAATTGCAGTGCCCTGAAGCTCCATTTTACAACTCGCGTTTTTGGGAACTGGCCGCAAAAGCGCAGGATGGCTTCAGGCCCTGTTCTGGTTCCGGGGGGCAGGCTGAGCCTGTGGTTAATTCTTCTTCCTGATGGGAAAATAGAGTGACCTGTGCCTGTCCCAACACCAAGAGCTAGTCTCTCATTGGTTCCCCGTCTTCCCGTTCATGCTCAGGACAAATTGCAACCTGTACGGAACAGGAGGTTAAAGGTGCTGATGCTCCAAGTAGGGAGATTGCTAGTAAAGTGGCTGGAATGGCGAACCCGAGCACAAGGAGATGATAAATGAGGTGCGTTTTGGAAAACTTTCTCCATCACACGGTGTACCATCTTCTGGGTTTCTCATGCATGTTTTCGATGTAGGAAGATGCCCTTGAACCTGGAGATTTGGGACCCATGCGATGGGTACCACGCAGTATTACTTTAAAGGGTCTGCGTTTGCTCACCCAACCTCACCAAACCTCTCAGCCCCAAGAGTGTCCACCCTTATGTCTCATCCAGCTGTCGGTCTACATATGGTCAATCCAGGTTGCATCACAGCCCCTGAATGAATTGTGTAAGAATTTCTCTCTCTTTCACTGTCTTTGTTTCATGGGTTTTTAAAAGTAGTTTATTTTTATAATGGGGTTAGCTGCTTTTCACTGCTGTGTTTATGCCGCTTTACACCCACTTGACTCACTTACAGAGAGATATCAATACATAGGTTTTAAGATTATTACTAGTCAGATATATTCTTGTGCGGTGAATAGGGAGTGTTGAGTCCAGTTCTCTGAGCAAGGAGTAGGTCTTGTCTATTACATATTGGGTTTATGGAACGGTATCTGAGCTAATTTGAAACCCTTGTTTTTTGTATCACCCCACCTCACCTTTCCCGTTTAGCAGCCATAGTGTGTTTTCTGCATGTGCGACTCTGTTCTGTTTTGTAATTCAGTTCAAGTGTAACGGTTTTTACATTCCCTCTATAAGTGATACCTTATGAGAAGTGTCCTTTTCTGTGTGACTTATTTCACTTAGAATGGTCGTACCTAAATCCACTCATCATGCTGCTACTAGCCTTATGCCATTGATTTCATGGCTGAGTGATATTCCATTGTACATAAGGACCACAACTTCTTTATCCATTTTTCTCTTTCCTGGGATATTTAAGGTGGAATGAAGTGGAGGTCCTTGTCAACAGAGCAGCCCTAAACTTTGGGCTGCTTGTGTTTTGCTGATTTTTCATTTTCCCAATTTATACCCCGATGAGTGGAAGTGCCCTATGCTCTCTAAGCTGTGTTTTTTAGATATTTCAGGACTCACCGTACACTTCTCCAGAGTGCCTGTTGGCAATTTACATCCCGCCCATCAGTGTAGCAAGGCTCCCATTTCTCCATGGCCTGTCCTGCATTTCTGGTTTTCACACTTTTTTCAGCATGGCCCTTTTGACCGATGGGAAGCGAGACTTCTTTGTAGCGCTGATTTGCCTTTCCAGGATGCTTGGTTGGCCAAAAAGGGCGTATGCGTTTTTTCCTGAATATATTCAGGAAAAAACGCATACGCCCTTTTTGGCCAAGGGCATCATTGTAAACGTTTTGCCGCTTTTCATGTGCTTTAAAGACGATTCGAATCTACCTCCTGAAATCTGTTTCCTGCAATTCTGCCTTGATTTCAAATCCTCTTCTTTGCCTTCCCTCAATATATTTGTGGACGAGAGTTATCATTTATAACTCTGCAGGTTGTGAATTGCAGTGCCCTGAAGCTCCATTTTACAACTCGCGTTTTTGGGAACTGGCCGCAAAAGCGCAGGATGGCTTCAGGCCCTGTTCTGGTTCCGGGGGGCAGGCTGAGCCTGTGGTTAATTCTTCTTCCTGATGGGAAAATAGAGTGACCTGTGCCTGTCCCAACACCAAGAGCTAGTCTCTCATTGGTTCCCCGTCTTCCCGTTCATGCTCAGGACAAATTGCAACCTGTACGGAACAGGAGGTTAAAGGTGCTGATGCTCCAAGTAGGGAGATTGCTAGTAAAGTGGCTGGAATGGCGAACCCGAGCACAAGGAGATGATAAATGAGGTGCGTTTTGGAAAACTTTCTCCATCACACGGTGTACCATCTTCTGGGTTTCTCATGCATGTTTTCGATGTAGGAAGATGCCCTTGAACCTGGAGATTTGGGACCCATGCGATGGGTACCACGCAGTATTACTTTAAAGGGTCTGCGTTTGCTCACCCAACCTCACCAAACCTCTCAGCCCCAAGAGTGTCCACCCTTATGTCTCATCCAGCTGTCGGTCTACATATGGTCAATCCAGGTTGCATCACAGCCCCTGAATGAATTGTGTAAGAATTTCTCTCTCTTTCACTGTCTTTGTTTCATGGGTTTTTAAAAGTAGTTTATTTTTATAATGGGGTTAGCTGCTTTTCACTGCTGTGTTTATGCCGCTTTACACCCACTTGACTCACTTACAGAGAGATATCAATACATAGGTTTTAAGATTATTACTAGTCAGATATATTCTTGTGCGGTGAATAGGGCGTGTTGAGTCCAGTTCTCTGAGCAAGGAGTAGGTCTTGTCTATTACATATTGGGTTTATGGAACGGTATCTGAGCTAATTTGAAACCCTTGTTTTTTGTATCACCCCACCTCACCTTTCCCGTTTAGCAGCCATAGTGTGTTTTCTGCATGTGCGACTCTGTTCTGTTTTGTAATTCAGTTCAAGTGTAACGGTTTTTACATTCCCTCTATAAGTGATACCTTATGAGAAGTGTCCTTTTCTGTGTGACTTATTTCACTTAGAATGGTCGTACCTAAATCCACTCATCATGCTGCTACTAGCCTTATGCCATTGATTTCATGGCTGAGTGATATTCCATTGTACATAAGGACCACAACTTCTTTATCCATTTTTCTCTTTCCTGGGATATTTAAGGTGGAATGAAGTGGAGGTCCTTGTCAACAGAGCAGCCCTAAACTTTGGGCTGCTTGTGTTTTGCTGATTTTTCATTTTCCCAATTTATACCCCGATGAGTGGAAGTGCCCTATGCTCTCTAAGCTGTGTTTTTTAGATATTTCAGGACTCACCGTACACTTCTCCAGAGTGCCTGTTGGCAATTTACATCCCGCCCATCAGTGTAGCAAGGCTCCCATTTCTCCATGGCCTGTCCTGCATTTCTGGTTTTCACACTTTTTTCAGCATGGCCCTTTTGACCGATGGGAAGCGAGACTTCTTTGTAGCGCTGATTTGCCTTTCCAGGTTGCTTGGTTGGCCAAAAAGGGCGTATGCGTTTTTTCCTGAATATATTCAGGAAAAAACGCATACGCCCTTTTTGGCCAAGGGCATCATTGTCAACGTTTTGCCGCTTTTCATGTGCTTTAAAGACGATTCGAATCTACCTCCTGAAATCTGTTTCCTGCAATTCTGCCTTGATTTCAAATCCTCTTCTTTGCCTTCCCTCAATATATTTGTGGACGAGAGTTATCATTTATAACTCTGCAGGTTTGTGAATTGCAGTGCCCTGAAGCTCCATTTTACAACTCGCGTTTTTGGGAACTGGCCGCAAAAGCGCAGGATGGCTTCAGGCCCTGTTCTGGTTCCGGGGGGCAGGCTGAGCCTGTGGTTAATTCTTCTTCCTGATGGGAAAATAGAGTGACCTGTGCCTGTCCCAACACCAAGAGCTAGTCTCTCATTGGTTCCCCGTCTTCCCGTTCATGCTCAGGACAAATTGCAACCTGTACGGAACAGGAGGTTAAAGGTGCTGATGCTCCAAGTAGGGAGATTGCTAGTAAAGTGGCTGGAATGGCGAACCCGAGCACAAGGAGATGATAAATGACGTGCGTTTTGGAAAACTTTCTCCATCACACGGTGTACCATCTTCTGGGTTTCTCATGCATGTTTTCGATGTAGGAAGATGCCCTTGAACCTGGAGATTTGGGACCCATGCGATGGGTACCACGCAGTATTACTTTAAAGGGTCTGCGTTTGCTCACCCAACCTCACCAAACCTCTCAGCCCCAAGAGTGTCCACCCTTATGTCTCATCCAGCTGTGGGTCTACATATGGTCAATCCAGGTTGCATCACAGCCCCTGAATGAATTGTGTAAGAATTTCTCTCTCTTTCACTGTCTTTGTTTCATGGGTTTTTAAAAGTAGTTTATTTTTATAATGGGGTTAGCTGCTTTTCACTGCTGTGTTTATGCCGCTTTACACCCACTTGACTCACTTACAGAGAGATATCAATACATAGGTTTTAAGATTATTACTAGTCAGATATATTCTTGTGCGGTGAATAGGGAGTGTTGAGTCCAGTTCTCTGAGCAAGGAGTAGGTCTTGTCTATTACATATTGGGTTTATGGAACGGTATCTGAGCTAATTTGAAACCCTTGTTTTTTGTATCACCCCACCTCACCTTTCCCGTTTAGCAGCCATAGTGTGTTTTCTGCATGTGCGACTCTGTTCTGTTTTGTAATTCAGTTCAAGTGTAACGGTTTTTACATTCCCTCTATAAGTGATACCTTATGAGAAGTGTCCTTTTCTGTGTGACTTATTTCACTTAGAATTGTCGTACCTAAATCCACTCATCATGCTGCTACTAGCCTTATGCCATTGATTTCATGGCTGAGTGATATTCCATTGTACATAAGGACCACAACTTCTTTATCCATTTTTCTCTTTCCTGGGATATTTAAGGTGGAATGAAGTGGGGGTCCTTGTCAACAGAGCAGCCCTAAACTTTGGGCTGCTTGTGTTTTGCTGATTTTTCATTTTCCCAATTTATACCCCAATGAGTGGAAGTGCCCTATGCTCTCTAAGCTGTGTTTTTTAGATATTTCAGGACTCACCGTACACTTCTCCAGAGTGCCTGTTGGCAATTTACATCCCGCCCATCAGTGTAGCAAGGCTCCCATTTCTCCATGGCCTGTCCTGCATTTCTGGTTTTGACACTTTTTTCAGCATGGCCCTTTTGACCGATGGGAAGCGAGACTTCTTTGTAGCGCTGATTTGCCTTTCCAGGTTGCTTGGTTGGCCAAAAAGGGCGTATGCGTTTTTTCCTGAATATATTCAGGAAAAAACGCATACGCCCTTTTTGGCCAAGGGCATCATTGTCAACGTTTTGCCGCTTTTCATGTGCTTTAAAGACGATTCGAATCTACCTCCTGAAATCTGTTTCCTGCAATTCTGCCTTGATTTCAAATCCTCTTCTTTGCCTTCCCTCAATATATTTGTGGACGAGAGTTATCATTTATAACTCTGCAGGTTTGTGAATTGCAGTGCCCTGAAGCTCCATTTTACAACTCGCGTTTTTGGGAACTGGCCGCAAAAGCGCAGGATGGCTTCAGGCCCTGTTCTGGTTCCGGGGGGCAGGCTGAGCCTGTGGTTAATTCTTCTTCCTGATGGGAAAATAGAGTGACCTGTGCCTGTCCCAACACCAAGAGCTAGTCTCTCATTGGTTCCCCGTCTTCCCGTTCATGCTCAGGACAAATTGCAACCTGTACGGAACAGGAGGTTAAAGGTGCTGATGCTCCAAGTAGGGAGATTGCTAGTAAAGTGGCTGGAATGGCGAACCCGAGCACAAGGAGATGATAAATGAGGTGCGTTTTGGAAAACTTTCTCCATCACACGGTGTACCATCTTCTGGGTTTCTCATGCATGTTTTCGATGTAGGAAGATGCCCTTGAACCTGGAGATTTGGGACCCATGCGATGGGTACCACGCAGTATTACTTTAAAGGGTCTGCGTTTGCTCACCCAACCTCACCAAACCTCTCAGCCCCAAGAGTGTCCACCCTTATGTCTCATCCAGCTGTGGGTCTACATATGGTCAATCCAGGTTGCATCACAGCCCCTGAATGAATTGTGTAAGAATTTCTCTCTCTTTCACTGTCTTTGTTTCATGGGTTTTTAAAAGTAGTTTATTTTTATAATGGGGTTAGCTGCTTTTCACTGCTGTGTTTATGCCGCTTTACACCCACTTGACTCACTTACAGAGAGATATCAATACATAGGTTTTAAGATTATTACTAGTAAGATATATTCTTGTGCGGTGAATAGGGCGTTTTGAGTCCAGTTCTCTGAGCAAGGAGTAGGTCTTGTCTATTACATATTGGGTTTATGGAACGGTATCTGAGCTAATTTGAAACCCTTGTTTTTTGTATCACCCCACCTCACCTTTCCCGTTTAGCAGCCATAGTGTGTTTTCTGCATGTGCGACTCTGTTCTGTTTTGTAATTCAGTTCAAGTGTAACGGTTTTTACAATCCCTCTATAAGTGATACCTTATGAGAAGTGTCCTTTTCTGTGTGACTTATTTCACTTAGAATCGTCGTACCTAAATCCACTCATCATGCTGCTACTAGCCTTATGCCATTGATTTCATGGCTGAGTGATATTCGATTGTACATAAGGACCACAACTTCTTTATCCATTTTTCTCTTTCCTGGGATATTTAAGGTGGAATGAAGTGGAGGTCCTTGTCAACAGAGCAGCCCTAAACTTTGGGCTGCTTGTGTTTTGCTGATTTTTCATTTTCCCAATTTATACCCCGATGAGTGGAAGTGCCCTATGCTCTCTAAGCTGTGTTTTTTAGATATTTCAGGACTCACCGTACACTTCTCCAGAGTGCCTGTTGGCAATTTACATCCCGCCCATCAGTGTAGCAAGGCTCCCATTTCTCCATGGCCTTTCCTGCATTTCTGGTTTTCACACTTTTTTCAGCATGGCCCTTTTGACCGATGGGAAGCGAGACTTCTTTGTAGCGCTGATTTGCCTTTCCAGGTTGCTTGGTTGGCCAAAAAGGGCGTATGCGTTTTTTCCTGAATATATTCAGGAAAAAACGCATACGCCCTTTTTGGCCAAGGGCATCATTGTCAACGTTTTGCCGCTTTTCATGTGCTTTAAAGACGATTCGAATCTACCTCCTGAAATCTGTTTCCTGCAATTCTGCCTTGATTTCAAATCCTCTTCTTTGCCTTCCCTCAATATATTTGTGGACGAGAGTTATCATTTATAACTCTGCAGGTTTGTGAATTGCAGTGCCCTGAAGCTCCATTTTACAACTCGCGTTTTTGGGAACTGGCCGCAAAAGCGCAGGATGGCTTCAGGCCCTGTTCTGGTTCCGGGGGGCAGGCTGAGCCTGTGGTTAATTCTTCTTCCTGATGGGAAAATAGAGTGACCTGTGCCTGTCCCAACACAAAGAGCTAGTCTCTCATTGGTTCCCCGTCTTCCCGTTCATGCTCAGGACAAATTGCAACCTGTACGGAACAGGAGGTTAAAGGTGCTGATGCTCCAAGTAGGGAGATTGCTAGTAAAGTGGCTGGAATGGCGAACCCGAGCACAAGGAGATGATAAATGACGTGCGTTTTGGAAAACTTTCTCCATCACACGGTGTACCATCTTCTGGGTTTCTCATGCATGTTTTCGATGTAGGAAGATGCCCTTGAACCTGGAGATTTGGGACCCATGCGATGGGTACCACGCAGTATTACTTTAAAGGGTCTGCGTTTGCTCACCCAACCTCACCAAACCTCTCAGCCCCAAGAGTGTCCACCCTTATGTCTCATCCAGCTGTGGGTCTACATATGGTCAATCCAGGTTGCATCACAGCCACTGAATGAATTGTGTAAGAATTTCTCTCTCTTTCACTGTCTTTGTTTCATGGGTTTTTAAAAGTAGTTTATTTTTATAATGGGGTTAGCTGCTTTTCACTGCTGTGTTTATGCCGCTTTACACCCACTTGACTCACTTACAGAGAGATATCAATACATAGGTTTTAAGATTATTACTAGTCAGATATATTCTTGTGCGGTGAATAGGGAGTGTTGAGTCCAGTTCTCTGAGCAAGGAGTAGGTCTTGTCTATTACATATTGGGTTTATGGAACGGTATCTGAGCTAATTTTAAACCCTTGTTTTTTGTATCACCCCACCTCACCTTTCCCGTTTAGCAGCCATAGTGTGTTTTCTGCATGTGCGACTCTGTTCTGTTTTGTAATTCAGTTCAAGTGTAACGGTTTTTACATTCCCTCTATAAGTGATACCTTATGAGAAGTGTCCTTTTCTGTGTGACTTATTTCACTTAGAATTGTCGTACCTAAATCCACTCATCATGCTGCTACTAGCCTTATGCCATTGATTTCATGGCTGAGTGATATTCCATTGTACATAAGGACCACAACTTCTTTATCCATTTTTCTCTTTCCTGGGATATTTAAGGTGGAATGAAGTGGGGGTCCTTGTCAACAGAGCAGCCCTAAACTTTGGGCTGCTTGTGTTTTGCTGATTTTTCATTTTCCCAATTTATACCCCAATGAGTGGAAGTGCCCTATGCTCTCTAAGCTGTGTTTTTTAGATATTTCAGGACTCACCGTACACTTCTCCAGAGTGCCTGTTGGCAATTTACATCCCGCCCATCAGTGTAGCAAGGCTCCCATTTCTCCATGGCCTGTCCTGCATTTCTGGTTTTGACACTTTTTTCAGCATGGCCCTTTTGACCGATGGGAAGCGAGACTTCTTTGTAGCGCTGATTTGCCTTTCCAGGTTGCTTGGTTGGCCAAAAAGGGCGTATGCGTTTTTTCCTGAATATATTCAGCAAAAAACGCATACGCCCTTTTTGGCCAAGGGCATCATTGTCAACGTTTTGCCGCTTTTCATGTGCTTTAAAGATGATTCGAATCTACCTCCTGAAATCTGTTTCCTACAATTCTGCCTTGATTTCAAATCCTCTTCTTTGCCTTCCCTCAATATATTTGTGGACGAGAGTTATCATTTATAACTCTGCAGGTTTGTGAATTGCAGTGCCCTGAAGCTCCATTTTACAACTCGCTTTTTTGGGAGCTGGCCGCAAAAGCGCAGGATGGCTTCAGGCCCTGTTCTGGTTCCGGGGGGCAGGCTGAGCCTGTGGTTAATTCTTCTTCCTGATGGGAAAATAGAGTGACCTGTGCCTGTCCCAACACCAGGAGCTAGTCTCTCATTGGTTCCCCGTCTTCCCGTTCATGCTCAGGACAAATTGCAACCTGTACGGAACAGGAGGTTAAAGGTGCTGATGCTCCAAGTAGGGAGATTGCTAGTAAAGTGGCTGGAATGGCGAACCCGAGCACAAGGAGATGATAAATGAGGTGCGTTTTGGAAAACTTTCTCCATCACACGGTGTACCATCTTCTGGGTTTCTCATGCATGTTTTCGATGTAGGAAGATGCCCTTGAACCTGGAGATTTGGGACCCATGCGATGGGTACCACGCAGTATTACTTTAAAGGGTCTGCGTTTGCTCACCCAACCTCACCAAACCTCTCAGCCCCAAGAGTGTCCACCCTTATGTCTCATCCAGCTGTGGGTCTACATATGGTCAATCCAGGTTGCATCACAGCCCCTGAATGAATTGTGTAAGAATTTCTCTCTCTTTCACTGTCTTTGTTTCATGGGTTTTTAAAAGTAGTTTATTTTTATAATGGGGTTAGCTGCTTTTCACTGCTGTGTTTATGCCGCTTTACACCCACTTGACTCACTTACAGAGAGATATCAATACATAGGTTTTAAGATTATTACTAGTCAGATATATTCTTGTGCGGTGAATAGGGCGTGTTGAGTCCAGTTCTCTGAGCAAGGAGTAGGTCTTGTCTATTACATATTGGGTTTATGGAACGGTATCTGAGCTAATTTGAAACCCTTGTTTTTTGTATCACCCCACCTCACCTTTCCCGTTTAGCAGCCATAGTGTGTTTTCTGCATGTGCGACTCTGTTCTGTTTTGTAATTCAGTTCAAGTGTAACGGTTTTTACATTCCCTCTATAAGTGATACCTTATGAGAAGTGTCCTTTTCTGTGTGACTTATTTCACTTAGAATCGTCGTACCTAAATCCACTCATCATGCTGCTACTAGCCTTATGCCATTGATTTCATGGCTGAGTGATATTCCATTGTACATAAGGACCACCACTTCTTTATCCATTTTTCTCTTTCCTGGGATATTTAAGGTGGAATGAAGTGGAGGTCCTTGTCAACAGAGCAGCCCTAAACTTTGGGCTGCTTGTGTTTTGCTGATTTTCCATTTTCCCAATTTATACCCCGATGAGTGGAAGTGCCCTATGCTCTCTAAGCTGTGTTTTTTAGATATTTCAGGACTCACCGTACACTTCTCCAGAGTGCTTGTTGGCAATTTACATCCCGCCCATCAGTGTAGCAAGGCTCCCATTTCTCCATGGCCTGTCCTGCATTTCTGGTTTTGACACTTTTTTCAGCATGGCCCTTTTGACCGATGGGAAGCGACACTTCTTTGGAGCGCTGATTTGCCTTTCCAGGTTGCTTGGTTGGCCAAAAAGGGCGTATGCGTTTTTTCCTGAATATATTCAGGAAAAAACGCATACGCCCTTTTTGGCCAAGGGCATCATTGTCAACGTTTTGCCGCTTTTCATGTGCTTTAAAGACGATTCGAATCTACCTCCTGAAATCTGTTTCCTGCAATTCTGCCTTGATTTCAAATCCTCTTCTTTGCCTTCCCTCAATATATTTGTGGACGAGAGTTATCATTTATAACTCTGCAGGTGTGTGAATTGCAGTGCCCTGAAGCTCCATTTTACAACTCGCTTTTTTGGGAACTGGCCGCAAAAGCGCAGGATGCCTTCAGGTCCTGTTCTGGCTCCGGGGCCAGGCTGACCCTGTGGTTAATTCTTCTTCCTGATGGGAAAATAGAGTGACCTGTGCCTGTCCCAACACAAAGAGCTAGTCTGTCATTGGTTCCCCGTCTTCCCGTTCATCCTCAGGACAAATTGCAACCTGTATGGAACAGGAGGTTAAAGGTGCTGATGCTCCAAGTAGGGAGATTGCTAGTAAAGTGGCTGGAATGGCGAACCCGAGCACAAGGAGATGAGAAATGAGGTGCGTTTTAGAAACCTTTCCCCATCACACGGTGTACCATCTTCTGGGTTTCTCATGCATGTTTTCGATGTAGGAAGATGCCCTTGAACCTGGAGATTTGGGACCCATGCGATGGGTACCACGCAGTATTACTTTAAAGGGTCTGCGTTTGCTCACCCAACCTCACAAAACCTCTCAGCCCCAAGAGTGTCCACCCTTATGTCTCATCCAGCTGTGGGTCTACATATGGTCAATCCAGGTTGCATCACAGCCCCTGAATGAATTGTGTAAGAATTTCTCTCTCTTTCACTGTCTTTGTTTCATGGGTTTTTAAAAGTAATTTATTTTTATAATGGGGTTTAGCTGCTTTTCACTGCTGTGTTTATGCCGCTTTACACCCACTTGACACACTAACAGAGAGATATCAATACATAGGTTTTAAGATTATTATTACTCAGATATATTCTTGTGCGGGGAATAGGGCGTGTTGAGTCCAGTTCTCTGAGCAAGAAGTAGGTCTTGTCTATTACATATTGGGTTTATGGAACGGTATCTGAGCTAATTTGAAACCCTTGTTTTATACATCACCCCACCTCACCTTTCCCGTTTAGCAGCCATAGTGTGTTTTCTGCATGTTCGTCTATGTTCTGTTTTATAATTCAGTTCAAGTGTAACGGTTTTTACATTCCCTCTATAAGTGATACCTTATGAGAAGTGTCCTTTTCTGTGTGACTTATTTCACTTAGAATTGGCGTACCTAAATCCACTCATCATGCTGCTACTAGCCTTATGCCATTGATATCACGGCTGAGTGATATTCCATTGTACATAAGGACCACAACTTCTTTATCCATTTTTCTCTTTCCTGGGATATTTAAGGTGGAATGAAGTGGAGGTCCTTGTCAACAGAGCAGCCCTAAACTTTGGGCTGCTTGTGTTTTGCTGATTTTTCATTTTCCCAATTTATACCCCGATGAGTGGAAGTGCCCTATGCTCTCTAAGCTGTGTTTTTTAGATATTTCAGGACTCACCGTACACTTCTCCAGAGTGCCTGTTGGCAATTTACATCCCGCCCATCAGTGTAGCAAGGCTCCCATTTCTCCATGGCCTGTCCTGCATTTCTGGTTTTCACACTTTTTTCAGCATGGCCCTTTTGACCGATGGGAAGCGAGACTTCTTTGTAGCGCTGATTTGCCTTTCCAGGTTGCTTGGTTGGCCAAAAAGGGCGCATGCGTTTTTTCCTGAATATATTCAGGAAAAAACGCATGCGCCCTTTTTGGCCAAGGGCATCATTGTCAAGGTTTTGCCGCATTTCATGTGCTTTAAAGACGATTCGAATCTACCTACTGAAATCTGTTTCCTGCAATTCTGCCTTGATTTCAAATCCTCTTCTTTGCCTTCCCTCAATATATTTTGGACGAGAGTTATCATTTATAACTCTGCAGGTTTGTGAATTGCAGTGCCCTGAAGCTCCATTTTACAACTCGCTTTTTTGGGAACTGGCCGCAAAAGCGCATGATGGCTTGAGGCCCTGTTCTGGTTCCGGGGGGCAGGCTGAGCCTGTGGTTAATTCTTCTTCCTGATGGGAAAATAGAGTGACCTGTGCCTGTCACAACACCAAGAGCTAGTCTCTCATTGGCTCCCCGTCTTCCCGTTCATCCTCAGGACAAATTGCATCCTGTACGGAACAGGAGGTTAAAGGTGCTGATGCTCCAAGTAGGGAGATTGCTAGTAAAGTGGCTGGAATGGCGAAGCCGAGCACAAGGAGATGAGAAATGAGGTGCGTTTTAGAAACGTTTCCCCATCACACAGTGTACCATCTTCTGGTTTCTCATGCATGTTTTCGATGTAGGAAGATGCCCTTGAACCTGGAGATTTGGGACCCAGGCGATCGGTACCACGCAGTATTACTTTAAAGGGTCTGCGTTTGCTCACCCAACCTCACCAAACCTCTCAGCCCCAAGAGTGTCCACCCTTATGTCTCATCCAGGTGTGGGTCTACATATGGTCAATCCAGGTTGCATCACAGCCCCTGAATGAATTGTGTAAGAATTTCTCTCTCTTTCACTGTCTTTGTTTCATGGGTTTTTAAAAGTAGTTTATTTTTATAATGGGGTTAGCTGCTTTTCACTGCTGTGTTTATGCCGCTTTACACCCACTTGACTCACTTACAGAGAGATATCAATACATAGGTTTTAAGATTATTACTAGTCAGATATATTCTTGTGCGGTGAATAGGGCGTGTTGAGTCCAGTTCTCTGAGCAAGGAGTAGGTCTTGTCTATTACATATTGGGTTTATGGAACGGTATCTGAGCTAATTTGAAACCCTTGTTTTTTGTATCACCCCACCTCACCTTTCCCGTTTAGCAGCCATAGTGTGTTTTCTGCATGTGCGACTCTGTTCTGTTTTGTAATTCAGTTCAAGTGTAACGGTTTTTACATTCCCTCTATAAGTGATACCTTATGAGAAGTGTCCTTTTCTGTGTGACTTATTTCACTTAGAATCGTCGTACCTAAATCCACTCATCATGCTGCTACTAGCCTTATGCCATTGATTTCATGGCTGAGTGATATTCCATTGTACATAAGGACCACCACTTCTTTATCCATTTTTCTCTTTCCTGGGATATTTAAGGTGGAATGAAGTGGAGGTCCTTGTCAACAGAGCAGCCCTAAACTTTGGGCTGCTTGTGTTTTGCTGATTTTCCATTTTCCCAATTTATACCCCGATGAGTGGAAGTGCCCTATGCTCTCTAAGCTGTGTTTTTTAGATATTTCAGGACTCACCGTACACTTCTCCAGAGTGCTTGTTGGCAATTTACATCCCGCCCATCAGTGTAGCAAGGCTCCCATTTCTCCATGGCCTGTCCTGCATTTCTGGTTTTGACACTTTTTTCAGCATGGCCCTTTTGACCGATGGGAAGCGACACTTCTTTGGAGCGCTGATTTGCCTTTCCAGGTTGCTTGGTTGGCCAAAAAGGGCGTATGCGTTTTTTCCTGAATATATTCAGGAAAAAACGCATACGCCCTTTTTGGCCAAGGGCATCATTGTCAACGTTTTGCCGCTTTTCATGTGCTTTAAAGACGATTCGAATCTACCTCCTGAAATCTGTTTCCTGCAATTCTGCCTTGATTTCAAATCCTCTTCTTTGCCTTCCCTCAATATATTTGTGGACGAGAGTTATCATTTATAACTCTGCAGGTGTGTGAATTGCAGTGCCCTGAAGCTCCATTTTACAACTCGCTTTTTTGGGAACTGGCCGCAAAAGCGCAGGATGCCTTCAGGTCCTGTTCTGGCTCCGGGGCCAGGCTGACCCTGTGGTTAATTCTTCTTCCTGATGGGAAAATAGAGTGACCTGTGCCTGTCCCAACACAAAGAGCTAGTCTGTCATTGGTTCCCCGTCTTCCCGTTCATCCTCAGGACAAATTGCAACCTGTATGGAACAGGAGGTTAAAGGTGCTGATGCTCCAAGTAGGGAGATTGCTAGTAAAGTGGCTGGAATGGCGAACCCGAGCACAAGGAGATGAGA
This sequence comes from Balaenoptera physalus, assembly GCF_965194825.1. Taxonomy (NCBI): domain Eukaryota; kingdom Metazoa; phylum Chordata; class Mammalia; order Artiodactyla; family Balaenopteridae; genus Balaenoptera; species Balaenoptera physalus. The sequence continues at coordinate 427,583 of NW_028126057.1, read as the reverse complement.
AATGAGGTGCGTTTTAGAAACCTTTCCCCATCACACGGTGTACCATCTTCTGGGTTTCTCATGCATGTTTTCGATGTAGGAAGATGCCCTTGAACCTGGAGATTTGGGACCCATGCGATGGGTACCACGCAGTATTACTTTAAAGGGTCTGCGTTTGCTCACCCAACCTCACAAAACCTCTCAGCCCCAAGAGTGTCCACCCTTATGTCTCATCCAGCTGTGGGTCTACATATGGTCAATCCAGGTTGCATCACAGCCCCTGAATGAATTGTGTAAGAATTTCTCTCTCTTTCACTGTCTTTGTTTCATGGGTTTTTAAAAGTAATTTATTTTTATAATGGGGTTTAGCTGCTTTTCACTGCTGTGTTTATGCCGCTTTACACCCACTTGACACACTAACAGAGAGATATCAATACATAGGTTTTAAGATTATTATTACTCAGATATATTCTTGTGCGGGGAATAGGGCGTGTTGAGTCCAGTTCTCTGAGCAAGAAGTAGGTCTTGTCTATTACATATTGGGTTTATGGAACGGTATCTGAGCTAATTTGAAACCCTTGTTTTATACATCACCCCACCTCACCTTTCCCGTTTAGCAGCCATAGTGTGTTTTCTGCATGTTCGTCTATGTTCTGTTTTATAATTCAGTTCAAGTGTAACGGTTTTTACATTCCCTCTATAAGTGATACCTTATGAGAAGTGTCCTTTTCTGTGTGACTTATTTCACTTAGAATTGGCGTACCTAAATCCACTCATCATGCTGCTACTAGCCTTATGCCATTGATATCACGGCTGAGTGATATTCCATTGTACATAAGGACCACAACTTCTTTATCCATTTTTCTCTTTCCTGGGATATTTAAGGTGGAATGAAGTGGAGGTCCTTGTCAACAGAGCAGCCCTAAACTTTGGGCTGCTTGTGTTTTGCTGATTTTTCATTTTCCCAATTTATACCCCGATGAGTGGAAGTGCCCTATGCTCTCTAAGCTGTGTTTTTTAGATATTTCAGGACTCACCGTACACTTCTCCAGAGTGCCTGTTGGCAATTTACATCCCGCCCATCAGTGTAGCAAGGCTCCCATTTCTCCATGGCCTGTCCTGCATTTCTGGTTTTCACACTTTTTTCAGCATGGCCCTTTTGACCGATGGGAAGCGAGACTTCTTTGTAGCGCTGATTTGCCTTTCCAGGTTGCTTGGTTGGCCAAAAAGGGCGCATGCGTTTTTTCCTGAATATATTCAGGAAAAAACGCATGCGCCCTTTTTGGCCAAGGGCATCATTGTCAAGGTTTTGCCGCATTTCATGTGCTTTAAAGACGATTCGAATCTACCTACTGAAATCTGTTTCCTGCAATTCTGCCTTGATTTCAAATCCTCTTCTTTGCCTTCCCTCAATATATTTTGGACGAGAGTTATCATTTATAACTCTGCAGGTTTGTGAATTGCAGTGCCCTGAAGCTCCATTTTACAACTCGCTTTTTTGGGAACTGGCCGCAAAAGCGCATGATGGCTTGAGGCCCTGTTCTGGTTCCGGGGGGCAGGCTGAGCCTGTGGTTAATTCTTCTTCCTGATGGGAAAATAGAGTGACCTGTGCCTGTCACAACACCAAGAGCTAGTCTCTCATTGGCTCCCCGTCTTCCCGTTCATCCTCAGGACAAATTGCATCCTGTACGGAACAGGAGGTTAAAGGTGCTGATGCTCCAAGTAGGGAGATTGCTAGTAAAGTGGCTGGAATGGCGAAGCCGAGCACAAGGAGATGAGAAATGAGGTGCGTTTTAGAAACGTTTCCCCATCACACAGTGTACCATCTTCTGGTTTCTCATGCATGTTTTCGATGTAGGAAGATGCCCTTGAACCTGGAGATTTGGGACCCAGGCGATCGGTACCACGCAGTATTACTTTAAAGGGTCTGCGTTTGCTCACCCAACCTCACCAAACCTCTCAGCCCCAAGAGTGTCCACCCTTATGTCTCATCCAGGTGTGGGTCTACATATGGTCAATCCAGGTTGCATCACAGCCCCTGAATGAATTGTGTAAGAATTTCTCTCTCTTTCACTGTCTTTGTTTCATGGGTTTTTAAAAGTAATTTATTTTTATAATGGAGTTAGCTGCTTTTCACTGCTGTGTTTATGCCGCTTTACACCCACTTGACACACTAACAGAGAGATATCCATACATAGGTTTTAAGATTATTACTAGTCAGATATATTCTTGTGCGGTGAATAGGGCGTGTTGAGTCCAGTTCTCTGAGCAAGGAGTAGGTCTTGTCTATTACATATTGGGTTTATGGAACGGTATCTGAGCTAATTTGAAACCCTTGTTTTATGTATCACCCCACCTCACCTTTCCCGTTTAGCAGCCATAGTGTGTTTTCTGCATGTGCGACTATGTTCTGTTTTATAATTCAGTTCAAGTGTAACGGTTTTTACATTCCCTCTATAAGTGATACCTTATGAGAAGTGTCCTTTTCTGTGTGACTTATTTCACTTAGAATCGTCGTACCTAAATCCACTCATCATGCTGCTACTAGCCTTATGCCATTGATTTCATGGCTGAGTGATATTCGATTGTACATAAGGACCACAACTTCTTTATCCATTTTTCTCTTTCCTGGGATATTTAAGGTGGAATGAAGTGGAGGTCCTTGTCAACAGAGCAGCCCTAAACTTTGGGCTGCTTGTGTTTTGCTGATTTTCCATTTTCCCAATTTATACCCCGATGAGTGGAAGTGCCCTATGCTCTCTAAGCTGTGTTTTTTAGATATTTCAGGACTCACCGTACACTTCTCCAGAGTGCCTGTTTGCAATTTACATCCCGCCCATCAGTGTAGCAAGGCTCCCATTTCTCCATGGCCTGTCCTGCATTTCTGGTTTTGACACTTTTTTCAGCATGGCCCTTTTGACCGATGGGAAGCGACACTTCTTTGGAGCGCTGATTTGCCTTTCCAGGTTGCTTGGTTGGCCAAAAAGGGCGTATGCGTTTTTTCCTGAATATATTCAGGAAAAAACGCATACGCCCTTTTTGGCCAAGGGCATCATTGTCAACGTTTTGCCGCTTTTCATGTGCTTTAAAGACGATTCGAATCTACCTCCTGAAATCTGTTTCCTGCAATTCTGCCTTGATTTCAAATCCTCTTCTTTGCCTTCCCTCAATATATTTGTGGACGAGAGTTATCATTTATAACTCTGCAGGTTTGTGAATTGCAGTGCCCTGAAGCTCCATTTTACAACTCGCGTTTTTGGGAACTGGCCGCAAAAGCGCAGGATGGCTTCAGGCCCTGTTCTGGTTCCGGGGGGCAGGCTGAGCCTGTGGTTAATTCTTCTTCCTGATGGGAAAATAGAGTGACCTGTGCCTGTCCCAACACCAAGAGCTAGTCTCTCATTGGTTCCCCGTCTTCCCGTTCATGCTCAGGACAAATTGCAACCTGTACGGAACAGGAGGTTAAAGGTGCTGATGCTCCAAGTAGGGAGATTGCTAGTAAAGTGGCTGGAATGGCGAACCCGAGCACAAGGAGATGATAAATGACGTGCGTTTTGGAAAACTTTCTCCATCACACGGTGTACCATCTTCTGGGTTTCTCATGCATGTTTTCGATGTAGGAAGATGCCCTTGAACCTGGAGATTTGGGACCCATGCGATGGGTACCACGCAGTATTACTTTAAAGGGTCTGCGTTTGCTCACCCAACCTCACCAAACCTCTCAGCCCCAAGAGTGTCCACCCTTATGTCTCATCCAGCTGTGGGTCTACATATGGTCAATCCAGGTTGCATCACAGCCCCTGAATGAATTGTGTAAGAATTTCTCTCTCTTTCACTGTCTTTGTTTCATGGGTTTTTAAAAGTAGTTTATTTTTATAATGGGGTTAGCTGCTTTTCACTGCTGTGTTTATGCCGCTTTACACCCACTTGACTCACTTACAGAGAGATATCAATACATAGGTTTTAAGATTATTACTAGTCAGATATATTCTTGTGCGGTGAATAGGGAGTGTTGAGTCCAGTTCTCTGAGCAAGGAGTAGGTCTTGTCTATTACATATTGGGTTTATGGAACGGTATCTGAGCTAATTTGAAACCCTTGTTTTTTGTATCACCCCACCTCACCTTTCCCGTTTAGCAGCCATAGTGTGTTTTCTGCATGTGCGACTCTGTTCTGTTTTGTAATTCAGTTCAAGTGTAACGGTTTTTACATTCCCTCTATAAGTGATACCTTATGAGAAGTGTCCTTTTCTGTGTGACTTATTTCACTTAGAATTGTCGTACCTAAATCCACTCATCATGCTGCTACTAGCCTTATGCCATTGATTTCATGGCTGAGTGATATTCCATTGTACATAAGGACCACAACTTCTTTATCCATTTTTCTCTTTCCTGGGATATTTAAGGTGGAATGAAGTGGGGGTCCTTGTCAACAGAGCAGCCCTAAACTTTGGGCTGCTTGTGTTTTGCTGATTTTTCATTTTCCCAATTTATACCCCAATGAGTGGAAGTGCCCTATGCTCTCTAAGCTGTGTTTTTTAGATATTTCAGGACTCACCGTACACTTCTCCAGAGTGCCTGTTGGCAATTTACATCCCGCCCATCAGTGTAGCAAGGCTCCCATTTCTCCATGGCCTGTCCTACATTTCTGGTTTTGACACTTTTTTCAGCATGGCCCTTTTGACCGATGGGAAGCGAGACTTCTTTGTAGCGCTGATTTGCCTTTCCAGGTTGCTTGGTTGGCCAAAAAGGGCGTATGCGTTTTTTCCTGAATATATTCAGCAAAAAACGCATACGCCCTTTTTGGCCAAGGGCATCATTGTCACCGTTTTGCCGCTTTTCATGTGCTTTAAAGATGATTCGAATCTACCTCCTGAAATCTGTTTCCTGCAATTCTGCCTTGATTTCAAGTCCTCTTCTTTGCCTTCCCTCAATATATTTGTGGACGAGAGTTATCATTTATAACTCTGCAGGTTTGTGAATTGCAGTGCCCTGAAGCTCCATTTTACAACTCGCTTTTTTGGGAACTGGCCGCAAAAGCGCAGGATGGCTTCAGGCCCTGTTCTGGTTCCGGAGGGCAGGCTGAGCCTGTGGTTAATTCTTCTTCCTGATGGGAAAATAGAGTGACCTGTGCCTGTCCCAACACCAAGAGCTAGTCTCTCATTGGTTCCCCGTCTTCCCGTTCATGCTCAGGACAAATTGCAACCTGTACGGAACAGGAGGTTAAAGGTGCTGATGGTCCAAGTAGGGAGATTGCTAGTAAAGTGGCTGGAATGGCGAACCCGAGCACAAGGAGATGATAAATGAGGTGCGTTTTAGAAACCTTTCCCCATCACACGGTGTACCATCTTCTGGGTTTCTCATGCATGTTTTCGATGTAGGAAGATGCCCTTGAACCTGGAGATTTGGGACCCATGCGATGGGTACCACGCAGTATTACTTTAAAGGGTCTGCGTTTGCTCACCCAACCTCACCAAACCTCTCAGCCCCAAGAGTGTCCACCCTTATGTCTCTTCCAGCTGTGGGTCTACATATGGTCAATCCAGGTTGCATCACAGCCCCTGAATGAATTGTGTAAGAATTTCTCTCTCTTTCACTGTCTTTGTTTCATGGGTTTTTAAAAGTAATTTATTTTTATAATGGGGTTTAGCTGCTTTTCACTGATGTGTTTATGCCGCTTTACACCCACTTGACACACTAACAGAGAGATATCAATACATAGGTTTGAAGATTATTACTAGTCAGATATATTCTTGTGCGGTGAATAGGGCATGTTGAGTCCAGTTCTCTGAGCAAGGAGTAGGTCTTGTCTATTACATATTGGGTTTATGGAACGGTATCTGAGCTAATTTGAAACCCTTGTTTTTTGTATCACCCCACCTCACCTTTCCCGTTTAGCAGCCATAGTGTGTTTTCTGCATGTGCGACTCTGTTCTGTTTTGTAATTCAGTTCAAGTGTAACGGTTTTTACATTCCCTCTATAAGTGATACCTTATGAGAAGTGTCCTTTTCTGTGTGACTTATTTCACTTAGAATGGTCGTACCTAAATCCACTCATCATGCTGCTACTAGCCTTATGCCATTGATTTCATGGCTGAGTGATATTCCATTGTACATAAGGACCACAACTTCTTTATCCATTTTTCTCTTTCCTGGGATATTTAAGGTGGAATGAAGTGGAGGTCCTTGTCAACAGAGCAGCCCTAAACTTTGGGCTGCTTGTGTTTTGCTGATTTTTCATTTTCCCAATTTATACCCCGATGAGTGGAAGTGCCCTATGCTCTCTAAGCTGTGTTTTTTAGATATTTCAGGACTCACCGTACACTTCTCCAGAGTGCCTGTTGGCAATTTACATCCCGCCCATCAGTGTAGCAAGGCTCCCATTTCTCCATGGCCTGTCCTGCATTTCTGGTTTTCACACTTTTTTCAGCATGGCCCTTTTGACCGATGGGAAGCGAGACTTCTTTGTAGCGCTGATTTGCCTTTCCAGGATGCTTGGTTGGCCAAAAAGGGCGTATGCGTTTTTTCCTGAATATATTCAGGAAAAAACGCATACGCCCTTTTTGGCCAAGGGCATCATTGTAAACGTTTTGCCGCTTTTCATGTGCTTTAAAGACGATTCGAATCTACCTCCTGAAATCTGTTTCCTGCAATTCTGCCTTGATTTCAAATCCTCTTCTTTGCCTTCCCTCAATATATTTGTGGACGAGAGTTATCATTTATAACTCTGCAGGTTGTGAATTGCAGTGCCCTGAAGCTCCATTTTACAACTCGCGTTTTTGGGAACTGGCCGCAAAAGCGCAGGATGGCTTCAGGCCCTGTTCTGGTTCCGGGGGGCAGGCTGAGCCTGTGGTTAATTCTTCTTCCTGATGGGAAAATAGAGTGACCTGTGCCTGTCCCAACACCAAGAGCTAGTCTCTCATTGGTTCCCCGTCTTCCCGTTCATGCTCAGGACAAATTGCAACCTGTACGGAACAGGAGGTTAAAGGTGCTGATGCTCCAAGTAGGGAGATTGCTAGTAAAGTGGCTGGAATGGCGAACCCGAGCACAAGGAGATGATAAATGAGGTGCGTTTTGGAAAACTTTCTCCATCACACGGTGTACCATCTTCTGGGTTTCTCATGCATGTTTTCGATGTAGGAAGATGCCCTTGAACCTGGAGATTTGGGACCCATGCGATGGGTACCACGCAGTATTACTTTAAAGGGTCTGCGTTTGCTCACCCAACCTCACCAAACCTCTCAGCCCCAAGAGTGTCCACCCTTATGTCTCATCCAGCTGTCGGTCTACATATGGTCAATCCAGGTTGCATCACAGCCCCTGAATGAATTGTGTAAGAATTTCTCTCTCTTTCACTGTCTTTGTTTCATGGGTTTTTAAAAGTAGTTTATTTTTATAATGGGGTTAGCTGCTTTTCACTGCTGTGTTTATGCCGCTTTACACCCACTTGACTCACTTACAGAGAGATATCAATACATAGGTTTTAAGATTATTACTAGTCAGATATATTCTTGTGCGGTGAATAGGGCGTGTTGAGTCCAGTTCTCTGAGCAAGGAGTAGGTCTTGTCTATTACATATTGGGTTTATGGAACGGTATCTGAGCTAATTTGAAACCCTTGTTTTTTGTATCACCCCACCTCACCTTTCCCGTTTAGCAGCCATAGTGTGTTTTCTGCATGTGCGACTCTGTTCTGTTTTGTAATTCAGTTCAAGTGTAACGGTTTTTACATTCCCTCTATAAGTGATACCTTATGAGAAGTGTCCTTTTCTGTGTGACTTATTTCACTTAGAATGGTCGTACCTAAATCCACTCATCATGCTGCTACTAGCCTTATGCCATTGATTTCATGGCTGAGTGATATTCCATTGTACATAAGGACCACAACTTCTTTATCCATTTTTCTCTTTCCTGGGATATTTAAGGTGGAATGAAGTGGAGGTCCTTGTCAACAGAGCAGCCCTAAACTTTGGGCTGCTTGTGTTTTGCTGATTTTTCATTTTCCCAATTTATACCCCGATGAGTGGAAGTGCCCTATGCTCTCTAAGCTGTGTTTTTTAGATATTTCAGGACTCACCGTACACTTCTCCAGAGTGCCTGTTGGCAATTTACATCCCGCCCATCAGTGTAGCAAGGCTCCCATTTCTCCATGGCCTGTCCTGCATTTCTGGTTTTCACACTTTTTTCAGCATGGCCCTTTTGACCGATGGGAAGCGAGACTTCTTTGTAGCGCTGATTTGCCTTTCCAGGTTGCTTGGTTGGCCAAAAAGGGCGTATGCGTTTTTTCCTGAATATATTCAGGAAAAAACGCATACGCCCTTTTTGGCCAAGGGCATCATTGTCAACGTTTTGCCGCTTTTCATGTGCTTTAAAGACGATTCGAATCTACCTCCTGAAATCTGTTTCCTGCAATTCTGCCTTGATTTCAAATCCTCTTCTTTGCCTTCCCTCAATATATTTGTGGACGAGAGTTATCATTTATAACTCTGCAGGTTTGTGAATTGCAGTGCCCTGAAGCTCCATTTTACAACTCGCGTTTTTGGGAACTGGCCGCAAAAGCGCAGGATGGCTTCAGGCCCTGTTCTGGTTCCGGGGGGCAGGCTGAGCCTGTGGTTAATTCTTCTTCCTGATGGGAAAATAGAGTGACCTGTGCCTGTCCCAACACCAAGAGCTAGTCTCTCATTGGTTCCCCGTCTTCCCGTTCATGCTCAGGACAAATTGCAACCTGTACGGAACAGGAGGTTAAAGGTGCTGATGCTCCAAGTAGGGAGATTGCTAGTAAAGTGGCTGGAATGGCGAACCCGAGCACAAGGAGATGATAAATGACGTGCGTTTTGGAAAACTTTCTCCATCACACGGTGTACCATCTTCTGGGTTTCTCATGCATGTTTTCGATGTAGGAAGATGCCCTTGAACCTGGAGATTTGGGACCCATGCGATGGGTACCACGCAGTATTACTTTAAAGGGTCTGCGTTTGCTCACCCAACCTCACCAAACCTCTCAGCCCCAAGAGTGTCCACCCTTATGTCTCATCCAGCTGTGGGTCTACATATGGTCAATCCAGGTTGCATCACAGCCCCTGAATGAATTGTGTAAGAATTTCTCTCTCTTTCACTGTCTTTGTTTCATGGGTTTTTAAAAGTAGTTTATTTTTATAATGGGGTTAGCTGCTTTTCACTGCTGTGTTTATGCCGCTTTACACCCACTTGACTCACTTACAGAGAGATATCAATACATAGGTTTTAAGATTATTACTAGTCAGATATATTCTTGTGCGGTGAATAGGGAGTGTTGAGTCCAGTTCTCTGAGCAAGGAGTAGGTCTTGTCTATTACATATTGGGTTTATGGAACGGTATCTGAGCTAATTTGAAACCCTTGTTTTTTGTATCACCCCACCTCACCTTTCCCGTTTAGCAGCCATAGTGTGTTTTCTGCATGTGCGACTCTGTTCTGTTTTGTAATTCAGTTCAAGTGTAACGGTTTTTACATTCCCTCTATAAGTGATACCTTATGAGAAGTGTCCTTTTCTGTGTGACTTATTTCACTTAGAATTGTCGTACCTAAATCCACTCATCATGCTGCTACTAGCCTTATGCCATTGATTTCATGGCTGAGTGATATTCCATTGTACATAAGGACCACAACTTCTTTATCCATTTTTCTCTTTCCTGGGATATTTAAGGTGGAATGAAGTGGGGGTCCTTGTCAACAGAGCAGCCCTAAACTTTGGGCTGCTTGTGTTTTGCTGATTTTTCATTTTCCCAATTTATACCCCAATGAGTGGAAGTGCCCTATGCTCTCTAAGCTGTGTTTTTTAGATATTTCAGGACTCACCGTACACTTCTCCAGAGTGCCTGTTGGCAATTTACATCCCGCCCATCAGTGTAGCAAGGCTCCCATTTCTCCATGGCCTGTCCTGCATTTCTGGTTTTGACACTTTTTTCAGCATGGCCCTTTTGACCGATGGGAAGCGAGACTTCTTTGTAGCGCTGATTTGCCTTTCCAGGTTGCTTGGTTGGCCAAAAAGGGCGTATGCGTTTTTTCCTGAATATATTCAGGAAAAAACGCATACGCCCTTTTTGGCCAAGGGCATCATTGTCAACGTTTTGCCGCTTTTCATGTGCTTTAAAGACGATTCGAATCTACCTCCTGAAATCTGTTTCCTGCAATTCTGCCTTGATTTCAAATCCTCTTCTTTGCCTTCCCTCAATATATTTGTGGACGAGAGTTATCATTTATAACTCTGCAGGTTTGTGAATTGCAGTGCCCTGAAGCTCCATTTTACAACTCGCGTTTTTGGGAACTGGCCGCAAAAGCGCAGGATGGCTTCAGGCCCTGTTCTGGTTCCGGGGGGCAGGCTGAGCCTGTGGTTAATTCTTCTTCCTGATGGGAAAATAGAGTGACCTGTGCCTGTCCCAACACCAAGAGCTAGTCTCTCATTGGTTCCCCGTCTTCCCGTTCATGCTCAGGACAAATTGCAACCTGTACGGAACAGGAGGTTAAAGGTGCTGATGCTCCAAGTAGGGAGATTGCTAGTAAAGTGGCTGGAATGGCGAACCCGAGCACAAGGAGATGATAAATGAGGTGCGTTTTGGAAAACTTTCTCCATCACACGGTGTACCATCTTCTGGGTTTCTCATGCATGTTTTCGATGTAGGAAGATGCCCTTGAACCTGGAGATTTGGGACCCATGCGATGGGTACCACGCAGTATTACTTTAAAGGGTCTGCGTTTGCTCACCCAACCTCACCAAACCTCTCAGCCCCAAGAGTGTCCACCCTTATGTCTCATCCAGCTGTGGGTCTACATATGGTCAATCCAGGTTGCATCACAGCCCCTGAATGAATTGTGTAAGAATTTCTCTCTCTTTCACTGTCTTTGTTTCATGGGTTTTTAAAAGTAGTTTATTTTTATAATGGGGTTAGCTGCTTTTCACTGCTGTGTTTATGCCGCTTTACACCCACTTGACTCACTTACAGAGAGATATCAATACATAGGTTTTAAGATTATTACTAGTAAGATATATTCTTGTGCGGTGAATAGGGCGTTTTGAGTCCAGTTCTCTGAGCAAGGAGTAGGTCTTGTCTATTACATATTGGGTTTATGGAACGGTATCTGAGCTAATTTGAAACCCTTGTTTTTTGTATCACCCCACCTCACCTTTCCCGTTTAGCAGCCATAGTGTGTTTTCTGCATGTGCGACTCTGTTCTGTTTTGTAATTCAGTTCAAGTGTAACGGTTTTTACATTCCCTCTATAAGTGATACCTTATGAGAAGTGTCCTTTTCTGTGTGACTTATTTCACTTAGAATCGTCGTACCTAAATCCACTCATCATGCTGCTACTAGCCTTATGCCATTGATTTCATGGCTGAGTGATATTCGATTGTACATAAGGACCACAACTTCTTTATCCATTTTTCTCTTTCCTGGGATATTTAAGGTGGAATGAAGTGGAGGTCCTTGTCAACAGAGCAGCCCTAAACTTTGGGCTGCTTGTGTTTTGCTGATTTTTCATTTTCCCAATTTATACCCCGATGAGTGGAAGTGCCCTATGCTCTCTAAGCTGTGTTTTTTAGATATTTCAGGACTCACCGTACACTTCTCCAGAGTGCCTGTTGGCAATTTACATCCCGCCCATCAGTGTAGCAAGGCTCCCATTTCTCCATGGCCTGTCCTGCATTTCTGGTTTTCACACTTTTTTCAGCATGGCCCTTTTGACCGATGGGAAGCGAGACTTCTTTGTAGCGCTGATTTGCCTTTCCAGGTTGCTTGGTTGGCCAAAAAGGGCGTATGCGTTTTTTCCTGAATATATTCAGGAAAAAACGCATACGCCCTTTTTGGCCAAGGGCATCATTGTCAACGTTTTGCCGCTTTTCATGTGCTTTAAAGACGATTCGAATCTACCTCCTGAAATCTGTTTCCTGCAATTCTGCCTTGATTTCAAATCCTCTTCTTTGCCTTCCCTCAATATATTTGTGGACGAGAGTTATCATTTATAACTCTGCAGGTTTGTGAATTGCAGTGCCCTGAAGCTCCATTTTACAACTCGCGTTTTTGGGAACTGGCCGCAAAAGCGCAGGATGGCTTCAGGCCCTGTTCTGGTTCCGGGGGGCAGGCTGAGCCTGTGGTTAATTCTTCTTCCTGATGGGAAAATAGAGTGACCTGTGCCTGTCCCAACACAAAGAGCTAGTCTCTCATTGGTTCCCCGTCTTCCCGTTCATGCTCAGGACAAATTGCAACCTGTACGGAACAGGAGGTTAAAGGTGCTGATGCTCCAAGTAGGGAGATTGCTAGTAAAGTGGCTGGAATGGCGAACCCGAGCACAAGGAGATGATAAATGACGTGCGTTTTGGAAAACTTTCTCCATCACACGGTGTACCATCTTCTGGGTTTCTCATGCATGTTTTCGATGTAGGAAGATGCCCTTGAACCTGGAGATTTGGGACCCATGCGATGGGTACCACGCAGTATTACTTTAAAGGGTCTGCGTTTGCTCACCCAACCTCACCAAACCTCTCAGCCCCAAGAGTGTCCACCCTTATGTCTCATCCAGCTGTGGGTCTACATATGGTCAATCCAGGTTGCATCACAGCCCCTGAATGAATTGTGTAAGAATTTCTCTCTCTTTCACTGTCTTTGTTTCATGGGTTTTTAAAAGTAGTTTATTTTTATAATGGGGTTAGCTGCTTTTCACTGCTGTGTTTATGCCGCTTTACACCCACTTGACTCACTTACAGAGAGATATCAATACATAGGTTTTAAGATTATTACTAGTCAGATATATTCTTGTGCGGTGAATAGGGAGTGTTGAGTCCAGTTCTCTGAGCAAGGAGTAGGTCTTGTCTATTACATATTGGGTTTATGGAACGGTATCTGAGCTAATTTGAAACCCTTGTTTTTTGTATCACCCCACCTCACCTTTCCCGTTTAGCAGCCATAGTGTGTTTTCTGCATGTGCGACTCTGTTCTGTTTTGTAATTCAGTTCAAGTGTAACGGTTTTTACATTCCCTCTATAAGTGATACCTTATGAGAAGTGTCCTTTTCTGTGTGACTTATTTCACTTAGAATTGTCGTACCTAAATCCACTCATCATGCTGCTACTAGCCTTATGCCATTGATTTCATGGCTGAGTGATATTCCATTGTACATAAGGACCACAACTTCTTTATCCATTTTTCTCTTTCCTGGGATATTTAAGGTGGAATGAAGTGGGGGTCCTTGTCAACAGAGCAGCCCTAAACTTTGGGCTGCTTGTGTTTTGCTGATTTTTCATTTTCCCAATTTATACCCCAATGAGTGGAAGTGCCCTATGCTCTCTAAGCTGTGTTTTTTAGATATTTCAGGACTCACCGTACACTTCTCCAGAGTGCCTGTTGGCAATTTACATCCCGCCCATCAGTGTAGCAAGGCTCCCATTTCTCCATGGCCTGTCCTGCATTTCTGGTTTTGACACTTTTTTCAGCATGGCCCTTTTGACCGATGGGAAGCGAGACTTCTTTGTAGCGCTGATTTGCCTTTCCAGGTTGCTTGGTTGGCCAAAAAGGGCGTATGCGTTTTTTCCTGAATATATTCAGCAAAAAACGCATACGCCCTTTTTGGCCAAGGGCATCATTGTCAACGTTTTGCCGCTTTTCATGTGCTTTAAAGATGATTCGAATCTACCTCCTGAAATCTGTTTCCTACAATTCTGCCTTGATTTCAAATCCTCTTCTTTGCCTTCCCTCAATATATTTGTGGACGAGAGTTATCATTTATAACTCTGCAGGTTTGTGAATTGCAGTGCCCTGAAGCTCCATTTTACAACTCGCTTTTTTGGGAGCTGGCCGCAAAAGCGCAGGATGGCTTCAGGCCCTGTTCTGGTTCCGGGGGGCAGGCTGAGCCTGTGGTTAATTCTTCTTCCTGATGGGAAAATAGAGTGACCTGTGCCTGTCCCAACACCAGGAGCTAGTCTCTCATTGGTTCCCCGTCTTCCCGTTCATGCTCAGGACAAATTGCAACCTGTACGGAACAGGAGGTTAAAGGTGCTGATGCTCCAAGTAGGGAGATTGCTAGTAAAGTGGCTGGAATGGCGAACCCGAGCACAAGGAGATGATAAATGAGGTGCGTTTTGGAAAACTTTCTCCATCACACGGTGTACCATCTTCTGGGTTTCTCATGCATGTTTTCGATGTAGGAAGATGCCCTTGAACCTGGAGATTTGGGACCCATGCGATGGGTACCACGCAGTATTACTTTAAAGGGTCTGCGTTTGCTCACCCAACCTCACCAAACCTCTCAGCCCCAAGAGTGTCCACCCTTATGTCTCATCCAGCTGTGGGTCTACATATGGTCAATCCAGGTTGCATCACAGCCCCTGAATGAATTGTGTAAGAATTTCTCTCTCTTTCACTGTCTTTGTTTCATGGGTTTTTAAAAGTAGTTTATTTTTATAATGGGGTTAGCTGCTTTTCACTGCTGTGTTTATGCCGCTTTACACCCACTTGACTCACTTACAGAGAGATATCAATACATAGGTTTTAAGATTATTACTAGTCAGATATATTCTTGTGCGGTGAATAGGGCGTGTTGAGTCCAGTTCTCTGAGCAAGGAGTAGGTCTTGTCTATTACATATTGGGTTTATGGAACGGTATCTGAGCTAATTTGAAACCCTTGTTTTTTGTATCACCCCACCTCACCTTTCCCGTTTAGCAGCCATAGTGTGTTTTCTGCATGTGCGACTCTGTTCTGTTTTGTAATTCAGTTCAAGTGTAACGGTTTTTACATTCCCTCTATAAGTGATACCTTATGAGAAGTGTCCTTTTCTGTGTGACTTATTTCACTTAGAATCGTCGTACCTAAATCCACTCATCATGCTGCTACTAGCCTTATGCCATTGATTTCATGGCTGAGTGATATTCCATTGTACATAAGGACCACCACTTCTTTATCCATTTTTCTCTTTCCTGGGATATTTAAGGTGGAATGAAGTGGAGGTCCTTGTCAACAGAGCAGCCCTAAACTTTGGGCTGCTTGTGTTTTGCTGATTTTCCATTTTCCCAATTTATACCCCGATGAGTGGAAGTGCCCTATGCTCTCTAAGCTGTGTTTTTTAGATATTTCAGGACTCACCGTACACTTCTCCAGAGTGCTTGTTGGCAATTTACATCCCGCCCATCAGTGTAGCAAGGCTCCCATTTCTCCATGGCCTGTCCTGCATTTCTGGTTTTGACACTTTTTTCAGCATGGCCCTTTTGACCGATGGGAAGCGACACTTCTTTGGAGCGCTGATTTGCCTTTCCAGGTTGCTTGGTTGGCCAAAAAGGGCGTATGCGTTTTTTCCTGAATATATTCAGGAAAAAACGCATACGCCCTTTTTGGCCAAGGGCATCATTGTCAACGTTTTGCCGCTTTTCATGTGCTTTAAAGACGATTCGAATCTACCTCCTGAAATCTGTTTCCTGCAATTCTGCCTTGATTTCAAATCCTCTTCTTTGCCTTCCCTCAATATATTTGTGGACGAGAGTTATCATTTATAACTCTGCAGGTGTGTGAATTGCAGTGCCCTGAAGCTCCATTTTACAACTCGCTTTTTTGGGAACTGGCCGCAAAAGCGCAGGATGCCTTCAGGTCCTGTTCTGGCTCCGGGGCCAGGCTGACCCTGTGGTTAATTCTTCTTCCTGATGGGAAAATAGAGTGACCTGTGCCTGTCCCAACACAAAGAGCTAGTCTGTCATTGGTTCCCCGTCTTCCCGTTCATCCTCAGGACAAATTGCAACCTGTATGGAACAGGAGGTTAAAGGTGCTGATGCTCCAAGTAGGGAGATTGCTAGTAAAGTGGCTGGAATGGCGAACCCGAGCACAAGGAGATGAGAAATGAGGTGCGTTTTAGAAACCTTTCCCCATCACACGGTGTACCATCTTCTGGGTTTCTCATGCATGTTTTCGATGTAGGAAGATGCCCTTGAACCTGGAGATTTGGGACCCATGCGATGGGTACCACGCAGTATTACTTTAAAGGGTCTGCGTTTGCTCACCCAACCTCACAAAACCTCTCAGCCCCAAGAGTGTCCACCCTTATGTCTCATCCAGCTGTGGGTCTACATATGGTCAATCCAGGTTGCATCACAGCCCCTGAATGAATTGTGTAAGAATTTCTCTCTCTTTCACTGTCTTTGTTTCATGGGTTTTTAAAAGTAATTTATTTTTATAATGGGGTTTAGCTGCTTTTCACTGCTGTGTTTTTGCCGCTTTACACCCACTTGACACACTAACAGAGAGATATCAATACATAGGTTTTAAGATTATTATTACTCAGATATATTCTTGTGCGGGGAATAGGGCGTGTTGAGTCCAGTTCTCTGAGCAAGAAGTAGGTCTTGTCTATTACATATTGGGTTTATGGAACGGTATCTGAGCTAATTTGAAACCCTTGTTTTATACATCACCCCACCTCACCTTTCCCGTTTAGCAGCCATAGTGTGTTTTCTGCATGTTCGTCTATGTTCTGTTTTATAATTCAGTTCAAGTGTAACGGTTTTTACATTCCCTCTATAAGTGATACCTTATGAGAAGTGTCCTTTTCTGTGTGACTTATTTCACTTAGAATTGGCGTACCTAAATCCACTCATCATGCTGCTACTAGCCTTATGCCATTGATATCACGGCTGAGTGATATTCCATTGTACATAAGGACCACAACTTCTTTATCCATTTTTCTCTTTCCTGGGATATTTAAGGTGGAATGAAGTGGAGGTCCTTGTCAACAGAGCAGCCCTAAACTTTGGGCTGCTTGTGTTTTGCTGATTTTTCATTTTCCCAATTTATACCCCGATGAGTGGAAGTGCCCTATGCTCTCTAAGCTGTGTTTTTTAGATATTTCAGGACTCACCGTACACTTCTCCAGAGTGCCTGTTGGCAATTTACATCCCGCCCATCAGTGTAGCAAGGCTCCCATTTCTCCATGGCCTGTCCTGCATTTCTGGTTTTCACACTTTTTTCAGCATGGCCCTTTTGACCGATGGGAAGCGAGACTTCTTTGTAGCGCTGATTTGCCTTTCCAGGTTGCTTGGTTGGCCAAAAAGGGCGCATGCGTTTTTTCCTGAATATATTCAGGAAAAAACGCATGCGCCCTTTTTGGCCAAGGGCATCATTGTCAAGGTTTTGCCGCATTTCATGTGCTTTAAAGACGATTCGAATCTACCTACTGAAATCTGTTTCCTGCAATTCTGCCTTGATTTCAAATCCTCTTCTTTGCCTTCCCTCAATATATTTTGGACGAGAGTTATCATTTATAACTCTGCAGGTTTGTGAATTGCAGTGCCCTGAAGCTCCATTTTACAACTCGCTTTTTTGGGAACTGGCCGCAAAAGCGCATGATGGCTTGAGGCCCTGTTCTGGTTCCGGGGGGCAGGCTGAGCCTGTGGTTAATTCTTCTTCCTGATGGGAAAATAGAGTGACCTGTGCCTGTCACAACACCAAGAGCTAGTCTCTCATTGGCTCCCCGTCTTCCCGTTCATCCTCAGGACAAATTGCATCCTGTACGGAACAGGAGGTTAAAGGTGCTGATGCTCCAAGTAGGGAGATTGCTAGTAAAGTGGCTGGAATGGCGAAGCCGAGCACAAGGAGATGAGAAATGAGGTGCGTTTTAGAAACGTTTCCCCATCACACAGTGTACCATCTTCTGGTTTCTCATGCATGTTTTCGATGTAGGAAGATGCCCTTGAACCTGGAGATTTGGGACCCAGGCGATCGGTACCACGCAGTATTACTTTAAAGGGTCTGCGTTTGCTCACCCAACCTCACCAAACCTCTCAGCCCCAAGAGTGTCCACCCTTATGTCTCATCCAGGTGTGGGTCTACATATGGTCAATCCAGGTTGCATCACAGCCCCTGAATGAATTGTGTAAGAATTTCTCTCTCTTTCACTGTCTTTGTTTCATGGGTTTTTAAAAGTAATTTATTTTTATAATGGAGTTAGCTGCTTTTCACTGCTGTGTTTATGCCGCTTTACACCCACTTGACACACTAACAGAGAGATATCCATACATAGGTTTTAAGATTATTACTAGTCAGATATATTCTTGTGCGGTGAATAGGGCGTGTTGAGTCCAGTTCTCTGAGCAAGGAGTAGGTCTTGTCTATTACATATTGGGTTTATGGAACGGTATCTGAGCTAATTTGAAACCCTTGTTTTATGTATCACCCCACCTCACCTTTCCCGTTTAGCAGCCATAGTGTGTTTTCTGCATGTGCGACTATGTTCTGTTTTATAATTCAGTTCAAGTGTAACGGTTTTTACATTCCCTCTATAAGTGATACCTTATGAGAAGTGTCCTTTTCTGTGTGACTTATTTCACTTAGAATCGTCGTACCTAAATCCACTCATCATGCTGCTACTAGCCTTATGCCATTGATTTCATGGCTGAGTGATATTCGATTGTACATAAGGACCACAACTTCTTTATCCATTTTTCTCTTTCCTGGGATATTTAAGGTGGAATGAAGTGGAGGTCCTTGTCAACAGAGCAGCCCTAAACTTTGGGCTGCTTGTGTTTTGCTGATTTTCCATTTTCCCAATTTATACCCCGATGAGTGGAAGTGCCCTATGCTCTCTAAGCTGTGTTTTTTAGATATTTCAGGACTCACCGTACACTTCTCCAGAGTGCCTGTTGGCAATTTACATCCCGCCCATCAGTGTAGCAAGGCTCCCATTTCTCCATGGCCTGTCCTGCATTTCTGGTTTTGACACTTTTTTCAGCATGGCCCTTTTGACCGATGGGAAGCGACACTTCTTTGGAGCGCTGATTTGCCTTTCCAGGTTGCTTGGTTGGCCAAAAAGGGCGTATGCGTTTTTTCCTGAATATATTCAGGAAAAAACGCATACGCCCTTTTTGGCCAAGGGCATCATTGTCAACGTTTTGCCGCTTTTCATGTGCTTTAAAGACGATTCGAATCTACCTCCTGAAATCTGTTTCCTGCAATTCTGCCTTGATTTCAAATCCTCTTCTTTGCCTTCCCTCAATATATTTGTGGACGAGAGTTATCATTTATAACTCTGCAGGTGTGTGAATTGCAGTGCCCTGAAGCTCCATTTTACAACTCGCTTATTTGGGAACTGGCCGCAAAAGCGCATGATGGCTTGAGGCCCTGTTCTGGTTCCGGGGGGCAGGCTGAGCCTGTGGTTAATTCTTCTTCCTGATGGGAAAATAGAGTGACCTGTGCCTGTCACAACACCAAGAGCTAGTCTCTCATTGGCTCCCCGTCTTCCCGTTCATCCTCAGGACAAATTGCATCCTGTACGGAACAGGAGGTTAAAGGTGCTGATGCTCCAAGTAGGGAGATTGCTAGTAAAGTGGCTGGAATGGCGAAGCCGAGCACAAGGAGATGAGAAATGAGGTGCGTTTTAGAAACCTTTCCCCATCACACAGTGTACCATCTTCTGGGTTTCTCATGCATGTTTTCGATGTAGGAAGATGCCCTTGAACCTGGAGATTTGGGACCCAGGCGATCGGTACCACGCAGTATTACTTTAAAGGGTCTGCGTTTGCTCACCCAACCTCACCAAACCTCTCAGCCCCAAGAGTGTCCACCCTTATGTCTCATCCAGCTGTGGGTCTACATATGGTCAATCCAGGTTGCATCACAGCCCCTGAATGAATTGTGTAAGAATTTCTCTCTCTTTCACTGTCTTTGTTTCATGGGTTTTTAAAAGTAATTTATTTTTATAATGGGGTTTAGCTGCTTTTCACTGATGTGTTTATGCCGCTTTACACCCACTTGACACACTAACAGAGAGATATCAATACATAGGTTTTAAGATTATTACTAGTCAGATATATTCTTGTGCGGGAAATAGGGCGTGTTGAGTCCAGTTCTCTGAGCAAGGAGTAGGTCTTGTCTATTACATATTGGGTTTATGGAACGGTATCTGAGCTAATTTGAAACCCTTGTTTTTTGTATCACCCCACCTCACCTTTCCCGTTTAGCAGCCATAGTGTGTTTTCTGCATGTGCGACTCTGTTCTGTTTTGTAATTCAGTTCAAGTGTAACGGTTTTTACATTCCCTCTATAAGTGATACCTTATGAGAAGTGTCCTTTTCTGTGTGACTTATTTCACTTAGAATGGTCGTACCTAAATCCATTCATCATGCAGCTACTAGCCTTATGCCATTGATTTCATGGCTGAGTGATATTCCATTGTACATAAGGACCACAACTTCTTTATCCATTTTTCTCTTTCCTGTTATATTTAAGTTGGAATGAAGTGGAGGTCCTTGTCAACAGAGCAGCCCTAAACTTTGGGCTGCTTGTGATTTGCTGATTTTTCATTTTCCCAATTTATACCCCGATGAGTGGAAGTGCCCTATGCTCTCTAAGCTGTGTTTTTTAGATATTTCAGGACTCACCGTACACTTCTCCAGAGTGCCTGTTGGCAATTTACATCCCGCCCTTCAGTGTAGCAAGGCTCCCATTTCTCCATGGCCTCTCCTGCATTTCTGGTTTTGACACTTTTTTCAGCAGGGCCCTTTTGACCGATGGGAAGCGAGACTTCTTTGTAGCGCTGATTTGCCTTTCCAGGTTGCTTGGTTGGCCAAAAAGGGAGTATGCGTTTTTTCCTGAATATATTCAGGAAAAAACGCATACGCCCTTTTTGGCCAAGGGCATCATTGTCAACGTTTTGCCGCTTTTCATGTGCTTTAAAGACGATTCGAATCTACCTCCTGAAATCTGTTTCCTGCAATTCTGCCTTGATTTCAAATCCTCTTCTTTGCCTTCCCTCAATATATTTGTGGACGAGAGTTATCATTTATAACTCTGCAGGTTTGTGAATTGCAGTGCCCTGAAGCTCCATTTTACAACTCGCGTTTTTGGGAACTGGCCGCAAAAGCGCAGGATGGCTTCAGGCCCTGTTCTGGTTCCGGGGGGCAGGCTGAGCCTGTGGTTAATTCTTCTTCCTGATGGGAAAATAGAGTGACCTGTGCCTGTCCCAACACCAAGAGCTAGTCTCTCATTGGTTCCCCGTCTTCCCGTTCATGCTCAGGACAAATTGCAACCTGTACGGAACAGGAGGTTAAAGGTGCTGATGCTCCAAGTAGGGAGATTGCTAGTAAAGTGGCTGGAATGGCGAACCCGAGCACAAGGAGATGATAAATGAGGTGCGTTTTAGAAACCTTTCCCCATCACACGGTGTACCATCTTCTGGGTTTCTCATGCATGTTTTCGATGTAGGAAGATGCCCTTGAACCTGGAGATTTGGGACCCATGCGATGGGTACCACGCAGTATTACTTTAAAGGGTCTGCGTTTGCTCACCCAACCTCACCAAACCTCTCAGCCCCAAGAGTGTCCACCCTTATGTCTCATCCAGCTGTGGGTCTACATATGGTCAATCCAGGTTGCATCACAGCCCCTGAATGAATTGTGTAAGAATTTCTCTCTCTTTCACTGTCTTTGTTTCATGGGTTTTTAAAAGTAGTTTATTTTTATAATGGGGTTAGCTGCTTTTCACTGCTGTGTTTATGCCGCTTTACACCCACTTGACTCACTTACAGAGAGATATCAATACATAGGTTTTAAGATTATTACTAGTCAGATATATTCTTGTGCGGTGAATAGGGCGTGTTGAGTCCAGTTCTCTGAGCAAGGAGTAGGTCTTGTCTATTACATATTGGGTTTATGGAACGGTATCTGAGCTAATTTGAAACCCTTGTTTTTTGTATCACCCCACCTCACCTTTCCCGTTTAGCAGCCATAGTGTGTTTTCTGCATGTGCGACTCTGTTCTGTTTTGTAATTCAGTTCAAGTGTAACGGTTTTTACATTCCCTCTATAAGTGATACCTTATGAGAAGTGTCCTTTTCTGTGTGACTTATTTCACTTAGAATCGTCGTACCTAAATCCACTCATCATGCTGCTACTAGCCTTATGCCATTGATTTCATGGCTGAGTGATATTCCATTGTACATAAGGACCACAACTTCTTTATCCATTTTTCTCTTTCCTGGGATATTTAAGGTGGAATGAAGTGGAGGTCCTTGTCAACAGAGCAGCCCTAAACTTTGGGCTGCTTGTGTTTTGCTGATTTTCCATTTTCCCAATTTATACCCCGATGAGTGGAAGTGCCCTATGCTCTCTAAGCTGTGTTTTTTAGATATTTCAGGACTCACCGTACACTTCTCCAGAGTGCCTGTTGGCAATTTACATCCCGCCCATCAGTGTAGCAAGGCTCCCATTTCTCCATGGCCTGTCCTGCATTTCTGGTTTTGACACTTTTTTCAGCATGGCCCTTTTGACCGATGGGAAGCGACACTTCTTTGGAGCGCTGATTTGCCTTTCCAGGTTGCTTGGTTGGCCAAAAAGGGCGTATGCGTTTTTTCCTGAATATATTCAGGAAAAAACGCATACGCCCTTTTTGGCCAAGGGCATCATTGTCAACGTTTTGCCGCTTTTCATGTGCTTTAAAGACGATTCGAATCTACCTCCTGAAATCTGTTTCCTGCAATTCTGCCTTGATTTCAAATCCTCTTCTTTGCCTTCCCTCAATATATTTGTGGACGAGAGTTATCATTTATAACTCTGCAGGTGTGTGAATTGCAGTGCCCTGAAGCTCCATTTTACAACTCGCTTTTTTGGGAACTGGCCGCAAAAGCGCAGGATGCCTTCAGGTCCTGTTCTGGCTCCGGGGCCAGGCTGACCCTGTGGTTAATTCTTCTTCCTGATGGGAAAATAGAGTGACCTGTGCCTGTCCCAACACAAAGAGCTAGTCTCTCATTGGTTCCCCGTCTTCCCGTTCATGCTCAGGACAAATTGCAACCTGTATGGAACAGGAGGTTAAAGGTGCTGATGCTCCAAGTAGGGAGATTGCTAGTAAAGTGGCTGGAATGGCGAACCCGAGCACAAGGAGATGATAAATGAGGTGCGTTTTAGAAACCTTTCCCCATCACACGGTGTACCATCTTCTGGGTTTCTCATGCATGTTTTCGCTGTAGGAAGATGCCCTTGAACCTGGAGATTTGGGACCCATGCGATGGGTACCACGCAGTATTACTTTAAAGGGTCTGCGTTTGCTCACCCAACCTCACCAAACCTCTCAGCCCCAAGAGTGTCCACCCTTATGTCTCATCCAGCTGTGGGTCTACATATGGTCAATCCAGGTTGCATCACAGCCCCTGAATGAATTGTGTAAGAATTTCTCTCTCTTTCACTGTCTTTGTTTCATGGGTTTTTAAAAGTAATTTATTTTTATAATGGGGTTTAGCTGCTTTTCACTGCTGTGTTTATGCCGCTTTACACCCACTTGACACACTAACAGAGAGATATCAATACATAGGTTTTAAGATTATTACTAGTCAGATATATTCTTGTGCGGTGAATAGGGCGTGTTGAGTCCAGTTCTCTGAGCAAGGAGTAGGTCTTGTCTATTACATATTGGGTTTATGGAACGGTATCTGAGCTAATTTGAAACCCTTGTTTTTTGTATCACCCCACCTCACCTTTCCCGTTTAGCAGCCATAGTGTGTTTTCTGCATGTGCGACTCTGTTCTGTTTTGTAATTCAGTTCAAGTGTAACGGTTTTTACATTCCCTCTATAAGTGATACCTTATGAGAAGTGTCCTTTTCTGTGTGACTTATTTCAGTTAGAATGG
Organism: Balaenoptera physalus; assembly: GCF_965194825.1. Classification (NCBI taxonomy): domain Eukaryota; kingdom Metazoa; phylum Chordata; class Mammalia; order Artiodactyla; family Balaenopteridae; genus Balaenoptera; species Balaenoptera physalus. The sequence goes on along the minus strand of NW_028126057.1, from coordinate 403,983 downwards.
TCGTACCTAAATCCATTCATCATGCTGCTACTAGCCTTATGCCATTGATTTCATGGCTGAGTGATATTCCATTGTACATAAGGACCACAACTTCTTTATCCATTTTTCTCTTTCCTGGGATATTTAAGTTGGAATGAAGTGGAGGTCCTTGTCAACAGAGCAGCCCTAAACTTTGGGCTGCTTGTGTTTTGCTGATTTTTCATTTTCCCAATTTATACCCCGATGAGTGGAAGTGCCCTATGCTCTCTAAGCTGTGTTTTTTAGATATTTCAGGACTCACCGTACACTTCTCCAGAGTGCCTGTTGGCAATTTACATCCCGCCCATCAGTGTAGCAAGGCTCCCATTTCTCCATGGCCTGTCCTGCATTTCTGGTTTTCACACTTTTTTCAGCATGGCCCTTTTGACCGATGGGAAGCGAGACTTCTTTGTAGCACTGATTTGCCTTTCCAGGTTGCTTGGTTGGCCAAAAAGGGCGTATGCGTTTTTTCCTGAATATATTCAGGAAAAAACGCATACGCCCTTTTTGGCCAAGGGCATCATTGTCAACGTTTTGCCGCTTTTCATGTGCTTTAAAGACGATTCGAATCTACCTCCTGAAATCTGTTTCCTGCAATTCTGCCTTGATTTCAAATCCTCTTCTTTGCCTTCCCTCAATATATTTGTGGACGAGAGTTATCATTTATAACTCTGCAGGTTTGTGAATTGCAGTGCCCTGAAGCTCCATTTTACAACTCGCGTTTTTGGGAACTGGCCGCAAAAGCGCAGGATGGCTTCAGGCCCTGTTCTGGTTCTGGGGGGCAGGCTGAGCCTGTGGTTAATTCTTCTTCCTGATGGGAAAATAGAGTGACCTGTGCCTGTCCCAACACCAAGAGCTAGTCTCTCATTGGTTCCCCGTCTTCCCGTTCATGCTCAGGACAAATTGCAACCTGTACGGAACAGGAGGTTAAAGGTGCTGATGGTCCAAGTAGGGAGATTGCTAGTAAAGTGGCTGGAATGGCGAACCCGAGCACAAGGAGATGAGAAATGAGGTGCGTTTTGGAAAACTTTCTCCATCACACGGTGTACCATCTTCTGGGTTTCTCATGCATGTTTTCGATGTAGGAAGATGCCCTTGAACCTGGAGATTTGGGACCCATGCGATGGGTACCACGCAGTATTACTTTAAAGGGTCTGCGTTTGCTCACCCAACCTCACCAAACCTCTCAGCCCCAAGAGTGTCCACCCTTATGTCTCATCCAGCTGTGGGTCTACATATGTTCAATCCAGGATGCATCACAGCCCCTGAATGAATTGTGTAAGAATTTCTCTCTCTTTCACTGTCTTTGTTTCATGGGTTTTTAAAAGTAGTTTATTTTTATAATGGGGTTAGCTGCTTTTCACTGCTGTGTTTATGCCGCTTTACACCCACTTGACTCACTTACAGAGAGATATCAATACATAGGTTTTAAGATTATTACTAGTCAGATATATTCTTGTGCGGTGAATAGGGCGTGTTGAGTCCAGTTCTCTGAGCAAGGAGTAGGTCTTGTCTATTACATATTGGGTTTATGGAACGGTATCTGAGCTAATTTGAAACCCTTGTTTTTTGTATCACCCCACCTCACCTTTCCCGTTTAGCAGCCATAGTGTGTTTTCTGCATGTGCGACTCTGTTCTGTTTTGTAATTCAGTTCAAGTGTAACGGTTTTTACATTCCCTCTATAAGTGATACCTTATGAGAAGTGTCCTTTTCTGTGTGACTTATTTCACTTAGAATCGTCGTACCTAAATCCACTCATCATGCTGCTACTAGCCTTATGCCATTGATTTCATGGCTGAGTGATATTCCATTGTACATAAGGACCACAACTTCTTTATCCATTTTTCTCTTTCCTGGGATATTTAAGGTGGAATGAAGTGGAGGTCCTTGTCAACAGAGCAGCCCTAAACTTTGGGCTGCTTGTGTTTTGCTGATTTTCCATTTTCCCAATTTATACCCCGATGAGTGGAAGTGCCCTATGCTCTCTAAGCTGTGTTTTTTAGATATTTCAGGACTCACCGTACACTTCTCCAGAGTGCCTGTTGGCAATTTACATCCCGCCCATCAGTGTAGCAAGGCTCCCATTTCTCCATGGCCTGTCCTGCATTTCTGGTTTTGACACTTTTTTCAGCATGGCCCTTTTGACCGATGGGAAGCGACACTTCTTTGGAGCGCTGATTTGCCTTTCCAGGTTGCTTGGTTGGCCAAAAAGGGCGTATGCGTTTTTTCCTGAATATATTCAGGAAAAAACGCATACGCCCTTTTTGGCCAAGGGCATCATTGTCAACGTTTTGCCGCTTTTCATGTGCTTTAAAGACGATTCGAATCTACCTCCTGAAATCTGTTTCCTGCAATTCTGCCTTGATTTCAAATCCTCTTCTTTGCCTTCCCTCAATATATTTGTGGACGAGAGTTATCATTTATAACTCTGCAGGTGTGTGAATTGCAGTGCCCTGAAGCTCCATTTTACAACTCGCTTTTTTGGGAACTGGCCGCAAAAGCGCAGGATGCCTTCAGGTCCTGTTCTGGCTCCGGGGCCAGGCTGACCCTGTGGTTAATTCTTCTTCCTGATGGGAAAATAGAGTGACCTGTGCCTGTCCCAACACAAAGAGCTAGTCTCTCATTGGTTCCCCGTCTTCCCGTTCATGCTCAGGACAAATTGCAACCTGTATGGAACAGGAGGTTAAAGGTGCTGATGCTCCAAGTAGGGAGATTGCTAGTATAGTGGCTGGAATGGCGAACCCGAGCACAAGGAGATGAGAAATGAGGTGCGTTTTGGAAAACTTTCTCCATCACACGGTGTACCATCTTCTGGGTTTCTCATGCATGTTTTCGATGTAGGAAGATGCCCTTGAACCTGGAGATTTGGGACCCATGCGATGGGTACCACGCAGTATTACTTTAAAGGGTCTGCGTTTGCTCACCCAACCTCACCAAACCTCTCAGCCCCAAGAGTGTCCACCCTTATGTCTCATCCAGCTGTGGGTCTACATATGTTCAATCCAGGATGCATCACAGCCCCTGAATGAATTGTGTAAGAATTTCTCTCTCTTTCACTGTCTTTGTTTCATGGGTTTTTAAAAGTAGTTTATTTTTATAATGGGGTTAGCTGCTTTTCACTGCTGTGTTTATGCCGCTTTACACCCACTTGACTCACTTACAGAGAGATATCAATACATAGGTTTTAAGATTATTACTAGTCAGATATATTCTTGTGCGGTGAATAGGGCGTGTTGAGTCCAGTTCTCTGAGCAAGGAGTAGGTCTTGTCTATTACATATTGGGTTTATGGAACGGTATCTGAGCTAATTTGAAACCCTTGTTTTTTGTATCACCCCACCTCACCTTTCCCGTTTAGCAGCCATAGTGTGTTTTCTGCATGTGCGACTCTGTTCTGTTTTGTAATTCAGTTCAAGTGTAACGGTTTTTACATTCCCTCTATAAGTGATACCTTATGAGAAGTGTCCTTTTCTGTGTGACTTATTTCACTTAGAATCGTCGTACCTAAATCCACTCATCATGCTGCTACTAGCCTTATGCCATTGATTTCATGGCTGAGTGATATTCCATTGTACATAAGGACCACAACTTCTTTATCCATTTTTCTCTTTCCTGGGATATTTAAGGTGGAATGAAGTGGAGGTCCTTGTCAACAGAGCAGCCCTAAACTTTGGGCTGCTTGTGTTTTGCTGATTTTCCATTTTCCCAATTTATACCCCGATGAGTGGAAGTGCCCTATGCTCTCTAAGCTGTGTTTTTTAGATATTTCAGGACTCACCGTACACTTCTCCAGAGTGCCTGTTGGCAATTTACATCCCGCCCATCAGTGTAGCAAGGCTCCCATTTCTCCATGGCCTGTCCTGCATTTCTGGTTTTGACACTTTTTTCAGCATGGCCCTTTTGACCGATGGGAAGCGACACTTCTTTGGAGCGCTGATTTGCCTTTCCAGGTTGCTTGGTTGGCCAAAAAGGGCGTATGCGTTTTTTCCTGAATATATTCAGGAAAAAACGCATACGCCCTTTTTGGCCAAGGGCATCATTGTCAACGTTTTGCCGCTTTTCATGTGCTTTAAAGACGATTCGAATCTACCTCCTGAAATCTGTTTCCTGCAATTCTGCCTTGATTTCAAATCCTCTTCTTTGCCTTCCCTCAATATATTTGTGGACGAGAGTTATCATTTATAACTCTGCAGGTGTGTGAATTGCAGTGCCCTGAAGCTCCATTTTACAACTCGCTTTTTTGGGAACTGGCCGCAAAAGCGCAGGATGCCTTCAGGTCCTGTTCTGGCTCCGGGGCCAGGCTGACCCTGTGGTTAATTCTTCTTCCTGATGGGAAAATAGAGTGACCTGTGCCTGTCCCAACACAAAGAGCTAGTCTCTCATTGGTTCCCCGTCTTCCCGTTCATGCTCAGGACAAATTGCAACCTGTATGGAACAGGAGGTTAAAGGTGCTGATGCTCCAAGTAGGGAGATTGCTAGTAAAGTGGCTGGAATGGCGAACCCGAGCACAAGGAGATGAGAAATGAGGTGCGTTTTAGAAACCTTTCCCCATCACACGGTGTACCATCTTCTGGGTTTCTCATGCATGTTTTCGATGTAGGAAGATGCCCTTGAACCTGGAGATTTGGGACCCATGCGATGGGTACCACGCAGTATTACTTTAAAGGGTCTGCGTTTGCTCACCCAACCTCACCAAACCTCTCAGCCCCAAGAGTGTCCACCCTTATGTCTCATCCAGCTGTGGGTCTACATATGGTCAATCCAGGTTGCATCACAGCCCCTGAATGAATTGTGTAAGAATTTCTCTCTCTTTCACTGTCTTTGTTTCATGGGTTTTTAAAAGTAATTTATTTTTATAATGGGGTTTAGCTGCTTTTCACTGCTGTGTTTATGCCGCTTTACACCCACTTGACACACTAACAGAGAGATATCAATACATAGGTTTTAAGATTATTACTAGTCAGATATATTCTTGTGCGGTGAATAGGGCGTGTTGAGTCCAGTTCTCTGAGCAAGGAGTAGGTCTTGTCTATTACATATTGGGTTTATGGAACGGTATCTGAGCTAATTTGAAACCCTTGTTTTTTGTATCACCCCACCTCACCTTTCCCGTTTAGCAGCCATAGTGTGTTTTCTGCATGTGCGACTCTGTTATGTTTTGTAATTCAGTTCAAGTGTAACGGTTTTTACATTCCCTCTATAAGTGATACCTTATGAGAAGTGTCCTTTTCTGTGTGACTTATTTCACTTAGAATCGTCGTACCTAAATCCACTCATCATGCTGCTACTAGCCTTATGCCATTGATTTCATGGCTGAGTGATATTCCATTGTACATAAGGACCACAACTTCTTTATCCATTTTTCTCTTTCCTGGGATATTTAAGGTGGAATGAAGTGGAGGTCCTTGTCAACAGAGCAGCCCTAAACTTTGGGCTGCTTGTGTTTTGCTGATTTTCCATTTTCCCAATTTATACCCCGATGAGTGGAAGTGCCCTATGCTCTCTAAGCTGTGTTTTTTAGATATTTCAGGACTCACCGTACACTTCTCCTGAGTGCCTGTTGACAATTTACATCCCGCCCATCAGTGTAACAAGGCTCCCATTTCTCCATGGCCTGTCCTGCATTTCTGGTTTTGACACTTTTTTCAGCATGGCCCTTTTGACCGATGGGAAGCGAGACTTCTTTGTAGCGCTGATTTGCCTTTCCAGGTTGCTTGGTTGGCCAAAAAGGGCGTATGGGTTTTTTCCTAAATATATTCAGAAAAAACGCATACGCCCTTTTTGGTCAAGGGCATCATTGTCAACGTTTTGCCGCTTTTCATGTGCTTTAAAGACGATTCGAATCTACCTCCTGAAATCTGTTTCCTGCAATTCAGCCTTGATTTCAAATCCTCTTCTTTGCCTTCCCTCAATATATTTGTGAACGAGAGTTATCATTTATAACTCTGCAGGTTTGTGAATTGCAGTGTCCTGAAGCTCCATTTTACAACTCGCTATTTTGGGAACTGGCCGCAAAATCTCAGGATGGCTTCAGGCCCTGTTCTGGTTCCGGGGGGCAGGCACAGCCTGTGGTTAATTCTTCTTCCTGATGGGAAAATAGAGTGACCTGTGCCTGTCCCAACACCAAGAGCTAGTCTCTCATTGGTTCCCCGTCTTCCCGTTCATCCTCAGGACAAATTGCAAACTGTACGGAACAGGAGGTTAAAGGTGCTGATGCTCCAAGTAGGGAGATTGCTAGTAAAGTGGCTGGAATGGCGAACCCGAGCACAAGGAGATGAGAAATGAGGTGCGTTTTAGAAACCTTTCCCCATCACACGGTGTAGCATCTTCTGGGTTTCTCATGCATGTTTTCGATGTAGGAAGATGCCCTTGAACCTGGAGATTTGGAACCCATGCGATGGGTACCACGCAGTATTACGTTAAAGGGTCTGCGTTTGCTCACCCAACCTCACCAAACCTCTCAGCCCCAAGAGTGTCCACCCTTATGTCTCATCCAGCTGTGGGTCTACATATGGTCAATCCAGGTTGCATCACAGCCCCTGAATGAATTGTGTAAGAATTTCTCTCTCTTTCACTCTCTTTGTTTCATGGGTTTTTAAAAGTAATTTATTTTTATAATGAGGTTTAGCTGCTTTTCACTGCTGTGTTTATGCCTCTTTACACCCACTTGACACCCTAACAGAGAGATATCAATACATAGGTTTTATGATTATTACTAGTCAGATATATTCTTGTGCGGTGAATAGGGCGTGTTGAGTGCAGTTCTCTGAGCAAGGAGTAGGTCTTGTCTATTACATATTGGGTTTATGGAACGGTATCTGAGCTAATTTGAAACCCTTCTTTTATGTATCACCCCACCTCACCTTTCCCGTTTAGCAGCCATAGTGTGTTTTCTGCATGTGCGACTCTGTTCTGTTTTCAAATTCAGTTCAAGTGTAACGGTTTTTACATTCCCTCTATAAGTGATACCTTATGAGAAGTGTCCTTTTCTGTGTGACTTATTTCACTTAGAATCGTCGTACCTAAATCCACTCATCATGCTGCTACTAGCCTTATGCCATTGATTTCATGGCTGAGTGATATTCCATTGTACATAAGGACCACAACTTCTTTATCCATTTTTCTCTTTCCTGGGATATTTAAGGTGGAATGAAGTGGAGGTCCTTGTCAACAGAGCAGCCCTAAACTTTGGGCTGCTTGTGTTTTGCTGATTTTTCATTTTCCCAATTTGTACCCCGATGAGTGGAAGTGCCCTATGCTCTCTAAGCTGTGTTTTTTAGATATTTCAGGACTCACCGTACACTTCTCCAGAGTGCCTGTTGGCAATTTACATCCCGCCCATCAGTGTAGCAAGGCTCCCATTTCTCCATGGCCTGTCCTGCATTTCTGGTTTTGACACTTTTTTCAGCATGGCCCTTTTGATCGATGGGAAGCGAGACTTCTTTGTAGCGCTGATTTGCCTTTCCAGGTTGCTTGGTTGACCAAAAAGGGCGTATGGGTTTTTTCCTAAATATATTCAGAAAAAACGCATACGCCCTTTTTGGTCAAGGGCATCATTGTCAACGTTTTGCCGCTTTTCATGTGCTTTAAAGATGATTCGAATCTACCTCCTGAAATCTGTATCCTGCAATTCAGCCTTGATTTCAAATCCTCTTCTTTGCCTTCCCTCAATATATTTGTGAACGAGAGTTATCATTTATAACTCTGCATGTTTGTGAATTGCAGTGCCCTGAAGCTCCATTTTACAACTCGCTTTTTTGGGAACTGGCCGCAAAATCTCAGGATGGCTTCAGGCCCTGTTCTGGTTCCGGGGGGCAGGCACAGCCTGTGGTTAATTCTTCTTCCTGATGGGAAAATAGAGTGACCTGTGCCTGTCCCAACACCAAGAGCTAGTCTCTCATTGGTTCCCCGTCTTCCCGTTCATCCTCAGGACAAATTGCAACCTGTACGGAACAGGAGGTTAAAGGTGCTGATGCTCCAAGTAGGGAGATTGCTAGTAAAGTGGCTGGAATGGCGAACCCGAGCACAAGGAGATGAGAAATGAGGTGCGTTTTAGAAACCTTTCCCCATCACACGGTGTAGCATCTTCTGGGTTTCTCATGCATGTTTTCGATGTAGGAAGATGCCCTTGAACCTGGAGATTTGGAACCCATGCGATGGGTACCACGCAGTATTACGTTAAAGGGTCTGCGTTTGCTCACCCAACCTCACCAAACCTCTCAGCCCCAAGAGTGTCCACCCTTATGTCTCATCCAGCTGTGGGTCTACATATGGTCAATCCAGGTTGCATCACAGCCCCTGAATGAATTGTGTAAGAATTTCTCTCTCTTTCACTCTCTTTGTTTCATGGGTTTTTAAAAGTAATTTATTTTTATAATGAGGTTTAGCTGCTTTTCACTGCTGTGTTTATGCCGCTTTACACCCACTTGAAACCCTAATAGAGAGATATCAATACATAGGTTTTAAGATTATTACTAGTCAGATATATTCTTGTGCGGTGAATAGGGCGTGTTGAGTGCAGTTCTCTGAGCAAGGAGTAGGTCTTGTCTATTACATATTGGGTTTATGGAACGGTATCTGAGCTAATTTGAAACCCTTGTTTTATGTATCACCCCACCTCACCTTTCCCGTTTAGCAGCCATAGTGTGTTTTCTGCATGTGCGACTCTGTTCTGTTTTCAAATTCAGTTCAAGTGTAACGGTTTTTACATTCCCTCTATAAGTGATACCTTATGAGAAGTGGCCTTTTCTGTGTGACTTATTTCACTTAGAATCGTCATACCTAAATCCACTCATCATGCTGCCTCTAGCCTTATGCCATTGATTTCATGGCTGAGTGATATTCCATTGTACATAAGGACCACAACTTCTTTATCCATTTTTTTCTTTCCTAGGATATTTAAGGTGGAATGAAGTGGAGGTCCTTGTCAACAGAGCAGCCCTAAACTTTGGGCTGCTTGTGTTTTGCTGATTTTTCATTTTCCCAATTTATACCCCGATGAGTGGAAGTGCCCTAGGCTCTCTAAGCTGTGTTTTTTAGATATTTCAGGACTCACCGTACACTTCTCCAGAGTGCCTGTTGGCAATTTACATCCCGCCCATCAGTGTAGCAAGGCTCCCATATCTCCATGGCCTGTCATGCATTTCTGGTTTTGACACTTTTTTCAGCATGGCCCTTTTGACCGATGGGAAGCGAGACTTCTTTGTAGCGCTGATTTGCCTTTCTAGGTTGCTTGGTTGGCCAAAAAGGGCGTATGCGTTTTTTCCTGAATATATTCAGGAAAAAACGCATACGCCCTTTTTGGCCAAGGGCATCATTGTCAACGTTTTGCCGCTTTTCATGTGCTTTAAAGACGATTCAAATCTACCTCCTGAAATCTGTTTCCTGCAATTCTGCCTTGATTTCAAATCCTCTTCTTTGCCTTCCCTCAATATATTTGTGGACGAGAGTTATCATTTATAATTCTGCAGGTTTGTGAATTGCAGTGCCCTGAAGCTCCATTTTACAACTCGCTTTTTTGGGAACTGGCCGCAAAAGCGCAGGATGGCTTCAGGCCCTGTTCTGGTTCCGGGGGGCAGGCTGAGCCTGTGGTTAATTCTTCTTCCTGATGGGAAAATAGAGTAACCTGTGCCTGTCCCAACACCAAGAGCTAGTCTCTCATTGGTTCCCCGTCTTCCCGTTCATCCTCAGGACAAATTGCAACCTGTACGGAACAGGAGGTTAAAGGTGCTGATGCTCCAAGTAGGGAGATTGCTAGTAAAGTGGCTGGAATGGCGAACCCGAGCACAAGGAGATGAGAAATGAGGTGCGTTTTAGAAACCTTTCCCCATCACACGGTGTACCATCTTCTGGGTTTCTCATGCATGTTTTCGATGTAGGAAGATGCCCTTGAACCTGGAGATTTGGGACCCATGCGATGGATACCACGCAGTATTACTTTAAAGGGTCTGCGTTTGCTCACCCAACCTCACCAAACCTCTCAGCCCCAAGAGTGTCCACGCTTGTGTCTCATCCAGCTGTGGGTCTACATATGGTCAATCCAGGTTGCATCACAGCCCCTGAATGAATTGTGTAAGAATTTCTCTCTCTTTCACTCTCTTTGTTTCATGGGTTTTTAAAAGTAATTTATTTTTATAATGGGGTTTAGCTGCTTTTCACTGCTGTGTTTATGCCGCTTTACACCCACTTGACACACTAACAGAGAGATATCAATACATAGGTTTTAAGATTATTACTAGTCAGATATATTCTTGTGCGGTGAATAGGGCGTGTTGAGTGCATTACTCTGAGCAAGGAGTAGGTCTTGTCTATTACATATTGGGTTTATGGAACGGTATCTGAGCTAATTTGAATCCCTTGTTTTATGTATCACCCCACCTCACCTTTCCCGTTTAGCAGCCATAGTGTGTTTTCTGCATGTGCGACTCTGTTCTGTTTTGTAATTCAGTTCAAGTGTAACGGTTTTTACATTCCCTCTATAACTGATACCTTATGAGAAGTGTCATTTTCTGTGTGACTTATTTCACTTAGAATCGTCGTACCTAAATCCACTCATCATGCTGCTACTAGCCTTATGCCATTGATTTCATGGCTGAGTGATATTCCATTGTACGTAAGGACCACAGCTTCTTTATCCATTTTTCTCTTTCCTGGGATATTTAAGGTGGAATGAAGTGGAGGTCTTTGTCAACAGAGCAGCCCTAAACTTTGGGCTGCTTGTGTTTTGCTGATTTTTCATTTTCCCAATTTATACCCCGATGAGTGGAAGTGCCCTATGCTCTCTCAGCTGTGTTTTTTAGATATTTCAGGACTCACCGTACACTTCTCCAGAGTGCCTGTTGGCAATTTACATCCCGCCCATCAGTGTAGCAAGGCTCCCATTTCTCCATGGCCTGTCCTGCATTTCTGGTTTTGACACTTTTTTCAGCATGGCCCTTTTGACCGATGGGAAGCGAGACTTCTTTGTAGCGCTGATTTGCCTTTCCAGGTTGCTTGGTTGGCCAAAAAGGGCGTATGGGTTTTTTCCTAAATATATTCAGAAAAAACGCATACGCCCTTTTTGGTCAAGGGCATCATTGTCAACGTTTTGCCGCTTTTCATGTGCTTTAAAGACGATTCGAATCTACCTCCTGAAATCTGTTTCCTGCAATTCAGCCTTGATTTCAAATCCTCTTCTTTGCCTTCCCTCAATATATTTGTGAACGAGAGTTATCATTTATAACTCTGCATGTTTGTGAATTGCAGTGCCCTGAAGCTCCATTTTACAACTCGCTTTTTTGGGAACTGGCCGCAAAATCTCAGGATGGCTTCAGGCCCTGTTCTGGTTCCGGGGGGCAGGCACAGCCTGTGGTTAATTCTTCTTCCTGATGGGAAAATAGAGTGACCTGTGCCTGTCCCAACACCAAGAGCTAGTCTCTCATTGGTTCCCCATCTTCCCGTTCATCCTCAGGACAAATTGCAACCTGTACGGAACAGGAGGTTAAAGGTGCTGATGCTCCAAGTAGGGAGATTGCTAGTAAAGTGGCTGGAATGGCGAACCCGAGCACAAGGAGATGAGAAATGAGGTGCGTTTTAGAAACCTTTCCCCATCACACGGTGTAGCATCTTCTGGGTTTCTCATGCATGTTTTCGATGTAGGAAGATGCCCTTGAACCTGGAGATTTGGAACCCATGCGATGGGTACCACGCAGTATTACGTTAAAGGGTCTGCGTTTGCTCACCCAACCTCACCAAACCTCTCAGCCCCAAGAGTGTCCACCCTTATGTCTCATCCAGCTGTGGGTCTACATATGGTCAATCCAGGTTGCATCACAGCCCCTGAATGAATTGTGTAAGAATTTCTCTCTCTTTCACTCTCTTTGTTTCATGGGTTTTTAAAAGTAATTTATTTTTATAATGAGGTTTAGCTGCTTTTCACTGCTGTGTTTATGCCTCTTTACACCCACTTGACACCCTAACTGAGAGATATCAATACATAGGTTTTATGATTATTACTAGTCAGATATATTCTTGTGCGGTGAATAGGGCGTGTTGAGTGCAGTTCTCTGAGCAAGGAGTAGGTCTTGTCTATTACATATTGGGTTTATGGAACGGTATCTGAGCTAATTTGAAACCCTTCTTTTATGTATCACCCCACCTCACCTTTCCCGTTTAGCAGCCATAGTGTGTTTTCTGCATGTGCGACTCTGTTCTGTTTTCAAATTCAGTTCAAGTGTAACGGTTTTTACATTCCCTCTATAAGTGATACCTTATGAGAAGTGTCCTTTTCTGTGTGACTTATTTCACTTAGAATCGTCGTACCTAAATCCACTCATCATGCTGCTACTAGCCTTATGCCATTGATTTCATGGCTGAGTGATATTCCATTGTACATAAGGACCACAACTTCTTTATCCATTTTTCTCTTTCCTGGGATATTTAAGGTGGAATGAAGTGGAGGTCCTTGTCAACAGAGCAGCCCTAAACTTTGGGCTGCTTGTGTTTTGCTGATTTTTCATTTTCCCAATTTATACCCCGATGAGTGGAAGTGCCCTATGCTCTCTCAGCTGTGTTTTTTAGATATTTCAGGACTCACCGTACACTTCTCCAGAGTGCCTGTTGGCAATTTACATCCCGCCCATCAGTGTAGCAAGGCTCCCATTTCTCCATGGCCTGTCCTGCATTTCTGGTTTTGACACTTTTTTCAGCATGGCCCTTTTGACCGATGGGAAGCGAGACTTCTTTGTAGCGCTGATTTGCCTTTCCAGGTTGCTTGGTTGGCCAAAAAGGGCGTATGGGTTTTTTCCTAAATATATTCAGAAAAAACGCATACGCCCTTTTTGGTCAAGGGCATCATTGTCAACGTTTTGCCGCTTTTCATGTGCTTTAAAGACGATTCGAATCTACCTCCTGAAATCTGTTTCCTGCAATTCAGCCTTGATTTCAAATCCTCTTCTTTGCCTTCCCTCAATATATTTGTGAACGAGAGTTATCATTTATAACTCTGCATGTTTGTGAATTGCAGTGCCCTGAAGCTCCATTTTACAACTCGCTTTTTTGGGAACTGGCCGCAAAATCTCAGGATGGCTTCAGGCCCTGTTCTGGTTCCGGGGGGCAGGCACAGCCTGTGGTTAATTCTTCTTCCTGATGGGAAAATAGAGTGACCTGTGCCTGTCCCAACACCAAGAGCTAGTCTCTCATTGGTTCCCCGTCTTCCCGTTCATCCTCAGGACAAATTGCAACCTGTACGGAACAGGAGGTTAAAGGTGCTGATGCTCCAAGTAGGGAGATTGCTAGTAAAGTGGCTGGAATGGCGAACCCGAGCACAAGGAGATGAGAAATGAGGTGCGTTTTAGAAACCTTTCCCCATCACACGGTGTAGCATCTTCTGGGTTTCTCATGCATGTTTTCGATGTAGGAAGATGCCCTTGAACCTGGAGATTTGGAACCCATGCGATGGGTACCACGCAGTATTACGTTAAAGGGTCTGCGTTTGCTCACCCAACCTCACCAAACCTCTCAGCCCCAAGAGTGTCCACCCTTATGTCTCATCCAGCTGTGGGTCTACATATGGTCAATCCAGGTTGCATCACAGCCCCTGAATGAATTGTGTAAGAATTTCTCTCTCTTTCACTCTCTTTGTTTCATGGGTTTTTAAAAGTAATTTATTTTTATAATGAGGTTTAGCTGCTTTTCACTGCTGTGTTTATGCCTCTTTACACCCACTTGACACCCTAACTGAGAGATATCAATACATAGGTTTTATGATTATTACTAGTCAGATATATTCTTGTGCGGTGAATAGGGCGTGTTGAGTGCAGTTCTCTGAGCAAGGAGTAGGTCTTGTCTATTACATATTGGGTTTATGGAACGGTATCTGAGCTAATTTGAAACCCTTCTTTTATGTATCACCCCACCTCACCTTTCCCGTTTAGCAGCCATAGTGTGTTTTCTGCATGTGCGACTCTGTTCTGTTTTCAAATTCAGTTCAAGTGTAACGGTTTTTACATTCCCTCTATAAGTGATACCTTATGAGAAGTGTCCTTTTCTGTGTGACTTATTTCACTTAGAATCGTCGTACCTAAATCCACTCATCATGCTGCTACTAGCCTTATGCCATTGATTTCATGGCTGAGTGATATTCCATTGTACATAAGGACCACAACTTCTTTATCCATTTTTCTCTTTCCTGGGATATTTAAGGTGGAATGAAGTGGAGGTCCTTGTCAACAGAGCAGCCCTAAACTTTGGGCTGCTTGTGTTTTGCTGATTTTTCATTTTCCCAATTTGTACCCCGATGAGTGGAAGTGCCCTATGCTCTCTAAGCTGTGTTTTTTAGATATTTCAGGACTCACCGTACACTTCTCCAGAGTGCCTGTTGGCAATTTACATCCCGCCCATCAGTGTAGCAAGGCTCCCATTTCTCCATGGCCTGTCCTGCATTTCTGGTTTTGACACTTTTTTCAGCATGGCCCTTTTGACCGATGGGAAGCGAGACTTCTTTGTAGCGCTGATTTGCCTTTCCAGGTTGCTTGGTTGACCAAAAAGGGCGTATGGGTTTTTTCCTAAATATATTCAGAAAAAACGCATACGCCCTTTTTGGTCAAGGGCATCATTGTCAACGTTTTGCCGCTTTTCATGTGCTTTAAAGATGATTCGAATCTACCTCCTGAAATCTGTTTCCTGCAATTCAGCCTTGATTTCAAATCCTCTTCTTTGCCTTCCCTCAATATATTTGTGAACGAGAGTTATCATTTATAACTCTGCATGTTTGTGAATTGCAGTGCCCTGAAGCTCCATTTTACAACTCGCTTTTTTGGGAACTGGCCGCAAAATCTCAGGATGGCTTCAGGCCCTGTTCTGGTTCCGGGGGGCAGGCACAGCCTGTGGTTAATTCTTCTTCCTGATGGGAAAATAGAGTGACCTGTGCCTGTCCCAACACCAAGAGCTAGTCTCTCATTGGTTCCCCGTCTTCCCGTTCATCCTCAGGACAAATTGCAACCTGTACGGAACAGGAGGTTAAAGGTGCTGATGCTCCAAGTAGGGAGATTGCTAGTAAAGTGGCTGGAATGGCGAACCCGAGCACAAGGAGATGAGAAATGAGGTGCGTTTTAGAAACCTTTCCCCATCACACGGTGTAGCATCTTCTGGGTTTCTCATGCATGTTTTCGATGTAGGAAGATGCCCTTGAACCTGGAGATTTGGAACCCATGCGATGGGTACCACGCAGTATTACGTTAAAGGGTCTGCGTTTGCTCACCCAACCTCACCAAACCTCTCAGCCCCAAGAGTGTCCACCCTTATGTCTCATCCAGCTGTGGGTCTACATATGGTCAATCCAGGTTGCATCACAGCCCCTGAATGAATTGTGTAAGAATTTCTCTCTCTTTCACTCTCTTTGTTTCATGGGTTTTTAAAAGTAATTTATTTTTATAATGAGGTTTAGCTGCTTTTCACTGCTGTGTTTATGCCTCTTTACACCCACTTGACACCCTAACAGAGAGATATCAATACATAGGTTTTATGATTATTACTAGTCAGATATATTCTTGTGTGGTGAATAGGGCGTGTTGAGTGCAGTTCTCTGAGCAAGGAGTAGGTCTTGTCTATTACATATTGGGTTTATGGAACGGTATCTGAGCTAATTTGAAACCCTTCTTTTATGTATCACCCCACCTCACCTTTCCCGTTTAGCAGCCATAGTGTGTTTTCTGCATGTGCGACTCTGTTCTGTTTTCAAATTCAGTTCAAGTGTAACGGTTTTTACATTCCCTCTATAAGTGATACCTTATGAGAAGTGTCCTTTTCTGTGTGACTTATTTCACTTAGAATCGTCGTACCTAAATCCACTCATCATGCTGCTACTAGCCTTATGCCATTGATTTCATGGCTGAGTGATATTCCATTGTACATAAGGACCACAACTTCTTTATCCATTTTTCTCTTTCCTGGGATATTTCAGGTGGAATGAAGTGGAGGTCCTTGTCAACAGAGGAGCCCTAAACTTTGGGCTGCTTGTGTTTTGCTGATTTTTCATTTTCCCAATTTATACCCCGATGAGTGGAAGTGCCCTAGGCTCTCTAAGGTGTGTTTTTTAGATATTTCAGGACTCACCGTACACTTCTCCAGAGTGCCTGTTGGCAATTTACATCCCGCCCATCAGTGTAGCAAGGCTCCCATATCTCCATGGCCTGTCCTGCATTTCTGGTTTTGACACTTTTTTCAGCATGGCCCTTTTGACCGATGGGAAGCGAGACTTCTTTGTAGCGCTGATTTGCCTTTCCAGGTTGCTTGGTTGGCCAAAAAGGGCGTATGCGTTTTTTCCTGAATATATTCAGGAAAAAACGCATACGCCCTTTTTGGCCAAGGGCATCATTGTCAACGTTTTGCCGCTTTTCATGTGCTTTAAAGACGATTCAAATCTACCTCCTGAAATCTGTTTCCTGCAATTCTGCCTTGATTTCAAATCCTCTTCTTTGCCTTCCCTCAATATATTTGTGGACGAGAGTTATCATTTATAATTGTGCAGGTTTGTGAATTGCAGTGCCCTGAAGCTCCATTTTACAACTCGCTTTTTTGGGAACTGGCCGCAAAAGCGCAGGATGGCTTCAGGCCCTGTTCTGGTTCCGGGGGGCAGGCTGAGCCTGTGGTTAATTCTTCTTCCTGATGGGAAAATAGAGTGACCTGTGCCTGTCCCAACACCAAGAGCTAGTCTCTCATTGGTTCCCCGTCTTCCCGTTCATCCTCAGGACAAATTGCAACCTGTACGGAACAGGAGGTTAAAGGTGCTGATGCTCCAAGTAGGGAGATTGCTAGTAAAGTGGCTGGAATGGCGAACCCGAGCACAAGGAGATGAGAAATGAGGTGCGTTTTAGAAACCTTTCCCCATCACACGGTGTACCATCTTCTGGGTTTCTCATGCATGTTTTCGATGTAGGAAGATGCCCTTGAACCTGGAGATTTGGGACCCATGCGATGGGTACCACGCAGTATTACTTTAAAGGGTCTGCGTTTGCTCACCCAACCTCACCAAACCTCTCAGCCCCAAGAGTGTCCACCCTTATGTCTCATCCAGCTGTGGGTCTACATATGGTCAATCCAGGTTGCATCACAGCCCCTGAATGAATTGTGTAAGAATTTCTCTCTCTTTCACTCTCTTTGTTTCATGGGTTTTTAAAAGTAATTTATTTTTATAATGAAGTTTAGCTGCTTTTCACTGCTGTGTTTATGCCGCTTTACACCCACTTGAAACCCTAATAGAGAGATATCAATACATAGGTTTTAAGATTATTACTAGTCAGATATATTCTTGTGCGGTGAATAGGGCGTGTTGAGTGCAGTTCTCTGAGCAAGGAGTAGGTCTTGTCTATTACATATTGGGTTTATGGAACGGTATCTGAGCTAATTTGAAACCCTTCTTTTATGTATCACCCCACCTCACCTTTCCCGTTTAGCAGCCATAGTGTGTTTTCTGCATGTGCGACTCTGTTCTGTTTTCAAATTCAGTTCAAGTGTAACGGTTTTTACATTCCCTCTATAAGTGATACCTTATGAGAAGTGGCCTTTTCTGTGTGACTTATTTCACTTAGAATCGTCATACCTAAATCCACTCATCATGCTGCTACTAGCCTTATGCCATTGATTTCATGGCTGAGTGATATTCCATTGTACATAAGGACCACAACTTCTTTATCCATTTTTTTCTTTCCTAGGATATTTAAGGTGGAATGAAGTGGAGGTTCTTGTCAACAGAGCAGCCCTAAACTTTGGGCTGCTTGTGTTTTGCTGATTTTTCATTTTCCCAATTTATACCCCGATGAGTGGAAGTGCCCTAGGCTCTCTAAGCTGTGTTTTTTAGATATTTCAGGACTCACCGTACACTTCTCCAGAGTGCCTGTTGGCAATTTACATCCCGCCCATCAGTGTAGCAAGGCTCCCATATCTCCATGGCCTGTCATGCATTTCTGGTTTTGACACTTTTTTCAGCATGTCCCTTTTGACCGATGGGAAGCGAGACTTCTTTGTAGCGCTGATTTGCCTTTCCAGGTTGCTTGGTTGGCCAAAAAGGGCGTATGCGTTTTTTCCTGAATATATTCAGGAAAAAACGCATACGCCCTTTTTGGCCAAGGGCATCATTGTCAACGTTTTGCCGCTTTTCATGTGCTTTAAAGACGATTCAAATCTACCTCCTGAAATCTGTTTCCTGCAATTCTGCCTTGATTTCAAATCCTCTTCTTTGCCTTCCCTCAATATATTTGTGGACGAGAGTTATCATTTATAATTCTGCAGGTTTGTGAATTGCAGTGCCCTGAAGCTCCATTTTACAACTCGCTTTTTTGGGAACTGGCCGCAAAAGCGCAGGATGGCTTCAGGCCCTGTTCTGGTTCCGGGGGGCAGGCTGAGCCTGTGGTTAATTCTTCTTCCTGATGGGAAAATAGAGTAACCTGTGCCTGTCCCAACACCAAGAGCTAGTCTCTCATTGGTTCCCCGTCTTCCCGTTCATCCTCAGGACAAATTGCAACCTGTACGGAACAGGAGGTTAAAGGTGCTGATGCTCCAAGTAGGGAGATTGCTAGTAAAGTGGCTGGAATGGCGAACCCGAGCACAAGGAGATGACAAATGAGGTGCGTTTTAGAAACCTTTCCCCATCACACGGTGTACCATCTTCTGGGTTTCTCATGCATGTTTTCGATGTAGGAAGATGCCCTTGAACCTGGAGATTTGGGACCCATGCGATGGATACCACGCAGTATTACTTTAAAGGGTCTGCGTTTGCTCACCCAACCTCACCAAACCTCTCAGCCCCAAGAGTGTCCACGCTTGTGTCTCATCCAGCTGTGGGTCTACATATGGTCAATCCAGGTTGCATCACAGCCCCTGAATGAATTGTGTAAGAATTTCTCTCTCTTTCACTCTCTTTGTTTCATGGGTTTTTAAAAGTAATTTATTTTTATAATGGGGTTTAGCTGCTTTTCACTGCTGTGTTTATGCCGCTTTACACCCACTTGACACACTAACAGAGAGATATCAATACATAGGTTTTAAGATTATTACTAGTCAGATATATTCTTGTGCGGTGAATAGGGCGTGTTGAGTGCATTACTCTGAGCAAGGAGTAGGTCTTGTCTATTACATATTGGGTTTATGGAACGGTATCTGAGCTAATTTGAAACCCTTGTTTTATGTATCACCCCACCTCACCTTTCCCGTTTAGCAGCCATAGTGTGTTTTCTGCATGTGCGACTCTGTTCTGTTTTGTAATTCAGTTCAAGTGTAACGGTTTTTACATTCCCTCTATAACTGATACCTTATGAGAAGTGTCATTTTCTGTGTGACTTATTTCACTTAGAATCGTCGTACCTAAATCCACTCATCATGCTGCTACTAGCCTTATGCCATTGATTTCATGGCTGAGTGATATTCCATTGTACGTAAGGACCACAGCTTCTTTATCCATTTTTCTCTTTCCTGGGATATTTAAGGTGGAATGAAGTGGAGGTCTTTGTCAACAGAGCAGCCCTAAACTTTGGGCTGCTTGTGTTTTGCTGATTTTTCATTTTCCCAATTTATACCCCGATGAGTGGAAGTGCCCTATGCTCTCTCAGCTGTGTTTTTTAGATATTTCAGGACTCACCGTACACTTCTCCAGAGTGCCTTTTGGCAATTTACATCCCGCCCATCAGTGTAGCAAGGCTCCCATTTCTCCATGGCCTGTCCTGCATTTCTGGTTTTGACACTTTTTTCAGCATGGCCCTTTTGACCGATGGGAAGCGAGACTTCTTTGTAGCGCTGATGTGCCTTTCCAGGTTGCTTGGTTGGCCAAAAAGGGCGTATGGGTTTTTTCCTAAATATATTCAGAAAAAACGCATACGCCCTTTTTGGTCAAGGGCATCATTGTCAACGTTTTGCCGCTTTTCATGTGCTTTAAAGACGATTCGAATCTACCTCCTGAAATCTGTTTCCTGCAATTCAGCCTTGATTTCAAATCCTCTTCTTTGCCTTCCCTCAATATATTTGTGAACGAGAGTTATCATTTATAACTCTGCATGTTTGTGAATTGCAGTGCCCTGAAGCTCCATTTTACAACTCGCTTTTTTGGGAACTGGCCGCAAAATCTCAGGATGGCTTCAGGCCCTGTTCTGGTTCCGGGGGGCAGGCACAGCCTGTGGTTAATTCTTCTTCCTGATGGGAAAATAGAGTGACCTGTGCCTGTCCCAACACCAAGAGCTAGTCTCTCATTGGTTCCCCGTCTTCCCGTTCATCCTCAGGACAAATTGCAACCTGTACGGAACAGGAGGTTAAAGGTGCTGATGCTCCAAGTAGGGAGATTGCTAGTAAAGTGGCTGGAATGGCGAACCCGAGCACAAGGAGATGAGAAATGAGGTGCGTTTTAGAAACCTTTCCCCATCACACGGTGTAGCATCTTCTGGGTTTCTCATGCATGTTTTCGATGTAGGAAGATGCCCTTGAACCTGGAGATTTGGATCCCATGCGATGGGTACCACGCAGTATTACGTTAAAGGGTCTGCGTTTGCTCACCCAACCTCACCAAACCTCTCAGCCCCAAGAGTGTCCACCCTTATGTCTCATCCAGCTGTGGGTCTACATATGGTCAATCCAGGTTGCATCACAGCCCCTGAATGAATTGTGTAAGAATTTCTCTCTCTTTCACTCTCTTTGTTTCATGGGTTTTTAAAAGTAATTTATTTTTATAATGAGGTTTAGCTGCTTTTCACTGCTGTGTTTATGCCTCTTTACACCCACTTGACACCCTAACAGAGAGATATCAATACATAGGTTTTATGATTATTACTAGTCAGATATATTCTTGTGTGGTGAATAGGGCGTGTTGAGTGCAGTTCTCTGAGCAAGGAGTAGGTCTTGTCTATTACATATTGGGTTTATGGAACGGTATCTGAGCTAATTTGAAACCCTTCTTTTATGTATCACCCCACCTCACCTTTCCCGTTTAGCAGCCATAGTGTGTTTTCTGCATGTGCGACTCTGTTCTGTTTTCAAATTCAGTTCAAGTGTAACGGTTTTTACATTCCCTCTATAAGTGATACCTTATGAGAAGTGTCCTTTTCTGTGTGACTTATTTCACTTAGAATCGTCGTACCTAAATCCACTCATCATGCTGCTACTAGCCTTATGCCATTGATTTCATGGCTGAGTGATATTCCATTGTACATAAGGACCACAACTTCTTTATCCATTTTTCTCTTTCCTGGGATATTTCAGGTGGAATGAAGTGGAGGTCCTTGTCAACAGAGCAGCCCTAAACTTTGGGCTGCTTGTGTTTTGCTGATTTTTCATTTTCCCAATTTATACCCCGATGAGTGGAAGTGCCCTAGGCTCTCTAAGGTGTGTTTTTTAGATATTTCAGGACTCACCGTACACTTCTCCAGAGTGCCTGTTGGCAATTTACATCCCGCCCATCAGTGTAGCAAGGCTCCCATATCTCCATGGCCTGTCCTGCATTTCTGGTTTTGACACTTTTTTCAGCATGGCCCTTTTGACCGATGGGAAGCGAGACTTCTTTGTAGCGCTGATTTGCCTTTCCAGGTTGCTTGGTTGGCCAAAAAGGGCGTATGCGTTTTTTCCTGAATATATTCAGGAAAAAACGCATACGCCCTTTTTGGCCAAGGGCATCATTGTCAACGTTTTGCCGCTTTTCATGTGCTTTAAAGACGATTCAAATCTACCTCCTGAAATCTGTTTCCTGCAATTCTGCCTTGATTTCAAATCCTCTTCTTTGCCTTCCCTCAATATATTTGTGGACGAGAGTTATCATTTATAATTGTGCAGGTTTGTGAATTGCAGTGCCCTGAAGCTCCATTTTACAACTCGCTTTTTTGGGAACTGGCCGCAAAAGCGCAGGATGGCTTCAGGCCCTGTTCTGGTTCCGGGGGGCAGGCTGAGCCTGTGGTTAATTCTTCTTCCTGATGGGAAAATAGAGTGACCTGTGCCTGTCCCAACACCAAGAGCTAGTCTCTCATTGGTTCCCCGTCTTCCCGTTCATCCTCACGACAAATTGCAACCTGTACGGAACAGGAGGTTAAAGGTGCTGATGCTCCAACTAGGGAGATTGCTAGTAAAGTGGCTGGAATGGCGAACCCGAGCACAAGGAGATGAGAAATGAGGTGCGTTTTAGAAACCTTTCCCCATCACACGGTGTACCATCTTCTGGGTTTCTCATGCATGTTTTCGATGTAGGAAGATGCCCTTGAACCTGGAGATTTGGGACCCATGCGATGGGTACCACGCAGTATTACTTTAAAGGGTCTGCGTTTGCTCACCCAACCTCACCAAACCTCTCAGCCCCAAGAGTGTCCACCCTTATGTCTCATCCAGCTGTGGGTCTACATATGGTCAATCCAGGTTGCATCACAGCCCCTGAATGAATTGTGTAAGAATTTCTCTCTCTTTCACTCTCTTTGTTTCATGGGTTTTTAAAAGTAATTTATTTTTATAATGAAGTTTAGCTGCTTTTCACTGCTGTGTTTATGCCGCTTTACACCCACTTGAAACCCTAATAGAGAGATATCAATACATAGGTTTTAAGATTATTACTAGTCAGATATATTCTTGTGCGGTGAATAGGGCGTGTTGAGTGCAGTTCTCTGAGCAAGGAGTAGGTCTTGTCTATTACATATTGGGTTTATGGAACGGTATCTGAGCTAATTTGAAACCCTTCTTTTATGTATCACCCCACCTCACCTTTCCCGTTTAGCAGCCATAGTGTGTTTTCTGCATGTGCGACTCTGTTCTGTTTTCAAATTCAGTTCAAGTGTAACGGTTTTTACATTCCCTCTATAAGTGATACCTTATGAGAAGTGGCCTTTTCTGTGTGACTTATTTCACTTAGAATCGTCATACCTAAATCCACTCATCATGCTGCTACTAGCCTTATGCCATTGATTTCATGGCTGAGTGATATTCCATTGTACATAAGGACCACAACTTCTTTATCCATTTTTTTCTTTCCTAGGATATTTAAGGTGGAATGAAGTGGAGGTTCTTGTCAACAGAGCAGCCCTAAACTTTGGGCTGCTTGTGTTTTGCTGATTTTTCATTTTCCCAATTTATACCCCGATGAGTGGAAGTGCCCTAGGCTCTCTAAGCTGTGTTTTTTAGATATTTCAGGACTCACCGTACACTTCTCCAGAGTGCCTGTTGGCAATTTACATCCCGCCCATCAGTGTAGCAAGGCTCCCATATCTCCATGGCCTGTCATGCATTTCTGGTTTTGACACTTTTTTCAGCATGTCCCTTTTGACCGATGGGAAGCGAGACTTCTTTGTAGCGCTGATTTGCCTTTCCAGGTTGCTTGGTTGGCCAAAAAGGGCGTATGCGTTTTTTCCTGAATATATTCAGGAAAAAACGCATACGCCCTTTTTGGCCAAGGGCATCATTGTCAACGTTTTGCCGCTTTTCATGTGCTTTAAAGACGATTCAAATCTACCTCCTGAAATCTGTTTCCTGCAATTCTGCCTTGATTTCAAATCCTCTTCTTTGCCTTCCCTCAATATATTTGTGGACGAGAGTTATCATTTATAATTCTGCAGGTTTGTGAATTGCAGTGCCCTGAAGCTCCATTTTACAACTCGCTTTTTTGGGAACTGGCCGCAAAAGCGCAGGATGGCTTCAGGCCCTGTTCTGGTTCCGGGGGGCAGGCTGAGCCTGTGGTTAATTCTTCTTCCTGATGGGAAAATAGAGTAACCTGTGCCTGTCCCAACACCAAGAGCTAGTCTCTCATTGGTTCCCCGTCTTCCCGTTCATCCTCAGGACAAATTGCAACCTGTACGGAACAGGAGGTTAAAGGTGCTGATGCTCCAAGTAGGGAGATTGCTAGTAAAGTGGCTGGAATGGCGAACCCGAGCACAAGGAGATGAGAAATGAGGTGCGTTTTAGAAACCTTTCCCCATCACACGGTGTACCATCTTCTGGGTTTCTCATGCATGTTTTCGATGTAGGAAGATGCCCTTGAACCTGGAGATTTGGGACCCATGCGATGGATACCACGCAGTATTACTTTAAAGGGTCTGCGTTTGCTCACCCAACCTCACCAAACCTCTCAGCCCCAAGAGTGTCCACGCTTGTGTCTCATCCAGCTGTGGGTCTACATATGGTCAATCCAGGTTGCATCACAGCCCCTGAATGAATTGTGTAAGAATTTCTCTCTCTTTCACTCTCTTTGTTTCATGGGTTTTTAAAAGTAATTTATTTTTATAATGGGGTTTAGCTGCTTTTCACTGCTGTGTTTATGCCGCTTTACACCCACTTGACACACTAACAGAGAGATATCAATACATAGGTTTTAAGATTATTACTAGTCAGATATATTCTTGTGCGGTGAATAGGGCGTGTTGAGTGCATTACTCTGAGCAAGGAGTAGGTCTTGTCTATTACATATTGGGTTTATGGAACGGTATCTGAGCTAATTTGAAACCCTTGTTTTATGTATCACCCCACCTCACCTTTCCCGTTTAGCAGCCATAGTGTGTTTTCTGCATGTGCGACTCTGTTCTGTTTTGTAATTCAGTTCAAGTGTAACGGTTTTTACATTCCCTCTATAACTGATACCTTATGAGAAGTGTCATTTTCTGTGTGACTTATTTCACTTAGAATCGTCGTACCTAAATCCACTCATCATGCTGCTACTAGCCTTATGCCATTGATTTCATGGCTGAGTGATATTCCATTGTACGTAAGGACCACAGCTTCTTTATCCATTTTTCTCTTTCCTGGGATATTTAAGGTGGAATGAAGTGGAGGTCTTTGTCAACAGAGCAGCCCTAAACTTTGGGCTGCTTGTGTTTTGCTGATTTTTCATTTTCCCAATTTATACCCCGATGAGTGGAAGTGCCCTATGCTCTCTCAGCTGTGTTTTTTAGATATTTCAGGACTCACCGTACACTTCTCCAGAGTGCCTTTTGGCAATTTACATCCCGCCCATCAGTGTAGCAAGGCTCCCATTTCTCCATGGCCTGTCCTGCATTTCTGGTTTTGACACTTTTTTCAGCATGGCCCTTTTGACCGATGGGAAGCGAGACTTCTTTGTAGCGCTGATGTGCCTTTCCAGGTTGCTTGGTTGGCCAAAAAGGGCGTATGGGTTTTTTCCTAAATATATTCAGAAAAAACGCATACGCCCTTTTTGGTCAAGGGCATCATTGTCAACGTTTTGCCGCTTTTCATGTGCTTTAAAGACGATTCGAATCTACCTCCTGAAATCTGTTTCCTGCAATTCAGCCTTGATTTCAAATCCTCTTCTTTGCCTTCCCTCAATATATTTGTGAACGAGAGTTATCATTTATAACTCTGCATGTTTGTGAATTGCAGTGCCCTGAAGCTCCATTTTACAACTCGCTTTTTTGGGAACTGGCCGCAAAATCTCAGGATGGCTTCAGGCCCTGTTCTGGTTCCGGGGGGCAGGCACAGCCTGTGGTTAATTCTTCTTCCTGATGGGAAAATAGAGTGACCTGTGCCTGTCCCAACACCAAGAGCTAGTCTCTCATTGGTTCCCCGTCTTCCCGTTCATCCTCAGGACAAATTGCAACCTGTACGGAACAGGAGGTTAAAGGTGCTGATGCTCCAAGTAGGGAGATTGCTAGTAAAGTGGCTGGAATGGCGAACCCGAGCACAAGGAGATGAGAAATGAGGTGCGTTTTAGAAACCTTTCCCCATCACACGGTGTAGCATCTTCTGGGTTTCTCATGCATGTTTTCGATGTAGGAAGATGCCCTTGAACCTGGAGATTTGGATCCCATGCGATGGGTACCACGCAGTATTACGTTAAAGGGTCTGCGTTTGCTCACCCAACCTCACCAAACCTCTCAGCCCCAAGAGTGTCCACCCTTATGTCTCATCCAGCTGTGGGTCTACATATGGTCAATCCAGGTTGCATCACAGCCCCTGAATGAATTGTGTAAGAATTTCTCTCTCTTTCACTCTCTTTGTTTCATGGGTTTTTAAAAGTAATTTATTTTTATAATGAGGTTTAGCTGCTTTTCACTGCTGTGTTTATGCCTCTTTACACCCACTTGACACCCTAACAGAGAGATATCAATACATAGGTTTTATGATTATTACTAGTCAGATATATTCTTGTGTGGTGAATAGGGCGTGTTGAGTGCAGTTCTCTGAGCAAGGAGTAGGTCTTGTCTATTACATATTGGGTTTATGGAACGGTATCTGAGCTAATTTGAAACCCTTCTTTTATGTATCACCCCACCTCACCTTTCCCGTTTAGCAGCCATAGTGTGTTTTCTGCATGTGCGACTCTGTTCTGTTTTCAAATTCAGTTCAAGTGTAACGGTTTTTACATTCCCTCTATAAGTGATACCTTATGAGAAGTGTCCTTTTCTGTGTGACTTATTTCACTTAGAATCGTCGTACCTAAATCCACTCATCATGCTGCTACTAGCCTTATGCCATTGATTTCATGGCTGAGTGATATTCCATTGTACATAAGGACCACAACTTCTTTATCCATTTTTCTCTTTCCTGGGATATTTCAGGTGGAATGAAGTGGAGGTCCTTGTCAACAGAGCAGCCCTAAACTTTGGGCTGCTTGTGTTTTGCTGATTTTTCATTTTCCCAATTTATACCCCGATGAGTGGAAGTGCCCTAGGCTCTCTAAGGTGTGTTTTTTAGATATTTCAGGACTCACCGTACACTTCTCCAGAGTGCCTGTTGGCAATTTACATCCCGCCCATCAGTGTAGCAAGGCTCCCATATCTCCATGGCCTGTCCTGCATTTCTGGTTTTGACACTTTTTTCAGCATGGCCCTTTTGACCGATGGGAAGCGAGACTTCTTTGTAGCGCTGATTTGCCTTTCCAGGTTGCTTGGTTGGCCAAAAAGGGCGTATGCGTTTTTTCCTGAATATATTCAGGAAAAAACGCATACGCCCTTTTTGGCCAAGGGCATCATTGTCAACGTTTTGCCGCTTTTCATGTGCTTTAAAGACGATTCAAATCTACCTCCTGAAATCTGTTTCCTGCAATTCTGCCTTGATTTCAAATCCTCTTCTTTGCCTTCCCTCAATATATTTGTGGACGAGAGTTATCATTTATAATTGTGCAGGTTTGTGAATTGCAGTGCCCTGAAGCTCCATTTTACAACTCGCTTTTTTGGGAACTGGCCGCAAAAGCGCAGGATGGCTTCAGGCCCTGTTCTGGTTCCGGGGGGCAGGCTGAGCCTGTGGTTAATTCTTCTTCCTGATGGGAAAATAGAGTGACCTGTGCCTGTCCCAACACCAAGAGCTAGTCTCTCATTGGTTCCCCGTCTTCCCGTTCATCCTCACGACAAATTGCAACCTGTACGGAACAGGAGGTTAAAGGTGCTGATGCTCCAACTAGGGAGATTGCTAGTAAAGTGGCTGGAATGGCGAACCCGAGCACAAGGAGATGAGAAATGAGGTGCGTTTTAGAAACCTTTCCCCATCACACGGTGTACCATCTTCTGGGTTTCTCATGCATGTTTTCGATGTAGGAAGATGCCCTTGAACCTGGAGATTTGGGACCCATGCGATGGATACCACGCAGTATTACTTTAAAGGGTCTGCGTTTGCTCACCCAACCTCACCAAACCTCTCAGCCCCAAGAGTGTCCACGCTTGTGTCTCATCCAGCTGTGGGTCTACATATGGTCAATCCAGGTTGCATCACAGCCCCTGAATGAATTGTGTAAGAATTTCTCTCTCTTTCACTCTCTTTGTTTCATGGGTTTTTAAAAGTAATTTATTTTTATAATGGGGTTTAGCTGCTTTTCACTGCTGTGTTTATGCCGCTTTACACCCACTTGACACACTAACAGAGAGATATCAATACATAGGTTTTAAGATTATTACTAGTCAGATATATTCTTGTGCGGTGAATAGGGCGTGTTGAGTGCATTACTCTGAGCAAGGAGTAGGTCTTGTCTATTACATATTGGGTTTATGGAACGGTATCTGAGCTAATTTGAAACCCTTGTTTTATGTATCACCCCACCTCACCTTTCCCGTTTAGCAGCCATAGTGTGTTTTCTGCATGTGCGACTCTGTTCTGTTTTGTAATTCAGTTCAAGTGTAACGGTTTTTACATTCCCTCTATAACTGATACCTTATGAGAAGTGTCATTTTCTGTGTGACTTATTTCACTTAGAATCGTCGTATCTAAATCCACTCATCATGCTGCTACTAGCCTTATGCCATTGATTTCATGGCTGAGTGATATTCCATTGTACGTAAGGACCACAGCTTCTTTATCCATTTTTCTCTTTCCTGGGATATTTAAGGTGGAATGAAGTGGAGGTCTTTGTCAACAGAGCAGCCCTAAACTTTGGGCTGCTTGTGTTTTGCTGATTTTTCATTTTCCCAATTTATACCCCGATGAGTGGAAGTGCCCTATGCTCTCTCAGCTGTGTTTTTTAGATATTTCAGGACTCACCGTACACTTCTCCAGAGTGCCTGTTGGCAATTTACATCCCGCCCATCAGTGTAGCAAGGCTCCCATTTCTCCATGGCCTGTCCTGCATTTCTGGTTTTGACACTTTTTTCAGCATGGCCCTTTTGACCGATGGGAAGCGAGACTTCTTTGTAGCGCTGATTTGCCTTTCCAGGTTGCTTGGTTGACCAAAAAGGGCGTATGGGATTTTTCCTAAATATATTCAGAAAAAACGCATACGCCCTTTTTGGCCAAGGGCATCATTGTCAACGTTTTGCCGCTTTTCATGTGCTTTAAAGATGATTCGAATCTACCTCCTGAAATCTGTTTCCTGCAATTCAGCCTTGATTTCAAATCCTCTTCTTTGCCTTCCCTCAATATATTTGTGAACGAGAGTTATCATTTATAACTCTGCATGTTTGTGAATTGCAGTGCCCTGAAGCTCCATTTTACAACTCGCTTTTTTGGGAACTGGCCGCAAAATCTCAGGATGGCTTCAGGCCCTGTTCTGGTTCCGGGGGGCAGGCACAGCCTGTGGTTAATTCTTCTTCCTGATGGGAAAATAGAGTGACCTGTGCCTGTCCCAACACCAAGAGCTAGTCTCTCATTGGTTCCCCGTCTTCCCGTTCATCCTCAGGACAAATTGCAACCTGTACGGAACAGGAGGTTAAAGGTGCTGATGCTCCAAGTAGGGAGATTGCTAGTAAAGTGGCTGGAATGGCGAACCCGAGCACAAGGAGATGAGAAATGAGGTGCGTTTTAGAAACCTTTCCCCATCACACGGTGTAGCATCTTCTGGGTTTCTCATGCATGTTTTCGATGTAGGAAGATGCCCTTGAACCTGGAGATTTGGAACCCATGCGATGGGTACCACGCAGTATTACGTTAAAGGGTCTGCGTTTGCTCACCCAACCTCACCAAACCTCTCAGCCCCAAGAGTGTCCACCCTTATGTCTCATCCAGCTGTGGGTCTACATATGGTCAATCCAGGTTGCATCACAGCCCCTGAATGAATTGTGTAAGAATTTCTCTCTCTTTCACTCTCTTTGTTTCATGGGTTTTTAAAAGTAATTTATTTTTATAATGAGGTTTAGCTGCTTTTCACTGCTGTGTTTATGCCTCTTTACACCCACTTGACACCCTAACAGAGAGATATCAATACATAGGTTTTATGATTATTACTAGTCAGATATATTCTTGTGCGGTGAATAGGGCGTGTTGAGTGCAGTTCTCTGAGCAAGGAGTAGGTCTTGTCTATTACATATTGGGTTTTTGGAACGGTATCTGAGCTAATTTGAAACCCTTCTTTTATGTATCACCCCACCTCACCTTTCCCGTTTAGCAGCCATAGTGTGTTTTCTGCATGTGCGACTCTGTTCTGTTTTCAAATTCAGTTCAAGTGTAACGGTTTTTACATTCCCTCTATAAGTGATACCTTATGAGAAGTGTCCTTTTCTGTGTGACTTATTTCACTTAGAATCGTCGTACCTAAATCCACTCATCATGCTGCTACTAGCCTTATGCCATTGATTTCATGGCTGAGTGATATTCCATTGTACATAAGGACCACAACTTCTTTATCCATTTTTCTCTTTCCTGGGATATTTAAGGTGGAATGAAGTGGAGGTCCTTGTCAACAGAGCAGCCCTAAACTTTGGGCTGCTTGTGTTTTGCTGATTTTTCATTTTCCCAATTTATACCCCGATGAGTGGAAGTGCCCTAGGCTCTCTAAGCTGTGTTTTTTAGATATTTCAGGACTCACCGTACACTTCTCCAGAGTGCCTGTTGGCAATTTACATCCCGCCCATCAGTGTAGCAAGGCTCCCATATCTCCATGGCCTGTCCTGCATTTCTGGTTTTGACACTTTTTTCAGCATGGCCCTTTTGACCGATGGGAAGCGAGACTTCTTTGTAGCGCTGATTTGCCTTTCCAGGTTGCTTGGTTGGCCAAAAAGGGCGTATGCGTTTTTTCCTGAATATATTCAGGAAAAAACGCATACGCCCTTTTTGGCCAAGGGCATCATTGTCAACGTTTTGCCGCTTTTCATGTGCTTTAAAGACGATTCAAATCTACCTCCTGAAATCTGTTTCCTGCAATTCTGCCTTGATTTCAAATCCTCTTCTTTGCCTTCCCTCAATATATTTGTGGACGAGAGTTATCATTTATAATTGTGCAGGTTTGTGAATTGCAGTGCCCTGAAGCTCCATTTTACAACTCGCTTTTTTGGGAACTGGCCGCAAAAGCGCAGGATGGCTTGAGGCCCTGTTCTGGTTCCGGGGGGCAGGCTGAGCCTGTGGTTAATTCTTCTTCCTGATGGGAAAATAGAGTGACCTGTGCCTGTCCCAACACCAAGAGCTAGTCTCTCATTGGTTCCCCGTCTTCCCGTTCATCCTCAGGACAAATTGCAACCTGTACAGAATAGGAGGTTAAAGGTGCTGATGCTCCAAGTAGGGAGATTGCTAGTAAAGTGGCTGGAATGGCGAACCCGAGCACAAGGAGATGAGAAATGAGGTGCGTTTTAGAAACCTTTCCCCATCACACGGTGTACCATCTTCTGGGTTTCTCATGCATGTTTTCGATGTAGGAAGATGCCCTTGAACCTGGAGATTTGGGACCCATGCGATGGGTACCACGCAGTATTACTTTAAAGGGTCTGCGTTTGCTCACCCAACCTCACCAAACCTCTCAGCCCCAAGAGTGTCCACCCTTATGTCTCATCCAGCTGTGGGTCTACATATGGTCAATCCAGGTTGCATCACAGCCCCTGAATGAATTGTGTAAGAATTTCTCTCTCTTTCACTCTCTTTGTTTCATGGGTTTTTAAAAGTAATTTATTTTTATAATGAAGTTTAGCTGCTTTTCACTGCTGTGTTTATGCCGCTTTACACCCACTTGAAACCCTAATAGAGAGATATCAATACATAGGTTTTAAGATTATTACTAGTCAGATATATTCTTGTGCGGTGAATAGGGCGTGTTGAGTGCAGTTCTCTGAGCAAGGAGTAGGTCTTGTCTATTACATATTGGGTTTATGGAACGGTATCTGAGCTAATTTGAAACCCTTGTTTTATGTATCACCCCACCTCACCTTTCCCGTTTAGCAGCCATAGTGTGTTTTCTGCATGTGCGACTCTGTTCTGTTTTCAAATTCAGTTCAAGTGTAACGGTTTTTACATTCCCTCTATAAGTGATACCTTATGAGAAGTGGCCTTTTCTGTGTGACTTATTTCACTTAGAATCGTCGAACCTAAATCCACTCATCATGCTGCTACTAGCCTTATGCCATTGATTTCACGGCTGAGTGATATTCCATTGTACATAAGGACCACAACTTCTTTATCCATTTTTCTCTTTCCTGGGATATTTAAGGTGGAATGAAGTGGAGGTCCTTGTCAACTGAGCAGCCCTAAACTTTGGGCTGCTTGTGTTTTGCTGATTTTTCATTTTCCCAATTTATACCCCGATGAGTGGAAGTGCCCTATGCTCTCTAAGCTGTGTTTTTTAGATATTTCAGGACTCACCGTACACTTCTCCAGAGTGCCTTTTGGCAATTTACATCCCGCCCATCAGTGTAGCAAGGCTCCCATATCTCCATGGCCTGTCCTGCATTTCTGGTTTTGACACTTTTTTCAGCATGGCCCTTTTGACCGATGGGAAGCGAGACTTCTTTGTAGCGCTGATTTGCCTTTCCAGGTTGCTTGGTTGACCAAAAAGGGCGTATGCGTTTTTTCCTGAATATATTCAGGAAAAAACGCATACGCCCTTTTTGGCCAAGGGCATCATTGTCAACGTTTTGCCGCTTTTCATGTGCTTTAAAGACGATTCGAATCTACCTCCTGAAATCTGTTTCCTGCAATTCTGCCTTGATTTCAAATCCTCTTCTTTGCCTTCCCTCAATGTATTTGTGGACGAGAGTTATCATTTATAACTCTGCAGGTTTGTGAATTGCAGTGCCCTGAAGCTCCATTTTACAACTCGCTTTTTTGGGAACTGGCCGCAAAAGCGCAGGATGACTTCAGGCCCTGTTCTGGTTCCGGGGGGCAGGCTGAGCCTGTGGTTAATTCTTCTTCCTGATGGGAAAATAGAGTGACCTGTGCCTGTCCCAACACCAAGAGCTAGTCTCTCATTGGTTCCCCGTCTTCCCGTTCATCCTCAGGACAAATTGCAACCTGTACGGAACAGGAGGTTAAAGGTGCTGATGCTCCAAGTAGGGAGATTGCTAGTAAAGTGGCTGGAATGGCGAACCCGAGCACAAGGAGATGATAAATGAGGTGCGTTTTAGAAACCTTTCCCCATCACACGGTGTACCATCTTCTGGGTTTCTCATGCATGTTTTCGATGTAGGAAGATGCCCTTGAACCTGGAGATTTGGGACCCATGCGATGGGTACCACGCAGTATTACTTTAAAGTGTCTGCGTTTGCTCACCCAACCTCACCCAACCTCTCAGCCCCAAGAGTGTCCACCCTTATGTCTCATCCAGCTGTGGGTCTACATATGGTCAATCCAGGTTGCATCACATCCCCTGAATGAATTGTGTAAGAATTTCTCTCTCTTTAACTCTCTTTGTTTCATGGGTTTTTAAAAGTAATTTATTTTTATAATGAGGTTTAGCTGCTTTTCACTGCTGTGTTTATGCCGCTTTACACCCACTTGACACCCTAACAGAGAGATATCAATACATAGGTTTTAAGATTATTACTAGTCAGATATATTCTTGTGCGGTGAATAGGGCGTGTTGAGTGCAGTTCTCTGAGCAAGGAGTAGGTCTTGTCTATTACATATTGGGTTTATGGAACGGTATCTGAGCTAATTTGAAACCCTTGTTTTATGTATCACCCCACCTCACCTTTCCCGTTTAGCAGCCATAGTGTGTTTTCTGCATGTGCGACTATGTTCTGTTTTGTAATTCAGTTCAAGTGTAACGGTTTTTACATTCCCTCTATAACTGATACCTTATGAGAAGTGGCCTTTTCTGTGTGACTTATTTCACTTAGAATCGTCGTACCTAAATCCACTCATCATGCTGCTACTAGCCTTATGCCATTGATTTCATGGCTGAGTGATATTCCATTGTACATAAGGACCACAACTTCTTTATCCATTTTTCTCTTTCCAGGGATATTTAAGGTGGAATGAAGTGGAGGTCCTTGTCAACAGAGCAGCCCTAAACTTTGGGCTGCTTGTGTTTTGCTGATTTTTCATTTTCCCAATTTGTACCCCGATGAGTGGAAGTGCCCTATGCTCTCTAAGCTGTGTTTTTTAGATATTTCAGGACTCACCGTACACTTCTCCAGAGTGCCTGTTGGCAATTTACATCCCGCCCATCAGTGTAGCAAGGCTCCCATTTCTCCATGGCCTGTCCTGCATTTCTGGTTTTGACACTTTTTTCAGCATGGCCCTTTTGACCGATGGGAAGCGAGACTTCTTTGTAGCGCTGATTTGCATTTCCAGGTTGCTTGGTTGGCCAAAAAGGGCGTATGCGTTTTTTCCTGAATATATTCAGAAAAAACGCATATGCCCTTTTTGGCCAAGTGCATCATTGTCAACGTTTTGCCGCTTTTCATGTGCTTTAAAGACGATTCGAATCTACCTCCTGAAATCTGTTTCCTGCAATTCAGCCTTGATTTCAAATCCTCTTCTTTGCCTTCCCTCAATATATTTGTGAACGAGAGTTATCATTTATAACTCTGCAGGTTTGTGAATTGCAGTGCCCTGAAGCTCCATTTTACAACTCGCTTTTTTGGGAACTGGCCGCAAAATCTCAGGATGGCTTCAGGCCCTGTTCTGGTTCCGGGGGGCAGGCACAGCCTGTGGTTAATTCTTCTTCCTGATGGGAAAATAGAGTGACCTGTGCCTGTCCCAACACCAAGAGCTAGTCTCTCATTGGTTCCCCGTCTTCCCGTTCATCCTCAGGACAAATTGCAACCTGTACGGAACAGGAGGTTAAAGGTGCTGATGCTCCAAGTAGGGAGATTGCTAATAAAGTGGCTGGAATGGCGAACCCGAGCACAAGGAGATGAGAAATGAGGTGCGTTTTAGAAACCTTTCCCCATCACACGGTGTAGCATCTTCTGGGTTTCTCATGCATGTTTTCGATGTAGGAAGATGCCCTTGAACCTGGAGATTTGGGACCCATGCGATGGGTACCACGCAGTATTACGTTAAATGGTCTGCGTTTGCTCACCCAACCTCACCAAACCTCTCAGCCCCAAGAGTGTCCACCCTTATGTCTCATCCAGCTGTGGGTCTACATATGGTCAATCCAGGTTGCATCACAGCCCCTGAATGAATTGTGTAAGAATTTCTCTCTCTTTCACTCTCTTTGTTTCATGGGTTTTTAAAAGTAATTTATTTTTATAATGAGGTTTAGTTGCTTTTCACTGCTGTGTTTATGCCTCTTTACACCCACTTGACACCCTAACAGAGAGATATCAATACATAGGTTTTATGATTATTACTAGTCAGATATATTCTTGTGCGGTGAATAGGGCGTGTTGAGTGCAGTTCTCTGAGCAAGGAGTAGGTCTTGTCTATTACATGTTGGGTTTATGGAACGGTATCTGAGCTAATTTGAAACCCTTCTTTTATGTATCACCCCACCTCACCTTTCCCGTTTAGCAGCCATAGTGTGTTTTCTGCATGTGCGACTCTGTTCTGTTTTCAAATTCAGTTCAAGTGTAACGGTTTTTACATTCCCTCTAAAAGTGATACCTTATGAGAAGTGTCCTTTTCTGTGTGACTTATTTCACTTAGAATCGTCGTACCTAAATCCACTCATCATGCTGCTACTAGCCTTATGCCTTTGATTTCATGGCTGAGTGATATTCCACTGTACATAAGGACCACAACTTCTTTATCCATTTTTCTCTTTCCAGGGATATTTAAGGTGGAATGAAGTGGAGGTCCTTGTCAACAGAGCAGCCCTAAACTTTGGGCTGTTTGTGTTTTGCTGATTTTTCATTTTCCCAATTTGTACCCCGATGAGTGGAAGTGCCCTATGCTCTCTAAGCTGTGTTTTTTAGATATTTCAGGACTCACCGTACACTTCTCCAGAGTGCCTGTTGGCAATTTACATCCCGCCCATCAGTGTAGCAAGGCTCCCATTTCTCCATGGCCTGTCCTGCATTTCTGGTTTTGACACTTTTTTCAGCATGGCCCTTTTGACCGATGGGAAGCGAGACTTCTTTGTAGCGCTGATTTGCCTTTCCAGGTTGCTTGGTTGGCCAAAAAGGGCGTATGCGTTTTTTCCTGAATATATTCAGAAAAAACGCATACGCCCTTTTTGGCCAAGTGCATCATTGTCAACGTTTTGCCGCTTTTCATGTGCTTTAAAGACGATTCGAATCTACCTCCTGAAATCTGTTTCCTGCAATTCAGCCTTGATTTCAAATCCTCTTCTTTGCCTTCCCTCAATATATTTGTGAACGAGAGTTATCATTTATAACTCTGCAGGTTTGTGAATTGCAGTGCTCTGAAGCTCCATTTTACAACTCGCTTTTTTGGGAACTGGCCGCAAAATCTCAGGATGGCTTCAGGCCCTGTTCTGGTTCCGGGGGGCAGGCACAGCCTGTGGTTAATTCTTCTTCCTGATGGGAAAATAGAGTGACCTGTGCCTGTCCCAACACCAAGAGCTAGTCTCTCATTGGTTCCCCGTCTTCCCGTTCATCCTCAGGACAAATTGCAACCTGTACGGAACAGGAGGTTAAAGGTGCTGATGCTCCAAGTAGGGAGATTGCTAGTAAAGTGGCTGGAATGGCGAACCCGAGCACAAGGAGATGAGAAATGAGGTGCGTTTTAGAAACCTTTCCCCATCACACGGTGTAGCATCTTCTGGGTTTCTCATGCATGTTTTCGATGTAGGAAGATGCCCTTGAACCTGGAGCTTTGGGACCCATGCGATGGGTACCACGCAGTATTACGTTAAAGGGTCTGCGTTTGCTCACCCAACCTCACCAAACCTCTCAGCCCCAAGAGTGTCCACCCTTATGTCTCATCCAGCTGTGGGTCTACATATGGTCAATCCAGGTTGCATCACAGCCCCTGAATGAATTGTGTAAGAATTTCTCTCTCTTTCACTCTCTTTGTTTCATGGGTTTTTAAAAGTAATTTATTTTTATAATGAGGTTTAGCTGCTTTTCACTGCTGTGTTTATGCCTCTTTACACCCACTTGACACCCTAACAGAGAGATATCAATACATAGGTTTTATGATTATTACTAGTCAGATATATTCTTGTGCGGTGAATAGGGCGTGTTGAGTGCAGTTCTCTGAGCAAGGAGTAGGTCTTGTCTATTACATATTGGGTTTATGGAACGGTATCTGAGCTAATTTGAAACCCTTCTTTTATGTATCACCCCACCTCACCTTTCCCGTTTAGCAGCCATAGTGTGTTTTCTGCATGTGCGACTCTGTTCTGTTTTCAAATTCAGTTCAAGTGTAACGGTTTTTACATTCCCTCTATAAGTGATACCTTATGAGAAGTGTCCTTTTCTGTGTGACTTATTTCACTTAGAATCGTCGTACCTAAATCCACTCATCATGCTGCTACTAGCCTTATGCCTTTGATTTCATGGCTGAGTGATATTCCACTGTACATAAGGACCACAACTTCTTTATCCATTTTTCTCTTTCCAGGGATATTTAAGGTGGAATGAAGTGGAGGTCCTTGTCAACAGAGCAGCCCTAAACTTTGGGCTGCTTGTGTTTTGCTGATTTTTCATTTTCCCAATTTATACCCCGATGAGTGGAAGTGCCCTATGCTCTCTAAGCTGTGTTTTTTAGATATTTCAGGACACACCGTACACTTCTCCAGAGTGCCTGATGGGAATTTACATCCCGCCCATCAGTGTAGCAAGGCTCCCATTTCTCCATGGCCTGTCCTGCATTTCTGGTTTTGACACTTTTTTCAGCATGGCCCTTTTGACCGATGGGAAGCGAAACTTCTTTGTAGTGCTGATTTGCCTTTCCAGGTTGCTTGGTTGGCCAAAAAGGGCGTATGCGTTTTTTCCTGAATATATTCAGGAAAAAACGCATACGCCCTTTTTGGCCAAGGGCATCATTGTCAACGTTTTGCCGCTTTTCATGTGCTTTAAAGACGATTCGAATCTACCTCCTGAAATCTGTTTCGTGCAATTCTGCCTTGATTTCAAATCCTCTTCTTTGCCTTCCCTCAATGTATTTGTGGACGAGAGTTATCATTTATAACTCTGCAGGTTTGTGAATTGCAGTGCCCTGAAGCTCCATTTTACAACTCGCTTTTTTGGGAACTGGCCGCAAATGCGCAGGATGGCTTCAGGCCCTGTTCTGGTTCCGGGGGTCAGGCTGAGCCTGTGGTTAATTCTTCTTCCTGATGGAAAAATAGAGTGACCTGTGCCTGTCCCAACACCAAGAGCTAGTCTCTCATTGGTTCCCCGTCTTCCCGTTCATCCTCAGGACAAATTACAACCTGTACGGAACAGGAGGTTAAAGGTGCTGATTCTCCATGTAGGGAGATTGCTAGTAAAGTGGCTGGAATGGCGAACCCGAGCACAAGGAGATGAGAAATGACGTGCGTTTTAGAAACCTTTCCCCATCACACGGTGTAGCATCTTCTGGGTTTCTCATGCATGTTTTCGATGTAGGAAGATGCCCTTGAACCTGGAGATTTGGATCCCATGCGATGGGTACCACGCAGTATTACGTTAAAGGGTCTGCGTTTGCTCACCCAACCTCACCAAACCTCTCAGCCCCAAGAGTGTCCACCCTTATGTCTCATCCAGCTGTGGGTCTACATATGGTCAATCCAGGTTGCATCACAGCCCCTGAATGAATTGTGTAAGAATTTCTCTCTCTTTCACTCTCTTTGTTTCATGGGTTTTTAAAAGTAATTTATTTTTATAATGAGGTTTAGCTGCTTTTCACTGCTGTGTTTATGCCTCTTTACACCCACTTGACACCCTAACAGAGAGATATCAATACATAGGTTTTATGATTATTACTAGTCAGATATATTCTTGTGTGGTGAATAGGGCGTGTTGAGTGCAGTTCTCTGAGCAAGGAGTAGGTCTTGTCTATTACATATTGGGTTTATGGAACGGTATCTGAGCTAATTTGAAACCCTTCTTTTATGTATCACCCCACCTCACCTTTCCCGTTTAGCAGCCATAGTGTGTTTTCTGCATGTGCGACTCTGTTCTGTTTTCAAATTCAGTTCAAGTGTAACGGTTTTTACATTCCCTCTATAAGTGATACCTTATGAGAAGTGTCCTTTTCTGTGTGACTTATTTCACTTAGAATCGTCGTACCTAAATCCACTCATCATGCTGCTACTAGCCTTATGCCATTGATTTCATGGCTGAGTGATATTCCATTGTACATAAGGACCACAACTTCTTTATCCATTTTTCTCTTTCCTGGGATATTTCAGGTGGAATGAAGTGGAGGTCCTTGTCAACAGAGCAGCCCTAAACTTTGGGCTGCTTGTGTTTTGCTGATTTTTCATTTTCCCAATTTATACCCCGATGAGTGGAAGTGCCCTAGGCTCTCTAAGGTGTGTTTTTTAGATATTTCAGGACTCACCGTACACTTCTCCAGAGTGCCTGTTGGCAATTTACATCCCGCCCATCAGTGTAGCAAGGCTCCCATATCTCCATGGCCTGTCCTGCATTTCTGGTTTTGACACTTTTTTCAGCATGGCCCTTTTGACCGATGGGAAGCGAGACTTCTTTGTAGCGCTGATTTGCCTTTCCAGGTTGCTTGGTTGGCCAAAAAGGGCGTATGCGTTTTTTCCTGAATATATTCAGGAAAAAACGCATACGCCCTTTTTGGCCAAGGGCATCATTGTCAACGTTTTGCCGCTTTTCATGTGCTTTAAAGACGATTCAAATCTACCTCCTGAAATCTGTTTCCTGCAATTCTGCCTTGATTTCAAATCCTCTTCTTTGCCTTCCCTCAATATATTTGTGGACGAGAGTTATCATTTATAATTGTGCAGGTTTGTGAATTGCAGTGCCCTGAAGCTCCATTTTACAACTCGCTTTTTTGGGAACTGGCCGCAAAAGCGCAGGATGGCTTCAGGCCCTGTTCTGGTTCCGGGGGGCAGGCTGAGCCTGTGGTTAATTCTTCTTCCTGATGGGAAAATAGAGTGACCTGTGCCTGTCCCAACACCAAGAGCTAGTCTCTCATTGGTTCCCCGTCTTCCCGTTCATCCTCACGACAAATTGCAACCTGTACGGAACAGGAGGTTAAAGGTGCTGATGCTCCAAGTAGGGAGATTGCTAGTAAAGTGGCTGGAATGGCGAACCCGAGCACAAGGAGATGAGAAATGAGGTGCGTTTTAGAAACCTTTCCCCATCACACGGTGTACCATCTTCTGGGTTTCTCATGCATGTTTTCGATGTAGGAAGATGCCCTTGAACCTGGAGATTTGGGACCCATGCGATGGATACCACGCAGTATTACTTTAAAGGGTCTGCGTTTGCTCACCCAACCTCACCAAACCTCTCAGCCCCAAGAGTGTCCACGCTTGTGTCTCATCCAGCTGTGGGTCTACATATGGTCAATCCAGGTTGCATCACAGCCCCTGAATGAATTGTGTAAGAATTTCTCTCTCTTTCACTCTCTTTGTTTCATGGGTTTTTAAAAGTAATTTATTTTTATAATGGGGTTTAGCTGCTTTTCACTGCTGTGTTTATGCCGCTTTACACCCACTTGACACACTAACAGAGAGATATCAATACATAGGTTTTAAGATTATTACTAGTCAGATATATTCTTGTGCGGTGAATAGGGCGTGTTGAGTGCATTACTCTGAGCAAGGAGTAGGTCTTGTCTATTACATATTGGGTTTATGGAACGGTATCTGATCTAATTTGAAACCCTTGTTTTATGTATCACCCCACCTCACCTTTCCCGTTTAGCAGCCATAGTGTGTTTTCTGCATGTGCGACTCTGTTCTGTTTTGTAATTCAGTTCAAGTGTAACGGTTTTTACATTCCCTCTATAACTGATACCTTATGAGAAGTGTCATTTTCTGTGTGACTTATTTCACTTAGAATCGTCGTATCTAAATCCACTCATCATGCTGCTACTAGCCTTATGCCATTGATTTCATGGCTGAGTGATATTCCATTGTACGTAAGGACCACAGCTTCTTTATCCATTTTTCTCTTTCCTGGGATATTTAAGGTGGAATGAAGTGGAGGTCTTTGTCAACAGAGCAGCCCTAAACTTTGGGCTGCTTGTGTTTTGCTGATTTTTCATTTTCCCAATTTATACCCCGATGAGTGGAAGTGCCCTATGCTCTCTCAGCTGTGTTTTTTAGATATTTCAGGACTCACCGTACACTTCTCCAGAGTGCCTGTTGGCAATTTACATCCCGCCCATCAGTGTAGCAAGGCTCCCATTTCTCCATGGCCTGTCCTGCATTTCTGGTTTTGACACTTTTTTCAGCATGGCCCTTTTGACCGATGGGAAGCGAGACTTCTTTGTAGCGCTGATTTGCCTTTCCAGGTTGCTTGGTTGACCAAAAAGGGCGTATGGGATTTTTCCTAAATATATTCAGAAAAAACGCATACGCCCTTTTTGGTCAAGGGCATCATTGTCAACGTTTTGCCGCTTTTCATGTGCTTTAAAGATGATTCGAATCTACCTCCTGAAATCTGTTTCCTGCAATTCAGCCTTGATTTCAAATCCTCTTCTTTGCCTTCCCTCAATATATTTGTGAACGAGAGTTATCATTTATAACTCTGCATGTTTGTGAATTGCAGTGCCCTGAAGCTCCATTTTACAACTCGCTTTTTTGGGAACTGGCCGCAAAATCTCAGGATGGCTTCAGGCCCTGTTCTGGTTCCGGGGGGCAGGCACAGCCTGTGGTTAATTCTTCTTCCTGATGGGAAAATAGAGTGACCTGTGCCTGTCCCAACACCAAGAGCTAGTCTCTCATTGGTTCCCCGTCTTCCCGTTCATCCTCAGGACAAATTGCAACCTGTACGGAACAGGAGGTTAAAGGTGCTGATGCTCCAAGTAGGGAGATTGCTAGTAAAGTGGCTGGAATGGCGAACCCGAGCACAAGGAGATGAGAAATGAGGTGCGTTTTAGAAACCTTTCCCCATCACACGGTGTAGCATCTTCTGGGTTTCT
Source organism: Balaenoptera physalus (assembly GCF_965194825.1). NCBI lineage: Eukaryota > Metazoa > Chordata > Mammalia > Artiodactyla > Balaenopteridae > Balaenoptera > Balaenoptera physalus. Next base: position 362,435 of record NW_028126057.1, on the reverse strand, counting down.
CATGCATGTTTTCGATGTAGGAAGATGCCCTTGAACCTGGAGATTTGGAACCCATGCGATGGGTACCACGCAGTATTACGTTAAAGGGTCTGCGTTTGCTCACCCAACCTCACCAAACCTCTCAGCCCCAAGAGTGTCCACCCTTATGTCTCATCCAGCTGTGGGTCTACATATGGTCAATCCAGGTTGCATCACAGCCCCTGAATGAATTGTGTAAGAATTTCTCTCTCTTTCACTCTCTTTGTTTCATGGGTTTTTAAAAGTAATTTATTTTTATAATGAGGTTTAGCTGCTTTTCACTGCTGTGTTTATGCCTCTTTACACCCACTTGACACCCTAACAGAGAGATATCAATACATAGGTTTTATGATTATTACTAGTCAGATATATTCTTGTGCGGTGAATAGGGCGTGTTGAGTGCAGTTCTCTGAGCAAGGAGTAGGTCTTGTCTATTACATATTGGGTTTTTGGAACGGTATCTGAGCTAATTTGAAACCCTTCTTTTATGTATCACCCCACCTCACCTTTCCCGTTTAGCAGCCATAGTGTGTTTTCTGCATGTGCGACTCTGTTCTGTTTTCAAATTCAGTTCAAGTGTAACGGTTTTTACATTCCCTCTATAAGTGATACCTTATGAGAAGTGTCCTTTTCTGTGTGACTTATTTCACTTAGAATCGTCGTACCTAAATCCACTCATCATGCTGCTACTAGCCTTATGCCATTGATTTCATGGCTGAGTGATATTCCATTGTACATAAGGACCACAACTTCTTTATCCATTTTTCTCTTTCCTGGGATATTTAAGGTGGAATGAAGTGGAGGTCCTTGTCAACAGAGCAGCCCTAAACTTTGGGCTGCTTGTGTTTTGCTGATTTTTCATTTTCCCAATTTATACCCCGATGAGTGGAAGTGCCCTAGGCTCTCTAAGCTGTGTTTTTTAGATATTTCAGGACTCACCGTACACTTCTCCAGAGTGCCTGTTGGCAATTTACATCCCGCCCATCAGTGTAGCAAGGCTCCCATATCTCCATGGCCTGTCCTGCATTTCTGGTTTTGACACTTTTTTCAGCATGGCCCTTTTGACCGATGGGAAGCGAGACTTCTTTGTAGCGCTGATTTGCCTTTCCAGGTTGCTTGGTTGGCCAAAAAGGGCGTATGCGTTTTTTCCTGAATATATTCAGGAAAAAACGCATACGCCCTTTTTGGCCAAGGGCATCATTGTCAACGTTTTGCCGCTTTTCATGTGCTTTAAAGACGATTCAAATCTACCTCCTGAAATCTGTTTCCTGCAATTCTGCCTTGATTTCAAATCCTCTTCTTTGCCTTCCCTCAATATATTTGTGGACGAGAGTTATCATTTATAATTGTGCAGGTTTGTGAATTGCAGTGCCCTGAAGCTCCATTTTACAACTCGCTTTTTTGGGAACTGGCCGCAAAAGCGCAGGATGGCTTGAGGCCCTGTTCTGGTTCCGGGGGGCAGGCTGAGCCTGTGGTTAATTCTTCTTCCTGATGGGAAAATAGAGTGACCTGTGCCTGTCCCAACACCAAGAGCTAGTCTCTCATTGGTTCCCCGTCTTCCCGTTCATCCTCAGGACAAATTGCAACCTGTACAGAATAGGAGGTTAAAGGTGCTGATGCTCCAAGTAGGGAGATTGCTAGTAAAGTGGCTGGAATGGCGAACCCGAGCACAAGGAGATGATAAATGAGGTGCGTTTTAGAAACCTTTCCCCATCACACGGTGTACCATCTTCTGGGTTTCTCATGCATGTTTTCGATGTAGGAAGATGCCCTTGAACCTGGAGATTTGGGACCCATGCGATGGGTACCACGCAGTATTACTTTAAAGGGTCTGCGTTTGCTCACCCAACCTCACCCAACCTCTCAGCCCCAAGAGTGTCCACCCTTATGTCTCATCCAGCTGTGGGTCTACATATGGTCAATCCAGGTTGCATCACATCCCCTGAATGAATTGTGTAAGAATTTCTCTCTCTTTAACTCTCTTTGTTTCATGGGTTTTTAAAAGTAATTTATTTTTATAATGAGGTTTAGCTGCTTTTCACTGCTGTGTTTATGCCGCTTTACACCCACTTGACACCCTAACAGAGAGATATCAATACATAGGTTTTAAGATTATTACTAGTCAGATATATTCTTGTGCGGTGAATAGGGCGTGTTGAGTGCAGTTCTCTGAGCAAGGAGTAGGTCTTGTCTATTACATATTGGGTTTATGGAACGGTATCTGAGCCAATTTGAAACCCTTGTTTTATGTATCACCCCACCTCACCTTTCCCGTTTAGCAGCCATAGTGTGTTTTCTGCATGTGCGACTATGTTCTGTTTTGTAATTCAGTTCAAGTGTAACGGTTTTTACATTCCCTCTATAACTGATACCTTATGAGAAGTGGCCTTTTCTGTGTGACTTATTTCACTTAGAATCGTCGTACCTAAATCCACTCATCATGCTGCTACTAGCCTTATGCCATTGATTTCATGGCTGAGTGATATTCCATTGTACATAAGGACCACAACTTCTTTATCCATTTTTCTCTTTCCTGGGATATTTAAGGTGGAATGAAGTGGAGGTCCTTGTCAACAGAGCAGCCCTAAACTTTGGGCTGCTTGTGTTTTGCTGATTTTTCATTTTCCCAATTTGTACCCCGATGAGTGGAAGTGCCCTATGCTCTCTAAGCTGTGTTTTTTAGATATTTCAGGACTCACCGTACACTTCTCCAGAGTGCCTGTTGGCAATTTACATCCCGCCCATCAGTGTAGCAAGGCTCCCATTTCTCCATGGCCTGTCCTGCATTTCTGGTTTTGACACTTTTTTCAGCATGGCCCTTTTGACCGATGGGAAGCGAGACTTCTTTGTAGCGCTGATTTGCATTTCCAGGTTGCTTGGTTGGCCAAAAAGGGCGTATGCGTTTTTTCCTGAATATATTCAGAAAAAACGCATATGCCCTTTTTGGCCAAGTGCATCATTGTCAACGTTTTGCCGCTTTTCATGTGCTTTAAAGACGATTCGAATCTACCTCCTGAAATCTGTTTCCTGCAATTCAGCCTTGATTTCAAATCCTCTTCTTTGCCTTCCCTCAATATATTTGTGAACGAGAGTTATCATTTATAACTCTGCAGGTTTGTGAATTGCAGTGCCCTGAAGCTCCATTTTACAACTCGCTTTTTTGGGAACTGGCCGCAAAATCTCAGGATGGCTTCAGGCCCTGTTCTGGTTCCGGGGGGCAGGCACAGCCTGTGGTTAATTCTTCTTCCTGATGGGAAAATAGAGTGACCTGTGCCTGTCCCAACACCAAGAGCTAGTCTCTCATTGGTTCCCCGTCTTCCCGTTCATCCTCAGGACAAATTGCAACCTGTACGGAACAGGAGGTTAAAGGTGCTGATGCTCCAAGTAGGGAGATTGCTAATAAAGTGGCTGGAATGGCGAACCCGAGCACAAGGAGATGAGAAATGAGGTGCGTTTTAGAAACCTTTCCCCATCACACGGTGTAGCATCTTCTGGGTTTCTCATGCATGTTTTCGATGTAGGAAGATGCCCTTGAACCTGGAGATTTGGGACCCATGCGATGGGTACCACGCAGTATTACGTTAAATGGTCTGCGTTTGCTCACCCAACCTCACCAAACCTCTCAGCCCCAAGAGTGTCCACCCTTATGTCTCATCCAGCTGTGGGTCTACATATGGTCAATCCAGGTTGCATCACAGCCCCTGAATGAATTGTGTAAGAATTTCTCTCTCTTTCACTCTCTTTGTTTCATGGGTTTTTAAAAGTAATTTATTTTTATAATGAGGTTTAGTTGCTTTTCACTGCTGTGTTTATGCCTCTTTACACCCACTTGACACCCTAACAGAGAGATATCAATACATAGGTTTTATGATTATTACTAGTCAGATATATTCTTGTGCGGTGAATAGGGCGTGTTGAGTGCAGTTCTCTGAGCAAGGAGTAGGTCTTGTCTATTACATGTTGGGTTTATGGAACGGTATCTGAGCTAATTTGAAACCCTTCTTTTATGTATCACCCCACCTCACCTTTCCCGTTTAGCAGCCATAGTGTGTTTTCTGCATGTGCGACTCTGTTCTGTTTTCAAATTCAGTTCAAGTGTAACGGTTTTTACATTCCCTCTAAAAGTGATACCTTATGAGAAGTGTCCTTTTCTGTGTGACTTATTTCACTTAGAATCGTCGTACCTAAATCCACTCATCATGCTGCTACTAGCCTTATGCCTTTGATTTCATGGCTGAGTGATATTCCACTGTACATAAGGACCACAACTTCTTTATCCATTTTTCTCTTTCCAGGGATATTTAAGGTGGAATGAAGTGGAGGTCCTTGTCAACAGAGCAGCCCTAAACTTTGGGCTGCTTGTGTTTTGCTGATTTTTCATTTTCCCAATTTGTACCCCGATGAGTGGAAGTGCCCTATGCTCTCTAAGCTGTGTTTTTTAGATATTTCAGGACTCACCGTACACTTCTCCAGAGTGCCTGTTGGCAATTTACATCCCGCCCATCAGTGTAGCAAGGCTCCCTTTTCTCCATGGCCTGTCCTGCATTTCTGGTTTTGACACTTTTTTCAGCATGGCCCTTTTGACCGATGGGAAGCGAGACTTCTTTGTAGCGCTGATTTGCCTTTCCAGGTTGCTTGGTTGGCCAAAAAGGGCGTATGCGTTTTTTCCTGAATATATTCAGAAAAAACGCATACGCCCTTTTTGGCCAAGTGCATCATTGTCAACGTTTTGCCGCTTTTCATGTGCTTTAAAGACGATTCGAATCTACCTCCTGAAATCTGTTTCCTGCAATTCAGCCTTGATTTCAAATCCTCTTCTTTGCCTTCCCTCAATATATTTGTGAACGAGAGTTATCATTTATAACTCTGCAGGTTTGTGAATTGCAGTGCTCTGAAGCTCCATTTTACAACTCGCTTTTTTGGGAACTGGCCGCAAAATCTCAGGATGGCTTCAGGCCCTGTTCTGGTTCCGGGGGGCAGGCACAGCCTGTGGTTAATTCTTCTTCCTGATGGGAAAATAGAGTGACCTGTGCCTGTCCCAACACCAAGAGCTAGTCTCTCATTGGTTCCCCGTCTTCCCGTTCATCCTCAGGACAAATTGCAACCTGTACGGAACAGGAGGTTAAAGGTGCTGATGCTCCAAGTAGGGAGATTGCTAGTAAAGTGGCTGGAATGGCGAACCCGAGCACAAGGAGATGAGAAATGAGGTGCGTTTTAGAAACCTTTCCCCATCACACGGTGTAGCATCTTCTGGGTTTCTCATGCATGTTTTCGATGTAGGAAGATGCCCTTGAACCTGGAGATTTGGGACCCATGCGATGGGTACCACGCAGTATTACTTTAAAGGGTCTGCGTTTGCTCACCCAACCTCACCAAACCTCTCAGCCCCAAGAGTGTCCACCCTTATGTCTCATCCAGCTGTGGGTCTACATATGGTCAATCCAGGTTGCATCACAGCCCCTGAATGAATTGTGTAAGAATTTCGCTCTCTTTCACTCTCTTTGTTTCATGGGTTTTTAAAAGTAATTTATTTTTATAATGAGGTTTAGCTGCTTTTCACTGCTGTGTTTATGCCTCTTTACACCCACTTGACACCCTAACAGAGAGATATCAATACATAGGTTTTATGATTATTACTAGTCAGATATATTCTTGTGCGGTGAATAGGGCGTGTTGAGTGCAGTTCTCTGAGCAAGGAGTAGGTCTTGTCTATTACATATTGGGTTTATGGAACGGTATCTGAGCTAATTTGAAACCCTTGTTTTATGTATCACCCCAACTCACCTTTCCCGTTTAGCAGCCATAGTGTGTTTTCTGCATGTGCGACTCTGTTCTGTTTTGTAATTCAGTTCAAGTGTAACGGTTTTTACATTCCCTCTATAAGTGATACCTTATGAGAAGTGTCCTTTTCTGTGTGACTTATTTCACTTAGAATCGTCGTACCTAAATCCACTCATCATGCTGCTACTAGCCTTATGCCATTGATTTCATGGCTGAGTGATATTCCATTGTACATAAGGACCACAACTTCTTTATCCATTTTTCTCTTTCCTGGGATATTTAAGGTGGAATGAAGTGGAGGTCCTTGTCAACAGAGCAGCCCTAAACTTTGGGCTGCTTGTGTTTTGCTGATTTTTCATTTTCCCAATTTGTACCCCGATGAGTGGAAGTGCCCTATGCTCTCTAAGCTGTGTTTTTTAGATATTTCAGGACTCACCGTACACTTCTCCAGAGTGCCTGTTGGCAATTTACATCCCGCCCATCAGTGTAGCAAGGCTCCCATTTCTCCATGGCCTGTCCTGCATTTCTGGTTTTGACACTTTTTTCAGCATGGCCCTTTTGACCGATGGGAAGCGAGACTTCTTTGTAGCGCTGATTTGCCTTTCCAGGTTGCTTGGTTGGCCAAAAAGGGCGTATGCGTTTTTTCCTGAATATATTCAGAAAAAACGCATACGCCCTTTTTGGCCAAGTGCATCATTGTCAACGTTTTGCCGCTTTTCATGTGCTTTAAAGACGATTCGAATCTACCTCCTGAAATCTGTTTCCTGCAATTCAGCCTTGATTTCAAATCCTCTTCTTTGCCTTCCCTCAATATATTTGTGAACGAGAGTTATCATTTATAACTCTGCAGGTTTGTGAATTGCAGTGCCCTGAAGCTCCATTTTACAACTCGCTTTTTTGGGAACTGGCCGCAAAATCTCAGGATGGCTTCAGGCCCTGTTCTGGTTCCGGGGGGCAGGCACAGCCTGTGGTTAATTCTTCTTCCTGATGGGAAAATAGAGTGACCTGTGCCTGTCCCAACACCAAGAGCTAGTCTCTCATTGGTTCCCCGTCTTCCCGTTCATCCTCAGGACAAATTGCAACTTGTACGGAACAGGAGGTTAAAGGTGCTGATGCTCCAAGTAGGGAGATTGCTAGTAAAGTGGCTGGAATGGCGAACCCGAGCACAAGGAGATGAGAAATGAGGTGCGTTTTAGAAACCTTTCCCCATCACACGGTGTAGCATCTTCTGGGTTTCTCATGCATGTTTTCGATGTAGGAAGATGCCCTTGAACCTGGAGCTTTGGGACCCATGCGATGGGTACCACGCAGTATTACGTTAAAGGCTCTGCGTTTGCTCACCCAACCTCACCAAACCTCTCAGCCCCAAGAGTGTCCACCCTTATGTCTCATCCAGCTGTGGGTCTACATATGGTCAATCCAGGTTGCATCACAGCCCCTGAATGAATTGTGTAAGAATTTCTCTCTCTTTCACTCTCTTTGTTTCATGGGTTTTTAAAAGTAATTTATTTTTATAATGAGGTTTAGCTGCTTTTCACTGCTGTGTTTATGCCTCTTTACACCCACTTGACACCCTAACAGAGAGATATCAATACATAGGTTTTATGATCATTACTAGTCAGATATATTCTTGTGCGGTGAATAGGGCGTGTTGAGTGCAGTTCTCTGAGCAAGGAGTAGGTCTTGTCTATTACATATTGGGTTTATGGAACGGTATCTGAGCTAATTTGAAACCCTTCTTTTATGTATCACCCCACCTCACCTTTCCCGTTTAGCAGCCATAGTGTGTTTTCTGCATGTGCGACTCTGTTCTGTTTTCAAATTCAGTTCAAGTGTAACGGTTTTTACATTCCCTCTATAAGTGATACCTTATGAGAAGTGTCCTTTTCTGTGTGACTTATTTCACTTAGAATCGTCGTACCTAAATCCACTCATCATGCTGCTACTAGCCTTATGCCTTTGATTTCATGGCTGAGTGATATTCCACTGTACATAAGGACCACAACTTCTTTATCCATTTTTCTCTTTCCAGGGATATTTAAGGTGGAATGAAGTGGAAGTCCTTGTCAACAGAGCAGCCCTAAACTTTGGGCTGCTTGTGTTTTGCTGATTTTTCATTTTCCCAATTTATACCCCGATGAGTGGAAGTGCCCTATGCTCTCTAAGCTGTGTTTTTTAGATATTTCAGGACACACCGTACACTTCTCCAGAGTGCCTGTTGGCAATTTACATCCCGCCCATCAGTGTAGCAAGGCTCCCATTTCTCCATGGCCTGTCCTGCATTTCTGGTTTTGACACTTTTTTCAGCATGGCCCTTTTGACCGATGGGAAGCGAAACTTCTTTGTAGTGCTGATTTGCCTTTCCAGGTTGCTTGGTTGGCCAAAAAGGGCGTATGCGTTTTTTCCTGAATATATTCAGGAAAAAACGCATACGCCCTTTTTGGCCAAGGGCATCATTGTCAACGTTTTGCCGCTTTTCATGTGCTTTAAAGACGATTCGAATCTACCTCCTGAAATCTGTTTCGTGCAATTCTGCCTTGATTTCAAATCCTCTTCTTTGCCTTCCCTCAATGTATTTGTGGACGAGAGTTATCATTTATAACTCTGCAGGTTTGTGAATTGCAGTGCCCTGAAGCTCCATTTTACAACTCGCTTTTTTGGGAACTGGCCGCAAATGCGCAGGATGGCTTCAGGCCCTGTTCTGGTTCCGGGGGTCAGGCTGAGCCTGTGGTTAATTCTTCTTCCTGATGGGAAAATAGAGTGACCTGTGCCTGTCCCAACACCAAGAGCTAGTCTCTCATTGGTTCCCCGTCTTCCCGTTCATCCTCAGGACAAATTACAACCTGTACGGAACAGGAGGTTAAAGGTGCTGATTCTCCATGTAGGGAGATTGCTAGTAAAGTGGCTGGAATGGCGAACCCGAGCACAAGGAGATGAGAAATGACGTGCGTTTTAGAAACCTTTCCCCATCACACGGTTTACCATCTTCTGGGTTTCTCATGCATGTTTTCGATGTAGGAAGATGCCCTTGAACCTGGAGATTTGGGACCCATGCGATGGGTACCACGCAGTATTACTTTAAAGGGTCTGCGTTTGCTCACCCAACCTCACCAAACCTCTCAGCCCCAAGAGTGTCCACCCTTATGTCTCATCCAGCTGTGGGTCTACATATGGTCAATCCAGGTTGCATCACAGCCCCTGAATGAATTGTGTAAGAATTTCGCTCTCTTTCACTCTCTTTGTTTCATGGGTTTTTAAAAGTAATTTATTTTTATAATGAGGTTTAGCTGCTTTTCACTGCTGTGTTTATGCCTCTTTACACCCACTTGACACCCTAACAGAGAGATATCAATACATAGGTTTTATGATTATTACTAGTCAGATATATTCTTGTGCGGTGAATAGGGCGTGTTGAGTGCAGTTCTCTGAGCAAGGAGTAGGTCTTGTCTATTACATATTGGGTTTATGGAACGGTATCTGAGCTAATTTGAAACCCTTGTTTTATGTATCACCCCAACTCACCTTTCCCGTTTAGCAGCCATAGTGTGTTTTCTGCATGTGCGACTCTGTTCTGTTTTGTAATTCAGTTCAAGTGTAACGGTTTTTACATTCCCTCTATAAGTGATACCTTATGAGAAGTGTCCTTTTCTGTGTGACTTATTTCACTTAGAATCGTCGTACCTAAATCCACTCATCATGCTGCTACTAGCCTTATGCCATTGATTTCATGGCTGAGTGATATTCCATTGTACATAAGGACCACAACTTCTTTATCCATTTTTCTCTTTCCTGGGATATTTAAGGTGGAATGAAGTGGAGGTCCTTGTCAACAGAGCAGCCCTAAACTTTGGGCTGCTTGTGTTTTGCTGATTTTTCATTTTCCCAATTTGTACCCCGATGAGTGGAAGTGCCCTATGCTCTCTAAGCTGTGTTTTTTAGATATTTCAGGACTCACCGTACACTTCTCCAGAGTGCCTGTTGGCAATTTACATCCCGCCCATCAGTGTAGCAAGGCTCCCATTTCTCCATGGCCTGTCCTGCATTTCTGGTTTTGACACTTTTTTCAGCATGGCCCTTTTGACCGATGGGAAGCGAGACTTCTTTGTAGCGCTGATTTGCCTTTCCAGGTTGCTTGGTTGGCCAAAAAGGGCGTATGCGTTTTTTCCTGAATATATTCAGAAAAAACGCATACGCCCTTTTTGGCCAAGGGCATCATTGTCAACGTTTTGCCGCTTTTCATGTGCTTTAAAGACGATTCGAATCTACCTCCTGAAATCTGTTTCCTGCAATTCAGCCTTGATTTCAAATCCTCTTCTTTGCCTTCCCTCAATATATTTGTGGACGAGAGTTATCATTTATAACTCTGCAGGTTTGTGAATTGCAGTGCCCTGAAGCTCCATTTTACAACTCGCTTTTTTGGGAACTGGCCGCAAAATCTCAGGATGGCTTCAGGCCCTGTTCTGGTTCCGGGGGGCAGGCTGAGCCTGTGGTTAATTCTTCTTCCTGATGGGAAAATAGAGTGACCTGTGCCTGTCCCAACACCAAGAGCTAGTCTCTCATTGGTTCCCCATCTTCCCGTTCATCCTCAGGACAAATTGCAACCTGTACGGAACAGGAGGTTAAAGGTGCTGATGCTCCAAGTAGGGAGATTGCTAGTAAAGTGGCTGGAATGGCGAACCCGAGCACAAGGAGATGAGAAATGAGGTGCGTTTTAGAAACCTTTCCCCATCACACGGTGTAGCATCTTCTGGGTTTCTCATGCATGTTTTCGATGTAGGAAGATGCCCTTGAACCTGGAGATTTGGGACCCATGCGATGGGTACCACGCAGTATTACGTTAAAGGGTCTGCGTTTGCTCACCCAACCTCACCAAACCTCTCAGCCCCAAGAGTGTCCACCCTTATGTCTCATCCAGCTGTGGGTCTACATATGGTCAATCCAGGTTGCATCACAGCCCCTGAATGAATTGTGTAAGAATTTCTCTCTCTTTCACTCTCTTTGTTTCATGGGTTTTTAAAAGTAATTTATTTTTATAATGAGGTTTAGCTGCTTTTCACTGCTGTGTTTATGCCTCTTTACACCCACTTGACACCCTAACAGAGAGATATCAATACATAGGTTTTATGATTATTACTAGTCAGATATATTCTTGTGCGGTGAATAGGGCGTGTTGAGTGCAGTTCTCTGAGCAAGGAGTAGGTCTTGTCTATTACATATTGGGTTTATGGAACGGTATCTGAGCTAATTTGAAACCCTTGTTTTATGTATCACCCCAACTCACCTTTCCCGTTTAGCAGCCATAGTGTGTTTTCTGCATGTGCGACTCTGTTCTGTTTTGTAATTCAGTTCAAGTGTAACGGTTTTTACATTCCCTCTATAAGTGATACCTTATGAGAAGTGTCCTTTTCTGTGTGACTTATTTCACTTAGAATCGTCGTACCTAAATCCACTCATCATGCTGCTACTAGCCTTATGCCATTGATTTCATGGCTGAGTGATATTCCATTGTACATAAGGACCACAACTTCTTTATCCATTTTTCTCTTTCCTGGGATATTTAAGGTGGAATGAAGTGGAGGTCCTTGTCAACAGAGCAGCCCTAAACTTTGGGCTGCTTGTGTTTTGCTGATTTTTCATTTTCCCAATTTGTACCCCGATGAGTGGAAGTGCCCTATGCTCTCTAAGCTGTGTTTTTTAGATATTTCAGGACTCACCGTACACTTCTCCAGAGTGCCTGTTGGCAATTTACATCCCGCCCATCAGTGTAGCAAGGCTCCCATTTCTCCATGGCCTGTCCTGCATTTCTGGTTTTGACACTTTTTTCAGCATGGCCCTTTTGACCGATGGGAAGCGAGACTTCTTTGTAGCGCTGATTTGCTTTCCAGGTTGCTTGGTTGGCCAAAAAGGGCGTATGGGTTTTTTCCTGAATATATTCGGAAAAAACGCATACGCCCTTTTTGGCCAAGGGCATCATTGTCAACGTTTTGCCGCTTTTCATGTGCTTTAAAGACGATTCGAATCTACCTCCTGAAATCTGTTTCCTGCAATTCAGCCTTGATTTCAAATCCTCTTCTTTGCCTTCCCTCAATATATTTGTGGACGAGAGTTATCATTTATAACTCTGCAGGTTTGTGAATTGCAGTGCCCTGAAGCTCCATTTTACAACTCGCTTTTTTGGGAACTGGCCGCAAAATCTCAGGATGGCTTCAGGCCCTGTTCTGGTTCCGGGGGGCAGGCTGAGCCTGTGGTTAATTCTTCTTCCTGATGGAAAAATAGAGTGACCTGTGCCTGTCCCAACACCAAGAGCTAGTCTCTCATTGGTTCCCCGTCTTCCCGTTCATCCTCAGGACAAATTGCAACATGTACGGAACAGGAGGTTAAAGGTGCTGATGCTCCAAGTAGGGAGATTGCTAGTAAAGTGGCTGGAATGGCGAACCCGAGCACAAGGAGATGAGAAATGAGGTGCGTTTTAGAAACCTTTCCCCATCACACGGTGTAGCATCTTCTGGGTTTCTCATGCATGTTTTCGATGTAGGAAGATGCCCTTGAACCTGGAGATTTGGGACCCATGCGATGGGTACCACGCAGTGTTACGTTAAAGGGTCTGCGTTTGCTCACCCAACCTCACCAAACCTCTCAGCCCCAAGAGTGTCCACCCTTATGTCTCATCCAGCTGTGGGTCTACATATGGTCAATCCAGGTTGCATCACAGCCCCTGAATGAATTGTGTAAGAATTTCTCTCTCTTTCACTCTCTTTGTTTCATGGGTTTTTAAAAGTAATTTATTTTTATAATGGGGTTTACCTGCTTTTCACTGCTGTGTTTATGCCGCTTTACACCCACTTGACACACTAACAGAGAGATATCAATACATAGGTTTTAAGATTATTACTAGTCAGATATATTCTTGTGCGGTGAATAGGGCGTGTTGAGTGCATTACTCTGAGCAAGGAGTAGGTCTTGTCTATTACATATTGGGTTTATGGAACGGTATCTGAGCTAATTTGAAACCCTTGTTTTATGTATCACACCACCTCACCTTTCCCGTTTAGCAGCCATAGTGTGTTTTCTGCATGTGCGACTCTGTTCTGTTTTGTAATTCACTTCAAGTGTAACGGTTTTTACATTCCCTCTATAAGTGATACCTTATGAGAAGTGTCATTTTCTGTGTGACTTATTTCACTTAGAATCGTCGAACCTAAATCCACTCATCATGCTGCTACTAGCCTTATGCCATTGATTTCACGGCTGAGTGATATTCCATTGTACATAAGGACCACAACTTCTTTATCCATTTTTCTCTTTCCTGGGATATTTAAGGTGGAATGAAGTGGAGGTCCTTGTCAACAGAGCAGCCCTAAACTTTGGGCTGCTTGTGTTTTGCTGATTTTTCATTTTCCCAATTTATACCCCGATGAGTGGAAGTGCCCTATGCTCTCTAAGCTGTGTTTTTTAGATATTTCAGGACTCACGGTACACTTCTCCAGAGTGCCTTTTGGCAATTTACATCCCGCCCATCAGTGTAGCAAGGCTCCCATATCTCCATGGCCTGTCCTGCATTTCTGGTTTTGACACTTTTTTCAGCATGGCCCTTTTGACCGATGGGAAGCGAGACTTCTTTGTAGCGCTGATTTGCCTTTCCAGGTTGCTTGGTTGACCAAAAAGGGCGTATGCATTTTTTCCTGAATATATTCAGGAAAAAACGCATACGCCCTTTTTGGCCAAGGGCATCATTGTCAATGTTTTGCCGCTTTTCATGTGCTTAAAAGACGATTCGAATCTACCTCCTGAAATCTGTTTCGTGCAATTCTGCCTTGATTTCAAATCCTCTTCTTTGCCTTCCCTCAATGTATTTGTGGACGAGAGTTATCATTTATAACTCTGCAGGTTTGTGAATTGCAGTGCCCTGAAGCTCCATTTTACAACTCGCTTTTTTGGGAACTGGCCGCAAAAGCGCAGGATGGCTTCAGGCCCTGTTCTGGTTCCCGGGGTCAGGCTGAGCCTGTGGTTAATTCTTCTTCCTGATGGGAAAATAGAGTGACCTGTGCCTGTCCCAACACCAAGAGCTAGTCTCTCATTGGTTCCCCGTCTTCCCGTTCATCCTAAGGACAAATTACAACCTGTACGGAATAGGAGGTTAAAGGTGCTGATTCTCCAAGTAGGGAGATTGCTAGTAAAGTGGCTGGAATGGCGAACCCGAGCACAAGGAGATGAGAAATGAGGTGCGTTTTAGAAACCTTTCCCCATCACACGGTGTACCATCTTCTGGGTTTCTCATGCATGTTTTCGATGTAGGAAGATGCCCTTGAACCTTGAGATTTGGGACCCATGCAATGGGTACCACGCAGTATTACTTTAAAGGGTCTGCGTTTGCTCACCCAACCTCACCAAACCTCTCAGCCCCAAGAGTGTCCACCCTTATGTCTCATCCAACTGTGGGTCTACATATGGTCAATCCAGGTTGCATCACAGCCCCTGAATGAATTGTGTAAGAATTTCTCTCTCTTTCACTGTCTTTGTTTCATGGGTTTTTAAAAGTAATTTATTTTTATAATGGGGTTTAGCTGCTTTTCACTGCTGTGTTTATGCCGCTTTACACCCACTTGACACACTAACAGAGAGATATCAATACATAGGTTTTAAGATTATTACTAGTCAGATATATTCTTGTGCGGTGAATAGGGCGTGTTGAGTGCATTACTCTGAGCAAGGAGTAGGTCTTGTCTATTACATATTGGGTTTATGGAACGGTATCTGAGCTAATTTGAAACCCTTGTTTTATGTATCACCCCACCTCACCTTTCCCGTTTAGCAGCCATAGTGTGTTTTCTGCATGTGCGAGTCTGTTCTGTTTTGTAATTCAGTTCAAGTGTAACGGTTTTTACATTCCCTCTATAAGTGATACCTTATGAGAAGTGTCCTTTTCTGTGTGACTTATTTCACTTAGAATCGTCGTACCTAAATCCACTCATCATGCTGCTACTAGCCTTATGCCATTGATTTCATGGCTGAGTGATATTCCATTGTACATAAGGACCACAACTTCTTTATCCATTTTTCTCTTTCCTGGGATATTTAAGGTGGAATGAAGTGGAGGTCCTTGTCAACAGAGCAGCCCTAAACTTTGGGCTGCTTGTGTTTTGTGATTTTTCATTTTCCCAATTTGTACCCTGATGAGTGGAAGTGCCCTATGCTCTCTAAGCTGTGTTTTTTAGATAGTTCAGGACTCACCGTACACTTCTCCAGAGTGCCTGTTGGCAATTTACATCCCGCCCATCAGTGTAGCAAGGCTCCCATTTCTCCATGGCCTGTCCTGCATTTCTGGTTTTGACACTTTTTTCAGCATGGCCCTTTTGACCGATGGGAAGCGAGACTTCTTTGTAGCGCTGATTTGCCTTTCCAGGTTGCTTGGTTGGCCAAAAAGGGCGTATGCGTTTTTTCCTGAATATATTCAGAAAAAACGCATACGCCCTTTTTGGCCAAGGGCATCATTGTCAACGTTTTGCCGCTTTTCATGTGCTTTAAAGACGATTCGAATCTACCTCCTGAAATCTGTTTCCTGCAATTCAGCCTTGATTTCAAATCCTCTTCTTTGCCTTCCCTCAATATATTTGTGGACGAGAGTTATCATTTATAACTCTGCAGGTTTGTGAATTGCAGTGCCCTGAAGCTCCATTTTACAACTCGCTTTTTTGGGAACTGGCCGCAAAAGCGCAGGATGGCTTCAGGCCCTGTTCTGGTTCCCGGGGTCAGGCTGAGCCTGTGGTTAATTCTTCTTCCTGATGGGAAAATAGAGTGACCTGTGCCTGTCCCAACACCAAGAGCTAGTCTCTCATTGGTTCCCCGTCTTCCCGTTCATCCTAAGGACAAATTACAACCTGTACGGAATAGGAGGTTAAAGGTGCTGATTCTCCAAGTAGGGAGATTGCTAGTAAAGTGGCTGGAATGGCGAACCCGAGCACAAGGAGATGAGAAATGAGGTGCGTTTTAGAAACCTTTCCCCATCACACGGTGTACCATCTTCTGGGTTTCTCATGCATGTTTTCGATGTAGGAAGATGCCCTTGAACCTTGAGATTTGGGACCCATGCAATGGGTACCACGCAGTATTACTTTAAAGGGTCTGCGTTTGCTCACCCAACCTCACCAAACCTCTCAGCCCCAAGAGTGTCCACCCTTATGTCTCATCCAACTGTGGGTCTACATATGGTCAATCCAGGTTGCATCACAGCCCCTGAATGAATTGTGTAAGAATTTCTCTCTCTTTCACTGTCTTTGTTTCATGGGTTTTTAAAAGTAATTTATTTTTATAATGGGGTTTAGCTGCTTTTCACTGCTGTGTTTATGCCGCTTTACACCCACTTGACACACTAACAGAGAGATATCAATACATAGGTTTTAAGATTATTACTAGTCAGATATATTCTTGTGCGGTGAATAGGGCGTGTTGAGTGCATTACTCTGAGCAAGGAGTAGGTCTTGTCTATTACATATTGGGTTTATGGAACGGTATCTGAGCTAATTTGAAACCCTTGTTTTATGTATCACCCCACCTCACCTTTCCCGTTTAGCAGCCATAGTGTGTTTTCTGCATGTGCGAGTCTGTTCTGTTTTGTAATTCAGTTCAAGTGTAACGGTTTTTACATTCCCTCTATAAGTGATACCTTATGAGAAGTGTCCTTTTCTGTGTGACTTATTTCACTTAGAATCGTCGTACCTAAATCCACTCATCATGCTGCTACTAGCCTTATGCCATTGATTTCATGGCTGAGTGATATTCCATTGTACATAAGGACCACAACTTCTTTATCCATTTTTCTCTTTCCTGGGATATTTAAGGTGGAATGAAGTGGAGGTCCTTGTCAACAGAGCAGCCCTAAACTTTGGGCTGCTTGTGTTTTGTGATTTTTCATTTTCCCAATTTGTACCCTGATGAGTGGAAGTGCCCTATGCTCTCTAAGCTGTGTTTTTTAGATAGTTCAGGACTCACCGTACACTTCTCCAGAGTGCCTGTTGGCAATTTACATCCCGCCCATCAGTGTAGCAAGGCTCCCATTTCTCCATGGCCTGTCCTGCATTTCTGGTTTTGACACTTTTTTCAGCATGGCCCTTTTGACCGATGGGAAGCGAGACTTCTTTGTAGCGCTGATTTGCCTTTCCAGGTTGCTTGGTTGGCCAAAAAGGGCGTATGCGTTTTTTCCTGAATATATTCAGAAAAAACGCATACGCCCTTTTTGGCCAAGGGCATCATTGTCAACGTTTTGCCGCTTTTCATGTGCTTTAAAGACGATTCGAATCTACCTCCTGAAATCTGTTTCCTGCAATTCAGCCTTGATTTCAAATCCTCTTCTTTGCCTTCCCTCAATATATTTGTGGACGAGAGTTATCATTTATAACTCTGCAGGTTTGTGAATTGCAGTGCCCTGAAGCTCCATTTTACAACTCGCTTTTTTGGGAACTGGCCGCAAAATCTCAGGATGGCTTCAGGCCCTGTTCTGGTTCCGGGAGGCAGGCTGAGCCTGTGGTTAATTCTTCTTCCTGATGGGAAAATAGAGTGACCTGTGCCTGTCCCAACACCAAGAGCTAGTCTCTCATTGGTTCCCCGTCTTCCCGTTCATACTCAGGACAAATTGCAACCTGTACGGAACAGGAGGTTAAAGGTGCTGATGCTCCAAGTAGGGAGATTGCTAGTAAAGTGGCTGGAATGGCGAACCCGAGCACAAGGAGATGAGAAATGAGGTGCGTTTTAGAAACCTTTCCCCATCACACGGTGTACCATTTCTGGGTTTCTCATGCATGTTTTCGATGTAGGAAGATGCCCTTGAACCTGGAGATTTGGGACCCATGCGATGGGTAGCACGCAGTATTACTTTAAAGGGTCTGCGTTTGCTCACCCAACCTCACCAAACCTCTCAGCCCCAAGAGTGTCCACCCTTATGTCTCATCCAGCTGTGGGTCTACATATGGTCAATCCAGGTTGCATCACAGCCCCTGAATGAATTGTGTAAGAATTTCTCTCTCTTTCACTCTCTTTGTTTCATGGGTTTTTAAAAGTAATTTATTTTTATAATGAGGTTTAGCTGCTTTTCACTGCTGTGTTTATGCCTCTTTACACCCACTTGACACCCTAACAGAGAGATATCAATACATAGGTTTTAAGATTATTACTAGTCAGATATATTCTTGTGCGGTGAATAGGGCGTGTTGAGTGCAGTTCTCTGAGCAAGGAGTAGGTCTTGTCTATTACATATTGGGTTTATGGAACGGTATCTGAGCTAATTTGAAACCCTTGTTTTATGTATCACCCCACCTCACCTTTCCTGTTTAGCAGCCATAGTGTGTTTTCTGCATGTGCGACTATGTTCTGTTTTGTAATTCAGTTCAAGTGTAACGGTTTTTACATTCCCTCTATAAGTGATACCTTATGAGAAGTGTCCTTTTCTGTGTGACTTATTTCACTTAGAATCGTCGTACCTAAATCCACTCATCATGCTGCTACTAGCCTTATGCCATTGATTTCATGGCTGAGTGATATTCCATTGTACATAAGGACCACAACTTCTTTATCCATTTTTCTCTTTCCTGGGATATTTAAGGTGGAATGAAGTGGAGGTCCTTGTCAACAGAGCAGCCCTAAACTTTGGGCTGCTTGTGTTTTGTGATTTTTCATTTTCCCAATTTGTACCCTGATGAGTGGAAGTGCCCTATGCTCTCTAAGCTGTGTTTTTTAGATAGTTCAGGACTCACCGTACACTTCTCCAGAGTGCCTGTTGGCAATTTACATCCCGCCCATCAGTGTAGCAAGGCTCCCATTTCTCCATGGCCTCTCCTGCATTTCTGGTTTTGACACTTTTTTCAGCATGGCCCTTTTGACCGATGGGAAGCGAGACTTCTTTGTAGCGCTGATTTGCCTTTCCAGGTTGCTTGGTTGGCCAAAAAGGGCGTATGCGTTTTTTCCTGAATATATTCAGAAAAAACGCATACGCCCTTTTTGGCCAAGGGCATCATTGTCAACGTTTTGCCGCTTTTCATGTGCTTTAAAGACGATTCGAATCTACCTCCTGAAATCTGTTTCCTGCAATTCAGCCTTGATTTCAAATCCTCTTCTTTGCCTTCCCTCAATATATTTGTGGACGAGAGTTATCATTTATAACTCTGCAGGTTTGTGAATTGCAGTGCCCTGAAGCTCCATTTTACAACTCGCTTTTTTGGGAACTGGCCGCAAAATCTCAGGATGGCTTCAGGCCCTGTTCTGGTTCCGGGAGGCAGGCTGAGCCTGTGGTTAATTCTTCTTCCTGATGGGAAAATAGAGTGACCTGTGCCTGTCCCAACACCAAGAGCTAGTATCTCATTGGTTCCCCGTCTTCCCGTTCATCCTCAGGACAAATTGCAACCTGTACGGAACAGGAGGTTAAAGGTGCTGATGCTCCAAGTAGGGAGATTGCTAGTAAAGTGGCTGGAATGGCGAACCCGAGCACAAGGAGATGAGAAATGAGGTGCGTTTTAGAAACCTTTCCCCATCACACGGTGTAGCATCTTCTGGGTTTCTCATGCATAATTTCGATGTAGGAAGATGCCCTTGAACCTGGAGATTTGGGACCCATGCAATGGGTACCACGCAGTATTACGTTAAAGGGTCTGCGTTTGCTCACCCAACCTCACCAAACCTCTCAGCCCCAAGAGTGTCCACCCTTATGTCTTATCCAGCTGTGAGTCTACATATGGTCAATCCAGGTTGCATCACAGCCCCTGAATGGATTGTGTAAGAATTTCTCTCTCTTTCACTCTCTTTGTTTCATGGGTTTTTAAAAGTAATTTATTTTTATAATGGGGTTTAGCTGCTTTTCACTGCTGTTTTTATGCCGCTTTACACCCACTTGACACACTAACAGAGAGATATCAATACATAGGTTTTAAGATTATTACTAGTCAGATATATTCTTGTGCGGTGAATAGGGCGTGTTGAGTGCATTACTCTGAGCAAGGAGTAGGTCTTGTCTATTACATATTGGGTTTATGGAACGGTATCTGAGCTAATTTGAAACCCTTGTTTTATGAATCACCCCACCTCACCTTTCCCGTTTAGCAGCCATAGTGTGTTTTCTGCATGTGCGACTCTGTTCTGTTTTGTAATTCAGTTCAAGTGTAACGGTTTTTACATTCCCTCTATAAGTGATACCTTATGAGAAGTGTCCTTTTCTGTGTGACTTATTTCACTTAGAATCGTCGTACCTAAATCCACTCATCATGCTGCTACTAGCCTTATGCCATTGATTTCATGGCTGAGTGATATTCCATTGTACATAAGGACCACAACTTCTTTATCCATTTTTCTCTTTCCTGGGATATTTAAGGTGGAATGAAGTGGAGGTCCTTGTCAACAGAGCAGCCCTAAACTTTGGGCTGCTTGTGTTTTGCTGATTTTTCATTTTCCCAATTTGTACCCCGATGAGTGGAAGTGCCCTATGCTCTCTAAGCTGTGTTTTTTAGATATTTCAGGACTCACCGTACACTTCTCCAGAGTGCCTGTTGGCAATTTACATCCCGCCCATCAGTGTAGCAAGGCTCCCATTTCTCCATGGCCTGTCCTGCATTTCTGGGTTTGACACTTTTTTCAGCATGGCCCTTTTGACCGATGGGAAGCGAGACTTCTTTGTAGCGCTGATTTGCCTTTCCAGGTTGCTTGGTTGACCAAAAAGGGCGTATGCGTTTTTTCCTGAATATATTCAGAAAAAAACGCATACGCCCTTTTTGGCCAAGGGCATCATTGTCAACGTTTTGCCGCTTTTCATGTGCTTTAAAGACGATTCGAATCTACCTCCTGAAATCTGTTTCCTGCAATTCTGCCTTGATTTCAAATCCTCTTCTTTGCCTTCCCTCAATATATTTGTGGACGAGAGTTATCATTTATAACTCTGCAGGTTTGTGAATTGCAGTGCCCTGAAGCTCCATTTTACAACTCGCTTTTTTGGGAACTGGCCGCAAAAGCGCAGGATGGCTTCAGGCCCTGTTCTGGTTCCGGGGGTCAGGCTGAGCCTGTGGTTAATTCTTCTTCCTGATGGGAAAATAGAGTGACCTGTGCCTGTCCCAACACCAAGAGCTAGTCTCTCATTGGTTCCCCGTCTTCCCGTTCATCCTAAGGACAAATTACAACCTGTACGGAATAGGAGGTTAAAAGTGCTGATTCTCCAAGTAGGGAGATTGCTAGTAAAGTGGCTGGAATGGCGAACCCGAGCACAAGGAGATGAGAAATGAGGTGCGTTTTAGAAACCTTTCCCCATCACACGGTGTACCATCTTCTGGGTTTCTCATGCATGTTTTCGATGTAGGAAGATGCCCTTGAAGCCGGAGATTTGGGACCCATGCGATGGGTACCACGCAGTATTACTTTAAAGGGTCTGCGTTTGCTCACCCAACCTCACCAAACCTCTCAGCCCCAAGAGTGTCCACCCTTATGTCTCATCCAGCTGTGGGTCTACATATGGTCAATCCAGGTTGCATCACAGCCCCTGAATGAATTGTGTAAGAATTTCTCTCTCTTTCACTGACTTTGTTTCATGGGTTTTTAAAAGTAATTTATTTTTATAATGGGGTTTAGCTGCTTTTCACTGCTGTGTTTATGCCGCTTTACACCCACTTGACACACTAACAGAGAGATATCAATACATAGGTTTTAAGATTATTACTAGTCAGATATATTCTTGTGCGGTGAATAGGGCGTGTTGAGTGCATTACTCTGAGCAAGGAGTAGGTCTTGTCTATTACATATTGGGTTTATGGAACGGTATCTGAGCTAATTTGAAACCCTTGTTTTATGTATCACCCCACCTCACCTTTCCCGTTTAGCAGCCATAGTGTGTTTTCTGCATGTGCGACTCTGTTCTGTTTTGTAATTCAGTTCAAGTGTAACGGTTTTTACATTCCCTCTATAAGTGATACCTTATGAGAAGTGTCCTTTTCTGTGTGACTTATTTCACTTAGAATCGTCGTACCTAAATCCACTCATCATGCTGCTACTAGCCTTATGCCATTGATTTCATGGCTGAGTGATATTCCATTGTACATAAGGACCACAACTTCTTTATCCATTTTTCTCTTTCCTGGGATATTTAAGGTGGAATGAAGTGGAGGTCCTTGTCAACAGAGCAGCCCTAAACTTTGGGCTGCTTGTGTTTTGTGATTTTTCATTTTCCCAATTTGTACCCTGATGAGTGGAAGTGCCCTATGCTCTCTAAGCTGTGTTTTTTAGATATTTCAGGACTCACCGTACACTTCTCCAGAGTGCCTGTTGGCAATTTACATCCCGCCCATCAGTGTAGCAAGGCTCCCATTTCTCCATGGCCTGTCCTGCATTTCTGGTTTTGACACTTTTTTCAGCATGGCCCTTTTGACCGATGGGAAGCGAGACTTCTTTGTAGCGCTGATTTGCCTTTCCAGGTTGCTTGGTTGACCAAAAAGGGCGTATGCGTTTTTTCCTGAATATATTCAGAAAAAAACGCATACGCCCTTTTTGGCCAAGGGCATCATTGTCAACGTTTTGCCGCTTTTCATGTGCTTTAAAGACGATTCGAATCTACCTCCTGAAATCTGTTTCCTGCAATTCTGCCTTGATTTCAAATCCTCTTCTTTGCCTTCCCTCAATATATTTGTGGACGAGAGTTATCATTTATAACTCTGCAGGTTTGTGAATTGCAGTGCCCTGAAGCTCCATTTTACAACTCGCTTTTTTGGGAACTGGCCGCAAAAGCGCAGGATGGCTTCAGGCCCTGTTCTGGTTCCGGGGGTCAGGCTGAGCCTGTGGTTAATTCTTCTTCCTGATGGGAAAATAGAGTGACCTGTGCCTGTCCCAACACCAAGAGCTAGTCTCTCATTGGTTCCCCGTCTTCCCTTTCATCCTAAGGACAAATTACAACCTGTACGGAATAGGAGGTTAAAGGTGCTGATTCTCCAAGTAGGGAGATTGCTAGTAAAGTGGCTGGAATGGCGAACCCGAGCACAAGGAGATGAGAAATGAGGTGCGTTTTAGAAACCTTTCCCCATCACACGGTGTACCATCTTCTGGGTTTCTCATGCATGTTTTCGATGTAGGAAGATGCCCTTGAAGCCGGAGATTTGGGACCCATGCGATGGGTACCACGCAGTATTACTTTAAAGGGTCTGCGTTTGCTCACCCAACCTCACCAAACCTCTCAGCCCCAAGAGTGTCCACCCTTATGTCTCATCCAGCTGTGGGTCTACACATGGTCAATCCAGGTTGCATCACAGCCCCTGAATGAATTGTGTAAGAATTTCTCTCTCTTTCACTGTCTTTGTTTCATGGGTTTTTAAAAGTAATTTATTTTTATAATGGGGTTTAGCTGCTTTTCACTGCTGTGTTTATGCCGCTTTACACCCACTTGACACACTAACAGAGAGATATCAATACATAGGTTTTAAGATTATTACTAGTCAGATATATTCTTGTGCGGTGAATAGGGCGTGTTGAGTGCATTACTCTGAGCAAGGAGTAGGTCTTGTCTATTACATATTGGGTTTATGGAACGGTATCTGAGCTAATTTGAAACCCTTGTTTTATGTATCACCCCACCTCACCTTTCCCGTTTAGCAGCCATAGTGTGTTTTCTGCATGTGCGACTCTGTTCTGTTTTGTAATTCAGTTCAAGTGTAACAGTTTTTACATTCCCTCTATAAGTGATACCTTATGAGAAGTGTCCTTTTCTGTGTGACTTATTTCACTTAGAATCGTCGTACCTAAATCCACTCATCATGCTGCTACTAGCCTTATGCCATTGATTTCATGGCTGAGTGATATTCCATTGTACATAAGGACCACAACTTCTTTATCCATTTTTCTCTTTCCTGGGATATTTAAGGTGGAATGAAGTGGAGGTCCTTGTCAACAGAGCAGCCCTAAACTTTGGGCTGCTTGTGTTTTGTGATTTTTCATTTTCCCAATTTGTACCCTGATGAGTGGAAGTGCCCTATGCTCTCTAAGCTGTGTTTTTTAGAAAGTTCAGGACTCACCGTACACTTCTCCAGAGTGCCTGTTGGCAATTTACATCCCGCCCATCAGTGTAGCAAGGCTCCCATTTCTCCATGGCTTGTCCTGCATTTCTGGTTTTGACACTTTTTTTCAGCATGGCCCTTTTGACCGATGGGAAGCGAGACTTCTTTGTAGCGCTGATTTGCCTTTCCAGGTTGCTTGGTTGGCCAAAAAGGGCGTATGCGTTTTTTCCTGAATATATTCAGAAAAAACGCATACGCCCTTTTTGGCCAAGGGCATCATTGTCAACGTTTTGCCGCTTTTCATGTGCTTTAAAGACGATTCGAATCTACCTCCTGAAATCTGTTTCCTGCAATTCTGCCTTGATTTCAAATCCTCTTCTTTGCCTTCCCTCAATATATTTGTGGACGAGAGTTATCATTTATAACTCTGCAGGTTTGTGAATTGCAGTGCCCTGAAGCTCCATTTTACAACTCGCTTTTTTGGGAACTGGCCGCAAAATCTCAGGATGGCTTCAGGCCCTGTTCTGGTTCCGGGAGGCAGGCTGAGCCTGTGGTTAATTCTTCTTCCTGATGGGAAAATAGAGTGACCTGTGCCTGTCCCAACACCAAGAGCTAGTATCTCATTGGTTCCCCGTCTTCCCGTTCATCCTCAGGACAAATTGCAACCTGTACGGAACAGGAGGTTAAAGGTGCTGATGCTCCAAGTAGGGAGATTGCTAGTAAAGTGGCTGGAATGGCGAACCCGAGCACAAGGAGATGAGAAATGAGGTGCGTTTTAGAAACCTTTCCCCATCACACGGTGTAGCATCTTCTGGGTTTCTCATGCATAATTTCGATGTAGGAAGATGCCCTTGAACCTGGAGATTTGGGACCCATGCAATGGGTACCACGCAGTATTACGTTAAAGGGTCTGCGTTTGCTCACCCAACCTCACCAAACCTCTCAGCCCCAAGAGTGTCCACCCTTATGTCTTATCCAGCTGTGAGTCTACATATGGTCAATCCAGGTTGCATCACAGCCCCTGAATGAATTGTGTAAGAATTTCTCTCTCTTTCACTCTCTTTGTTTCATGGGTTTTTAAAAGTAATTTATTTTTATAATGGGGTTTAGCTGCTTTTCACTGCTGTTTTTATGCCGCTTTACACCCACTTGACACACTAACAGAGAGATATCAATACATAGGTTTTAAGATTATTACTAGTCAGATATATTCTTGTGCGGTGAATAGGGCGTGTTGAGTGCATTACTCTGAGCAAGGAGTAGGTCTTGTCTATTACATATTGGGTTTATGGAACGGTATCTGAGCTAATTTGAAACCCTTGTTTTATGAATCACCCCACCTCACCTTTCCCGTTTAGCAGCCATAGTGTGTTTTCTGCATGTGCGACTCTGTTCTGTTTTGTAATTCAGTTCAAGTGTAACGGTTTTTACATTCCCTCTATAAGTGATACCTTATGAGAAGTGTCCTTTTCTGTGTGACTTATTTCACTTAGAATCGTCGTACCTAAATCCACTCATCATGCTGCTACTAGCCTTATGCCATTGATTTCATGGCTGAGTGATATTCCATTGTACATAAGGACCACAACTTCTTTATCCATTTTTCTCTTTCCTGGGATATTTAAGGTGGAATGAAGTGGAGGTCCTTGTCAACAGAGCAGCCCTAAACTTTGGGCTGCTTGTGTTTTGCTGATTTTTCATTTTCCCAATTTGTACCCCGATGAGTGGAAGTGCCCTATGCTCTCTAAGCTGTGTTTTTTAGATATTTCAGGACTCACCGTACACTTCTCCAGAGTGCCTGTTGGCAATTTACATCCCGCCCATCAGTGTAGCAAGGCTCCCATTTCTCCATGGCCTGTCCTGCATTTCTGGGTTTGACACTTTTTTCAGCATGGCCCTTTTGACCGATGGGAAGCGAGACTTCTTTGGAGCGCTGATTTGCCTTTCCAGGTTGCTTGGTTGACCAAAAAGGGCGTATGCGTTTTTTCCTGAATATATTCAGAAAAAAACGCATACGCCCTTTTTGGCCAAGGGCATCATTGTCAACGTTTTGCCGCTTTTCATGTGCTTTAAAGACGATTCGAATCTACCTCCTGAAATCTGTTTCCTGCAATTCTGCCTTGATTTCAAATCCTCTTCTTTGCCTTCCCTCAATATATTTGTGAACGAGAGTTATCATTTATAACTCTGCATGTTTGTGAATTGCAGTGCCCTGAAGCTCCATTTTACAACTCGCTTTTTTGGGAACTGGCCGCAAAATCTCAGGATGGCTTCAGGCCCTGTTCTGGTTCCGGGGGGCAGGCACAGCCTGTGGTTAATTCTTCTTCCTGATGGGAAAATAGAGTGACCTGTGCCTGTCCCAACACCAAGAGCTAGTCTCTCATTGGTTCCCCATCTTCCCGTTCATCCTCAGGACAAATTGCAACCTGTACGGAACAGGAGGTTAAAGGTGCTGATGCTCCAAGTAGGGAGATTGCTAGTAAAGTGGCTGGAATGGCGAACCCGAGCACAAGGAGATGAGAAATGAGGTGCGTTTTAGAAACCTTTCCCCATCACACGGTGTAGCATCTTCTGGGTTTCTCATGCATGTTTTCGATGTAGGAAGATGCCCTTGAACCTGGAGATTTGGAACCCATGCGATGGGTACCACGCAGTATTACGTTAAAGGGTCTGCGTTTGCTCACCCAACCTCACCAAACCTCTCAGCCCCAAGAGTGTCCACCCTTATGTCTCATCCAGCTGTGGGTCTACATATGGTCAATCCAGGTTGCATCACAGCCCCTGAATGAATTGTGTAAGAATTTCTCTCTCTTTCACTCTCTTTGTTTCATGGGTTTTTAAAAGTAATTTATTTTTATAATGAGGTTTAGCTGCTTTTCACTGCTGTGTTTATGCCTCTTTACACCCACTTGACACCCTAACTGAGAGATATCAATACATAGGTTTTATGATTATTACTAGTCAGATATATTCTTGTGCGGTGAATAGGGCGTGTTGAGTGCAGTTCTCTGAGCAAGGAGTAGGTCTTGTCTATTACATATTGGGTTTATGGAACGGTATCTGAGCTAATTTGAAACCCTTCTTTTATGTATCACCCCACCTCACCTTTCCCGTTTAGCAGCCATAGTGTGTTTTCTGCATGTGCGACTCTGTTCTGTTTTCAAATTCAGTTCAAGTGTAACGGTTTTTACATTCCCTCTATAAGTGATACCTTATGAGAAGTGTCCTTTTCTGTGTGACTTATTTCACTTAGAATCGTCGTACCTAAATCCACTCATCATGCTGCTACTAGCCTTATGCCATTGATTTCATGGCTGAGTGATATTCCATTGTACATAAGGACCACAACTTCTTTATCCATTTTTCTCTTTCCTGGGATATTTAAGGTGGAATGAAGTGGAGGTCCTTGTCAACAGAGCAGCCCTAAACTTTGGGCTGCTTGTGTTTTGCTGATTTTTCATTTTCCCAATTTATACCCCGATGAGTGGAAGTGCCCTATGCTCTCTCAGCTGTGTTTTTTAGATATTTCAGGACTCACCGTACACTTCTCCAGAGTGCCTGTTGGCAATTTACATCCCGCCCATCAGTGTAGCAAGGCTCCCATTTCTCCATGGCCTGTCCTGCATTTCTGGTTTTGACACTTTTTTCAGCATGGCCCTTTTGACCGATGGGAAGCGAGACTTCTTTGTAGCGCTGATTTGCCTTTCCAGGTTGCTTGGTTGGCCAAAAAGGGCGTATGGGTTTTTTCCTAAATATATTCAGAAAAAACGCATACGCCCTTTTTGGTCAAGGGCATCATTGTCAACGTTTTGCCGCTTTTCATGTGCTTTAAAGACGATTCGAATCTACCTCCTGAAATCTGTTTCCTGCAATTCAGCCTTGATTTCAAATCCTCTTCTTTGCCTTCCCTCAATATATTTGTGAACGAGAGTTATCATTTATAACTCTGCATGTTTGTGAATTGCAGTGCCCTGAAGCTCCATTTTACAACTCGCTTTTTTGGGAACTGGCCGCAAAATCTCAGGATGGCTTCAGGCCCTGTTCTGGTTCCGGGGGGCAGGCACAGCCTGTGGTTAATTCTTCTTCCTGATGGGAAAATAGAGTGACCTGTGCCTGTCCCAACACCAAGAGCTAGTCTCTCATTGGTTCCCCGTCTTCCCGTTCATCCTCAGGACAAATTGCAACCTGTACGGAACAGGAGGTTAAAGGTGCTGATGCTCCAAGTAGGGAGATTGCTAGTAAAGTGGCTGGAATGGCGAACCCGAGCACAAGGAGATGAGAAATGAGGTGCGTTTTAGAAACCTTTCCCCATCACACGGTGTAGCATCTTCTGGGTTTCTCATGCATGTTTTCGATGTAGGAAGATGCCCTTGAACCTGGAGATTTGGAACCCATGCGATGGGTACCACGCAGTATTACG
Source organism: Balaenoptera physalus (assembly GCF_965194825.1). NCBI lineage: Eukaryota > Metazoa > Chordata > Mammalia > Artiodactyla > Balaenopteridae > Balaenoptera > Balaenoptera physalus. The sequence goes on along the minus strand of NW_028126057.1, from coordinate 334,211 downwards.
TTAAAGGGTCTGCGTTTGCTCACCCAACCTCACCAAACCTCTCAGCCCCAAGAGTGTCCACCCTTATGTCTCATCCAGCTGTGGGTCTACATATGGTCAATCCAGGTTGCATCACAGCCCCTGAATGAATTGTGTAAGAATTTCTCTCTCTTTCACTCTCTTTGTTTCATGGGTTTTTAAAAGTAATTTATTTTTATAATGAGGTTTAGCTGCTTTTCACTGCTGTGTTTATGCCTCTTTACACCCACTTGACACCCTAACTGAGAGATATCAATACATAGGTTTTATGATTATTACTAGTCAGATATATTCTTGTGCGGTGAATAGGGCGTGTTGAGTGCAGTTCTCTGAGCAAGGAGTAGGTCTTGTCTATTACATATTGGGTTTATGGAACGGTATCTGAGCTAATTTGAAACCCTTCTTTTATGTATCACCCCACCTCACCTTTCCCGTTTAGCAGCCATAGTGTGTTTTCTGCATGTGCGACTCTGTTCTGTTTTCAAATTCAGTTCAAGTGTAACGGTTTTTACATTCCCTCTATAAGTGATACCTTATGAGAAGTGTCCTTTTCTGTGTGACTTATTTCACTTAGAATCGTCGTACCTAAATCCACTCATCATGCTGCTACTAGCCTTATGCCATTGATTTCATGGCTGAGTGATATTCCATTGTACATAAGGACCACAACTTCTTTATCCATTTTTCTCTTTCCTGGGATATTTAAGGTGGAATGAAGTGGAGGTCCTTGTCAACAGAGCAGCCCTAAACTTTGGGCTGCTTGTGTTTTGCTGATTTTTCATTTTCCCAATTTGTACCCCGATGAGTGGAAGTGCCCTATGCTCTCTAAGCTGTGTTTTTTAGATATTTCAGGACTCACCGTACACTTCTCCAGAGTGCCTGTTGGCAATTTACATCCCGCCCATCAGTGTAGCAAGGCTCCCATTTCTCCATGGCCTGTCCTGCATTTCTGGTTTTGACACTTTTTTCAGCATGGCCCTTTTGACCGATGGGAAGCGAGACTTCTTTGTAGCGCTGATTTGCCTTTCCAGGTTGCTTGGTTGGCCAAAAAGGGCGTATGCGTTTTTTCCTGAATATATTCAGGAAAAAACGCATACGCCCTTTTTGGCCAAGGGCATCATTGTCAACGTTTTGCCGCTTTTCATGTGCTTTAAAGACGATTCAAATCTACCTCCTGAAATCTGTTTCCTGCAATTCTGCCTTGATTTCAAATCCTCTTCTTTGCCTTCCCTCAATATATTTGTGGACGAGAGTTATCATTTATAATTCTGCAGGTTTGTGAATTGCAGTGCCCTGAAGCTCCATTTTACAACTCGCTTTTTTGGGAACTGGCCGCAAAAGCGCAGGATGGCTTCAGGCCCTGTTCTGGTTCCGGGGGGCAGGCTGAGCCTGTGGTTAATTCTTCTTCCTGATGGGAAAATAGAGTAACCTGTGCCTGTCCCAACACCAAGAGCTAGTCTCTCATTGGTTCCCCGTCTTCCCGTTCATCCTCAGGACAAATTGCAACCTGTACGGAACAGGAGGTTAAAGGTGCTGATGCTCCAAGTAGGGAGATTGCTAGTAAAGTGGCTGGAATGGCGAACCCGAGCACAAGGAGATGAGAAATGAGGTGCGTTTTAGAAACCTTTCCCCATCACACGGTGTACCATCTTCTGGGTTTCTCATGCATGTTTTCGATGTAGGAAGATGCCCTTGAACCTGGAGATTTGGGACCCATGCGATGGATACCACGCAGTATTACTTTAAAGGGTCTGCGTTTGCTCACCCAACCTCACCAAACCTCTCAGCCCCAAGAGTGTCCACGCTTGTGTCTCATCCAGCTGTGGGTCTACATATGGTCAATCCAGGTTGCATCACAGCCCCTGAATGAATTGTGTAAGAATTTCTCTCTCTTTCACTCTCTTTGTTTCATGGGTTTTTAAAAGTAATTTATTTTTATAATGGGGTTTAGCTGCTTTTCACTGCTGTGTTTATGCCGCTTTACACCCACTTGACACACTAACAGAGAGATATCAATACATAGGTTTTAAGATTATTACTAGTCAGATATATTCTTGTGCGGTGAATAGGGCGTGTTGAGTGCATTACTCTGAGCAAGGAGTAGGTCTTGTCTATTACATATTGGGTTTATGGAACGGTATCTGAGCTAATTTGAAACCCTTGTTTTATGTATCACCCCACCTCACCTTTCCCGTTTAGCAGCCATAGTGTGTTTTCTGCATGTGCGACTCTGTTCTGTTTTGTAATTCAGTTCAAGTGTAACGGTTTTTACATTCCCTCTATAACTGATACCTTATGAGAAGTGTCATTTTCTGTGTGACTTATTTCACTTAGAATCGTCGTACCTAAATCCACTCATCATGCTGCTACTAGCCTTATGCCATTGATTTCATGGCTGAGTGATATTCCATTGTACGTAAGGACCACAGCTTCTTTATCCATTTTTCTCTTTCCTGGGATATTTAAGGTGGAATGAAGTGGAGGTCTTTGTCAACAGAGCAGCCCTAAACTTTGGGCTGCTTGTGTTTTGCTGATTTTTCATTTTCCCAATTTATACCCCGATGAGTGGAAGTGCCCTATGCTCTCTCAGCTGTGTTTTTTAGATATTTCAGGACTCACCGTACACTTCTCCAGAGTGCCTTTTGGCAATTTACATCCCGCCCATCAGTGTAGCAAGGCTCCCATTTCTCCATGGCCTGTCCTGCATTTCTGGTTTTGACACTTTTTTCAGCATGGCCCTTTTGACCGATGGGAAGCGAGACTTCTTTGTAGCGCTGATTTGCCTTTCCAGGTTGCTTGGTTGGCCAAAAAGGGCGTATGGGTTTTTTCCTAAATATATTCAGAAAAAACGCATACGCCCTTTTTGGTCAAGGGCATCATTGTCAACGTTTTGCCGCTTTTCATGTGCTTTAAAGACGATTCGAATCTACCTCCTGAAATCTGTTTCCTGCAATTCAGCCTTGATTTCAAATCCTCTTCTTTGCCTTCCCTCAATATATTTGTGAACGAGAGTTATCATTTATAACTCTGCATGTTTGTGAATTGCAGTGCCCTGAAGCTCCATTTTACAACTCGCTTTTTTGGGAACTGGCCGCAAAATCTCAGGATGGCTTCAGGCCCTGTTCTGGTTCCGGGGGGCAGGCACAGCCTGTGGTTAATTCTTCTTCCTGATGGGAAAATAGAGTGACCTGTGCCTGTCCCAACACCAAGAGCTAGTCTCTCATTGGTTCCCCATCTTCCCGTTCATCCTCAGGACAAATTGCAACCTGTACGGAACAGGAGGTTAAAGGTGCTGATGCTCCAAGTAGGGAGATTGCTAGTAAAGTGGCTGGAATGGCGAACCCGAGCACAAGGAGATGAGAAATGAGGTGCGTTTTAGAAACCTTTCCCCATCACACGGTGTAGCATCTTCTGGGTTTCTCATGCATGTTTTCGATGTAGGAAGATGCCCTTGAACCTGGAGATTTGGAACCCATGCGATGGGTACCACGCAGTATTACGTTAAAGGGTCTGCGTTTGCTCACCCAACCTCACCAAACCTCTCAGCCCCAAGAGTGTCCACCCTTATGTCTCATCCAGCTGTGGGTCTACATATGGTCAATCCAGGTTGCATCACAGCCCCTGAATGAATTGTGTAAGAATTTCTCTCTCTTTCACTCTCTTTGTTTCATGGGTTTTTAAAAGTAATTTATTTTTATAATGAGGTTTAGCTGCTTTTCACTGCTGTGTTTATGCCTCTTTACACCCACTTGACACCCTAACAGAGAGATATCAATACATAGGTTTTATGATTATTACTAGTCAGATATATTCTTGTGTGGTGAATAGGGCGTGTTGAGTGCAGTTCTCTGAGCAAGGAGTAGGTCTTGTCTATTACATATTGGGTTTATGGAACGGTATCTGAGCTAATTTGAAACCCTTCTTTTATGTATCACCCCACCTCACCTTTCCCGTTTAGCAGCCATAGTGTGTTTTCTGCATGTGCGACTCTGTTCTGTTTTCAAATTCAGTTCAAGTGTAACGGTTTTTACATTCCCTCTATAAGTGATACCTTATGAGAAGTGTCCTTTTCTGTGTGACTTATTTCACTTAGAATCGTCGTACCTAAATCCACTCATCATGCTGCTACTAGCCTTATGCCATTGATTTCATGGCTGAGTGATATTCCATTGTACATAAGGACCACAACTTCTTTATCCATTTTTCTCTTTCCTGGGATATTTCAGGTGGAATGAAGTGGAGGTCCTTGTCAACAGAGCAGCCCTAAACTTTGGGCTGCTTGTGTTTTGCTGATTTTTCATTTTCCCAATTTATACCCCGATGAGTGGAAGTGCCCTAGGCTCTCTAAGGTGTGTTTTTTAGATATTTCAGGACTCACCGTACACTTCTCCAGAGTGCCTGTTGGCAATTTACATCCCACCCATCAGTGTAGCAAGGCTCCCATATCTCCATGGCCTGTCCTGCATTTCTGGTTTTGACACTTTTTTCAGCATGGCCCTTTTGACCGATGGGAAGCGAGACTTCTTTGTAGCGCTGATTTGCCTTTCCAGGTTGCTTGGTTGGCCAAAAAGGGCGTATGCGTTTTTTCCTGAATATATTCAGGAAAAAACGCATACGCCCTTTTTGGCCAAGGGCATCATTGTCAACGTTTTGCCGCTTTTCATGTGCTTTAAAGACGATTCAAATCTACCTCCTGAAATCTGTTTCCTGCAATTCTGCCTTGATTTCAAATCCTCTTCTTTGCCTTCCCTCAATATATTTGTGGACGAGAGTTATCATTTATAATTGTGCAGGTTTGTGAATTGCAGTGCCCTGAAGCTCCATTTTACAACTCGCTTTTTTGGGAACTGGCCGCAAAAGCGCAGGATGGCTTCAGGCCCTGTTCTGGTTCCGGGGGGCAGGCTGAGCCTGTGGTTAATTCTTCTTCCTGATGGGAAAATAGAGTGACCTGTGCCTGTCCCAACACCAAGAGCTAGTCTCTCATTGGTTCCCCGTCTTCCCGTTCATCCTCACGACAAATTGCAACCTGTACGGAACAGGAGGTTAAAGGTGCTGATGCTCCAAGTAGGGAGATTGCTAGTAAAGTGGCTGGAATGGCGAACCCGAGCACAAGGAGATGAGAAATGAGGTGCGTTTTAGAAACCTTTCCCCATCACACGGTGTACCATCTTCTGGGTTTCTCATGCATGTTTTCGATGTAGGAAGATGCCCTTGAACCTGGAGATTTGGGACCCATGCGATGGATACCACGCAGTATTACTTTAAAGGGTCTGCGTTTGCTCACCCAACCTCACCAAACCTCTCAGCCCCAAGAGTGTCCACGCTTGTGTCTCATCCAGCTGTGGGTCTACATATGGTCAATCCAGGTTGCATCACAGCCCCTGAATGAATTGTGTAAGAATTTCTCTCTCTTTCACTCTCTTTGTTTCATGGGTTTTTAAAAGTAATTTATTTTTATAATGGGGTTTAGCTGCTTTTCACTGTTGTGTTTATGCCGCTTTACACCCACTTGACACACTAACAGAGAGATATCAATACATAGGTTTTAAGATTATTACTAGTCAGATATATTCTTGTGCGGTGAATAGGGCGTGTTGAGTGCATTACTCTGAGCAAGGAGTAGGTCTTGTCTATTACATATTGGGTTTATGGAACGGTATCTGAGCTAATTTGAAACCCTTGTTTTATGTATCACCCCACCTCACCTTTCCCGTTTAGCAGCCATAGTGTGTTTTCTGCATGTGCGACTCTGTTCTGTTTTGTAATTCAGTTCAAGTGTAACGGTTTTTACATTCCCTCTATAACTGATACCTTATGAGAAGTGTCATTTTCTGTGTGACTTATTTCACTTAGAATCGTCGTATCTAAATCCACTCATCATGCTGCTACTAGCCTTATGCCATTGATTTCATGGCTGAGTGATATTCCATTGTACGTAAGGACCACAGCTTCTTTATCCATTTTTCTCTTTCCTGGGATATTTAAGGTGGAATGAAGTGGAGGTCTTTGTCAACAGAGCAGCCCTAAACTTTGGGCTGCTTGTGTTTTGCTGATTTTTCATTTTCCCAATTTATACCCCGATGAGTGGAAGTGCCCTATGCTCTCTCAGCTGTGTTTTTTAGATATTTCAGGACTCACCGTACACTTCTCCAGAGTGCCTGTTGGCAATTTACATCCCGCCCATCAGTGTAGCAAGGCTCCCATTTCTCCATGGCCTGTCCTGCATTTCTGGTTTTGACACTTTTTTCAGCATGGCCCTTTTGACCGATGGGAAGCGAGACTTCTTTGTAGCGCTGATTTGCCTTTCCAGGTTGCTTGGTTGACCAAAAAGGGCGTATGGGATTTTTCCTAAATATATTCAGAAAAAACGCATACGCCCTTTTTGGTCAAGGGCATCATTGTCAACGTTTTGCCGCTTTTCATGTGCTTTAAAGATGATTCGAATCTACCTCCTGAAATCTGTTTCCTGCAATTCAGCCTTGATTTCAAATCCTCTTCTTTGCCTTCCCTCAATATATTTGTGAACGAGAGTTATCATTTATAACTCTGCATGTTTGTGAATTGCAGTGCCCTGAAGCTCCATTTTACAACTCGCTTTTTTGGGAACTGGCCGCAAAATCTCAGGATGGCTTCAGGCCCTGTTCTGGTTCCGGGGGGCAGGCACAGCCTGTGGTTAATTCTTCTTCCTGATGGGAAAATAGAGTGACCTGTGCCTGTCCCAACACCAAGAGCTAGTCTCTCATTGGTTCCCCGTCTTCCCGTTCATCCTCAGGACAAATTGCAACCTGTACGGAACAGGAGGTTAAAGGTGCTGATGCTCCAAGTAGGGAGATTGCTAGTAAAGTGGCTGGAATGGCGAACCCGAGCACAAGGAGATGAGAAATGAGGTGTGTTTTAGAAACCTTTCCCCATCACACGGTGTAGCATCTTCTGGGTTTCTCATGCATGTTTTCGATGTAGGAAGATGCCCTTGAACCTGGAGATTTGGAACCCATGCGATGGGTACCACGCAGTATTACGTTAAAGGGTCTGCGTTTGCTCACCCAACCTCACCAAACCTCTCAGCCCCAAGAGTGTCCACCCTTATGTCTCATCCAGCTGTGGGTCTACATATGGTCAATCCAGGTTGCATCACAGCCCCTGAATGAATTGTGTAAGAATTTCTCTCTCTTTCACTCTCTTTGTTTCATGGGTTTTTAAAAGTAATTTATTTTTATAATGAGGTTTAGCTGCTTTTCACTGCTGTGTTTATGCCTCTTTACACCCACTTGACACCCTAACAGAGAGATATCAATACATAGGTTTTATGATTATTACTAGTCAGATATATTCTTGTGCGGTGAATAGGGCGTGTTGAGTGCAGTTCTCTGAGCAAGGAGTAGGTCTTGTCTATTACATATTGGGTTTTTGGAACGGTATCTGAGCTAATTTGAAACCCTTCTTTTATGTATCACCCCACCTCACCTTTCCCGTTTAGCAGCCATAGTGTGTTTTCTGCATGTGCGACTCTGTTCTGTTTTCAAATTCAGTTCAAGTGTAACGGTTTTTACATTCCCTCTATAAGTGATACCTTATGAGAAGTGTCCTTTTCTGTGTGACTTATTTCACTTAGAATCGTCGTACCTAAATCCACTCATCATGCTGCTACTAGCCTTATGCCATTGATTTCATGGCTGAGTGATATTCCATTGTACATAAGGACCACAACTTCTTTATCCATTTTTCTCTTTCCTGGGATATTTAAGGTGGAATGAAGTGGAGGTCCTTGTCAACAGAGCAGCCCTAAACTTTGGGCTGCTTGTGTTTTGCTGATTTTTCATTTTCCCAATTTATACCCCGATGAGTGGAAGTGCCCTAGGCTCTCTAAGCTGTGTTTTTTAGATATTTCAGGACTCACCGTACACTTCTCCAGAGTGCCTGTTGGCAATTTACATCCCGCCCATCAGTGTAGCAAGGCTCCCATATCTCCATGGCCTGTCCTGCATTTCTGGTTTTGACACTTTTTTCAGCATGGCCCTTTTGACCGATGGGAAGCGAGACTTCTTTGTAGCGCTGATTTGCCTTTCCAGGTTGCTTGGTTGGCCAAAAAGGGCGTATGCGTTTTTTCCTGAATATATTCAGGAAAAAACGCATACGCCCTTTTTGGCCAAGGGCATCATTGTCAACGTTTTGCCGCTTTTCATGTGCTTTAAAGACGATTCAAATCTACCTCCTGAAATCTGTTTCCTGCAATTCTGCCTTGATTTCAAATCCTCTTCTTTGCCTTCCCTCAATATATTTGTGGACGAGAGTTATCATTTATAATTGTGCAGGTTTGTGAATTGCAGTGCCCTGAAGCTCCATTTTACAACTCGCTTTTTTGGGAACTGGCCGCAAAAGCGCAGGATGGCTTGAGGCCCTGTTCTGGTTCCGGGGGGCAGGCTGAGCCTGTGGTTAATTCTTCTTCCTGATGGGAAAATAGAGTGACCTGTGCCTGTCCCAACACCAAGAGCTAGTCTCTCATTGGTTCCCCGTCTTCCCGTTCATCCTCAGGACAAATTGCAACCTGTACAGAATAGGAGGTTAAAGGTGCTGATGCTCCAAGTAGGGAGATTGCTAGTAAAGTGGCTGGAATGGCGAACCCGAGCACAAGGAGATGAGAAATGAGGTGCGTTTTAGAAACCTTTCCCCATCACACGGTGTACCATCTTCTGGGTTTCTCATGCATGTTTTCGATGTAGGAAGATGCCCTTGAACCTGGAGATTTGGGACCCATGCGATGGGTACCACGCAGTATTACTTTAAAGGGTCTGCGTTTGCTCACCCAACCTCACCAAACCTCTCAGCCCCAAGAGTGTCCACCCTTATGTCTCATCCAGCTGTGGGTCTACATATGGTCAATCCAGGTTGCATCACAGCCCCTGAATGAATTGTGTAAGAATTTCTCTCTCTTTCACTCTCTTTGTTTCATGGGTTTTTAAAAGTAATTTATTTTTATAATGAAGTTTAGCTGCTTTTCACTGCTGTGTTTATGCCGCTTTACACCCACTTGAAACCCTAATAGAGAGATATCAATACATAGGTTTTAAGATTATTACTAGTCAGATATATTCTTGTGCGGTGAATAGGGCGTGTTGAGTGCAGTTCTCTGAGCAAGGAGTAGGTCTTGTCTATTACATATTGGGTTTATGGAACGGTATCTGAGCTAATTTGAAACCCTTGTTTTATGTATCACCCCACCTCACCTTTCCCGTTTAGCAGCCATAGTGTGTTTTCTGCATGTGCGACTCTGTTCTGTTTTCAAATTCAGTTCAAGTGTAACGGTTTTTACATTCCCTCTATAAGTGATACCTTATGAGAAGTGGCCTTTTCTGTGTGACTTATTTCACTTAGAATCGTCGAACCTAAATCCACTCATCATGCTGCTACTAGCCTTATGCCATTGATTTCACGGCTGAGTGATATTCCATTGTACATAAGGACCACAACTTCTTTATCCATTTTTCTCTTTCCTGGGATATTTAAGGTGGAATGAAGTGGAGGTCCTTGTCAACTGAGCAGCCCTAAACTTTGGGCTGCTTGTGTTTTGCTGATTTTTCATTTTCCCAATTTATACCCCGATGAGTGGAAGTGCCCTATGCTCTCTAAGCTGTGTTTTTTAGATATTTCAGGACTCACCGTACACTTCTCCAGAGTGCCTTTTGGCAATTTACATCCCGCCCATCAGTGTAGCAAGGCTCCCATATCTCCATGGCCTGTCCTGCATTTCTGGTTTTGACACTTTTTTCAGCATGGCCCTTTTGACCGATGGGAAGCGAGACTTCTTTGTAGCGCTGATTTGCCTTTCCAGGTTGCTTGGCTGACCAAAAAGGGCGTATGCGTTTTTTCCTGAATATATTCAGGAAAAAACGCATACGCCCTTTTTGGCCAAGGGCATCATTGTCAACGTTTTGCCGCTTTTCATGTGCTTTAAAGACGATTCGAATCTACCTCCTGAAATCTGTTTCCTGCAATTCTGCCTTGATTTCAAATCCTCTTCTTTGCCTTCCCTCAATGTATTTGTGGACGAGAGTTATCATTTATAACTCTGCAGGTTTGTGAATTGCAGTGCCCTGAAGCTCCATTTTACAACTCGCTTTTTTGGGAACTGGCCGCAAAAGCGCAGGATGACTTCAGGCCCTGTTCTGGTTCCGGGGGTCATGCTGAGCCTGTGGTTAATTCTTCTTCCTGATGGGAAAATAGAGTGACCTGTGCCTGTCCCAACACCAAGAGCTAGTCTCTCATTGGTTCCCCGTCTTCCCGTTCATCCTCAGGACAAATTGCAACCTGTACGGAACAGGAGGTTAAAGGTGCTGATGCTCCAAGTAGGGAGATTGCTAGTAAAGTGGCTGGAATGGCGAACCCGAGCACAAGGAGATGATAAATGAGGTGCGTTTTAGAAACCTTTCCCCATCACACGGTGTACCATCTTCTGGGTTTCTCATGCATGTTTTCGATGTAGGAAGATGCCCTTGAACCTGGAGATTTGGGACCCATGCGATGGGTACCACGCAGTATTACTTTAAAGGGTCTGCGTTTGCTCACCCAACCTCACCCAACCTCTCAGCCCCAAGAGTGTCCACCCTTATGTCTCATCCAGCTGTGGGTCTACATATGGTCAATCCAGGTTGCATCACATCCCCTGAATGAATTGTGTAAGAATTTCTCTCTCTTTAACTCTCTTTGTTTCATGGGTTTTTAAAAGTAATTTATTTTTATAATGAGGTTTAGCTGCTTTTCACTGCTGTGTTTATGCCGCTTTACACCCACTTGACACCCTAACAGAGAGATATCAATACATAGGTTTTAAGATTATTACTAGTCAGATATATTCTTGTGCGGTGAATAGGGCGTGTTGAGTGCAGTTCTCTGAGCAAGGAGTAGGTCTTGTCTATTACATATTGGGTTTATGGAACGGTATCTGAGCTAATTTGAAACCCTTGTTTTATGTATCACCCCACCTCACCTTTCCCGTTTAGCAGCCATAGTGTGTTTTCTGCATGTGCGACTATGTTCTGTTTTGTAATTCAGTTCAAGTGTAACGGTTTTTACATTCCCTCTATAACTGATACCTTATGAGAAGTGGCCTTTTCTGTGTGACTTATTTCACTTAGAATCGTCGTACCTAAATCCACTCATCATGCTGCTACTAGCCTTATGCCATTGATTTCATGGCTGAGTGATATTCCATTGTACATAAGGACCACAACTTCTTTATCCATTTTTCTCTTTCCTGGGATATTTAAGGTGGAATGAAGTGGAGGTCCTTGTCAACAGAGCAGCCCTAAACTTTGGGCTGCTTGTGTTTTGCTGATTTTTCATTTTCCCAATTTGTACCCCGATGAGTGGAAGTGCCCTATGCTCTCTAAGCTGTGTTTTTTAGATATTTCAGGACTCACCGTACACTTCTCCAGAGTGCCTGTTGGCAATTTACATCCCGCCCATCAGTGTAGCAAGGCTCCCATTTCTCCATGGCCTGTCCTGCATTTCTGGTTTTGACACTTTTTTCAGCATGGCCCTTTTGACCGATGGGAAGCGAGACTTCTTTGTAGCGCTGATTTGCATTTCCAGGTTGCTTGGTTGGCCAAAAAGGGCGTATGCGTTTTTTCCTGAATATATTCAGAAAAAACGCATATGCCCTTTTTGGCCAAGTGCATCATTGTCAACGTTTTGCCGCTTTTCATGTGCTTTAAAGACGATTCGAATCTACCTCCTGAAATCTGTTTCCTGCAATTCAGCCTTGATTTCAAATCCTCTTCTTTGCCTTCCCTCAATATATTTGTGAACGAGAGTTATCATTTATAACTCTGCAGGTTTGTGAATTGCAGTGCCCTGAAGCTCCATTTTACAACTCGCTTTTTTGGGAACTGGCCGCAAAATCTCAGGATGGCTTCAGGCCCTGTTCTGGTTCCGGGGGGCAGGCACAGCCTGTGGTTAATTCTTCTTCCTGATGGGAAAATAGAGTGACCTGTGCCTGTCCCAACACCAAGAGCTAGTCTCTCATTGGTTCCCCGTCTTCCCGTTCATCCTCAGGACAAATTGCAACCTGTACGGAACAGGAGGTTAAAGGTGCTGATGCTCCAAGTAGGGAGATTGCTAATAAAGTGGCTGGAATGGCGAACCCGAGCACAAGGAGATGAGAAATGAGGTGCGTTTTAGAAACCTTTCCCCATCACACGGTGTAGCATCTTCTGGGTTTCTCATGCATGTTTTCGATGTAGGAAGATGCCCTTGAACCTGGAGATTTGGGACCCATGCGATGGGTACCACGCAGTATTACGTTAAATGGTCTGCGTTTGCTCACCCAACCTCACCAAACCTCTCAGCCCCAAGAGTGTCCACCCTTATGTCTCATCCAGCTGTGGGTCTACATATGGTCAATCCAGGTTGCATCACAGCCCCTGAATGAATTGTGTAAGAATTTCTCTCTCTTTCACTCTCTTTGTTTCATGGGTTTTTAAAAGTAATTTATTTTTATAATGAGGTTTAGTTGCTTTTCACTGCTGTGTTTATGCCTCTTTACACCCACTTGACACCCTAACAGAGAGATATCAATACATAGGTTTTATGATTATTACTAGTCAGATATATTCTTGTGCGGTGAATAGGGCGTGTTGAGTGCAGTTCTCTGAGCAAGGAGTAGGTCTTGTCTATTACATGTTGGGTTTATGGAACGGTATCTGAGCTAATTTGAAACCCTTCTTTTATGTATCACCCCACCTCACCTTTCCCGTTTAGCAGCCATAGTGTGTTTTCTGCATGTGCGACTCTGTTCTGTTTTCAAATTCAGTTCAAGTGTAACGGTTTTTACATTCCCTCTAAAAGTGATACCTTATGAGAAGTGTCCTTTTCTGTGTGACTTATTTCACTTAGAATCGTCGTACCTAAATCCACTCATCATGCTGCTACTAGCCTTATGCCTTTGATTTCATGGCTGAGTGATATTCCACTGTACATAAGGACCACAACTTCTTTATCCATTTTTCTCTTTCCAGGGATATTTAAGGTGGAATGAAGTGGAGGTCCTTGTCAACAGAGCAGCCCTAAACTTTGGGCTGCTTGTGTTTTGCTGATTTTTCATTTTCCCAATTTGTACCCCGATGAGTGGAAGTGCCCTATGCTCTCTAAGCTGTGTTTTTTAGATATTTCAGGACTCACCGTACACTTCTCCAGAGTGCCTGTTGGCAATTTACATCCCGCCCATCAGTGTAGCAAGGCTCCCATTTCTCCATGGCCTGTCCTGCATTTCTGGTTTTGACACTTTTTTCAGCATGGCCCTTTTGACCGATGGGAAGCGAGACTTCTTTGTAGCGCTGATTTGCCTTTCCAGGTTGCTTGGTTGGCCAAAAAGGGCGTATGCGTTTTTTCCTGAATATATTCAGAAAAAACGCATACGCCCTTTTTGGCCAAGTGCATCATTGTCAACGTTTTGCCGCTTTTCATGTGCTTTAAAGACGATTCGAATCTACCTCCTGAAATCTGTTTCCTGCAATTCAGCCTTGATTTCAAATCCTCTTCTTTGCCTTCCCTCAATATATTTGTGAACGAGAGTTATCATTTATAACTCTGCAGGTTTGTGAATTGCAGTGCTCTGAAGCTCCATTTTACAACTCGCTTTTTTGGGAACTGGCCGCAAAATCTCAGGATGGCTTCAGGCCCTGTTCTGGTTCCGGGGGGCAGGCACAGCCTGTGGTTAATTCTTCTTCCTGATGGGAAAATAGAGTGACCTGTGCCTGTCCCAACACCAAGAGCTAGTCTCTCATTGGTTCCCCGTCTTCCCGTTCATCCTCAGGACAAATTGCAACCTGTACGGAACAGGAGGTTAAAGGTGCTGATGCTCCAAGTAGGGAGATTGCTAGTAAAGTGGCTGGAATGGCGAACCCGAGCACAAGGAGATGAGAAATGAGGTGCGTTTTAGAAACCTTTCCCCATCACACGGTGTAGCATCTTCTGGGTTTCTCATGCATGTTTTCGATGTAGGAAGATGCCCTTGAACCTGGAGCTTTGGGACCCATGCGATGGGTACCACGCAGTATTACGTTAAAGGGTCTGCGTTTGCTCACCCAACCTCACCAAACCTCTCAGCCCCAAGAGTGTCCACCCTTATGTCTCATCCAGCTGTGGGTCTACATATGGTCAATCCAGGTTGCATCACAGCCCCTGAATGAATTGTGTAAGAATTTCTCTCTCTTTCACTCTCTTTGTTTCATGGGTTTTTAAAAGTAATTTATTTTTATAATGAGGTTTAGCTGCTTTTCACTGCTGTGTTTATGCCTCTTTACACCCACTTGACACCCTAACAGAGAGATATCAATACATAGGTTTTATGATTATTACTAGTCAGATATATTCTTGTGCGGTGAATAGGGCGTGTTGAGTGCAGTTCTCTGAGCAAGGAGTAGGTCTTGTCTATTACATATTGGGTTTATGGAACGGTATCTGAGCTAATTTGAAACCCTTCTTTTATGTATCACCCCACCTCACCTTTCCCGTTTAGCAGCCATAGTGTGTTTTCTGCATGTGCGACTCTGTTCTGTTTTCAAATTCAGTTCAAGTGTAACGGTTTTTACATTCCCTCTATAAGTGATACCTTATGAGAAGTGTCCTTTTCTGTGTGACTTATTTCACTTAGAATCGTCGTACCTAAATCCACTCATCATGCTGCTACTAGCCTTATGCCTTTGATTTCATGGCTGAGTGATATTCCACTGTACATAAGGACCACAACTTCTTTATCCATTTTTCTCTTTCCAGGGATATTTAAGGTGGAATGAAGTGGAGGTCCTTGTCAACAGAGCAGCCCTAAACTTTGGGCTGCTTGTGTTTTGCTGATTTTTCATTTTCCCAATTTATACCCCGATGAGTGGAAGTGCCCTATGCTCTCTAAGCTGTGTTTTTTAGATATTTCAGGACACACCGTACACTTCTCCAGAGTGCCTGTTGGGAATTTACATCCCGCCCATCAGTGTAGCAAGGCTCCCATTTCTCCATGGCCTGTCCTGCATTTCTGGTTTTGACACTTTTTTCAGCATGGCCCTTTTGACCGATGCGAAGCGAAACTTCTTTGTAGTGCTGATTTGCCTTTCCAGGTTGCTTGGTTGGCCAAAAAGGGCGTATGCGTTTTTTCCTGAATATATTCAGGAAAAAACGCATACGCCCTTTTTGGCCAAGGGCATCATTGTCAACGTTTTGCCGCTTTTCATGTGCTTTAAAGACGATTCGAATCTACCTCCTGAAATCTGTTTCGTGCAATTCTGCCTTGATTTCAAATCCTCTTCTTTGCCTTCCCTCAATGTATTTGTGGACGAGAGTTATCATTTATAACTCTGCAGGTTTGTGAATTGCAGTGCCCTGAAGCTCCATTTTACAACTCGCTTTTTTGGGAACTGGCCGCAAATGCGCAGGATGGCTTCAGGCCCTGTTCTGGTTCCGGGGGTCAGGCTGAGCCTGTGGTTAATTCTTCTTCCTGATGGAAAAATAGAGTGACCTGTGCCTGTCCCAACACCAAGAGCTAGTCTCTCATTGGTTCCCCGTCTTCCCGTTCATCCTCAGGACAAATTACAACCTGTACGGAACAGGAGGTTAAAGGTGCTGATTCTCCATGTAGGGAGATTGCTAGTAAAGTGGCTGGAATGGCGAACCCGAGCACAAGGAGATGAGAAATGACGTGCGTTTTAGAAACCTTTCCCCATCACATGGTGTAGCATCTTCTGGGTTTCTCATGCATGTTTTCGATGTAGGAAGATGCCCTTGAACCTGGAGATTTGGGACCCATGCGATGGGTACCACGCAGTATTACTTTAAAGGGTCTGCGTTTGCTCACCCAACCTCACCAAACCTCTCAGCCCCAAGAGTGTCCACCCTTATGTCTCATCCAGCTGTGGGTCTACATATGGTCAATCCAGGTTGCATCACAGCCCCTGAATGAATTGTGTAAGAATTTCGCTCTCTTTCACTCTCTTTGTTTCATGGGTTTTTAAAAGTAATTTATTTTTATAATGAGGTTTAGCTGCTTTTCACTGCTGTGTTTATGCCTCTTTACACCCACTTGACACCCTAACAGAGAGATATCAATACATAGGTTTTATGATTATTACTAGTCAGATATATTCTTGTGCGGTGAATAGGGCGTGTTGAGTGCAGTTCTCTGAGCAAGGAGTAGGTCTTGTCTATTACATATTGGGTTTATGGAACGGTATCTGAGCTAATTTGAAACCCTTGTTTTATGTATCACCCCAACTCACCTTTCCCGTTTAGCAGCCATAGTGTGTTTTCTGCATGTGCGACTCTGTTCTGTTTTGTAATTCAGTTCAAGTGTAACGGTTTTTACATTCCCTCTATAAGTGATACCTTATGAGAAGTGTCCTTTTCTGTGTGACTTATTTCACTTAGAATCGTCGTACCTAAATCCACTCATCATGCTGCTACTAGCCTTATGCCATTGATTTCATGGCTGAGTGATATTCCATTGTACATAAGGACCACAACTTCTTTATCCATTTTTCTCTTTCCTGGGATATTTAAGGTGGAATGAAGTGGAGGTCCTTGTCAACAGAGCAGCCCTAAACTTTGGGCTGCTTGTGTTTTGCTGATTTTTCATTTTCCCAATTTGTACCCCGATGAGTGGAAGTGCCCTATGCTCTCTAAGCTGTGTTTTTTAGATATTTCAGGACTCACCGTACACTTCTCCAGAGTGCCTGTTGGCAATTTACATCCCGCCCATCAGTGTAGCAAGGCTCCCATTTCTCCATGGCCTGTCCTGCATTTCTGGTTTTGACACTTTTTTCAGCATGGCCCTTTTGACCGATGGGAAGCGAGACTTCTTTGTAGCGCTGATTTGCCTTTCCAGGTTGCTTGGTTGGCCAAAAAGGGCGTATGCGTTTTTTCCTGAATATATTCAGAAAAAACGCATACGCCCTTTTTGGCCAAGTGCATCATTGTCAACGTTTTGCCGCTTTTCATGTGCTTTAAAGACGATTCGAATCTACCTCCTGAAATCTGTTTCCTGCAATTCAGCCTTGATTTCAAATCCTCTTCTTTGCCTTCCCTCAATATATTTGTGAACGAGAGTTATCATTTATAACTCTGCAGGTTTGTGAATTGCAGTGCCCTGAAGCTCCATTTTACAACTCGCTTTTTTGGGAACTGGCCGCAAAATCTCAGGATGGCTTCAGGCCCTGTTCTGTTTCCGGGGGGCAGGCACAGCCTGTGGTTAATTCTTCTTCCTGATGGGAAAATAGAGTGACCTGTGCCTGTCCCAACACCAAGAGCTAGTCTCTCATTGGTTCCCCGTCTTCCCGTTCATCCTCAGGACAAATTGCAACTTGTACGGAACAGGAGGTTAAAGGTGCTGATGCTCCAAGTAGGGAGATTGCTAGTAAAGTGGCTGGAATGGCGAACCCGAGCACAAGGAGATGAGAAATGAGGTGCGTTTTAGAAACCTTTCCCCATCACACGGTGTAGCATCTTCTGGGTTTCTCATGCATGTTTTCGATGTAGGAAGATGCCCTTGAACCTGGAGCTTTGGGACCCATGCGATGGGTACCACGCAGTATTACGTTAAAGGCTCTGCGTTTGCTCACCCAACCTCACCAAACCTCTCAGCCCCAAGAGTGTCCACCCTTATGTCTCATCCAGCTGTGGGTCTACATATGGTCAATCCAGGTTGCATCACAGCCCCTGAATGAATTGTGTAAGAATTTCTCTCTCTTTCACTCTCTTTGTTTCATGGGTTTTTAAAAGTAATTTATTTTTATAATGAGGTTTAGCTGCTTTTCACTGCTGTGTTTATGCCTCTTTACACCCACTTGACACCCTAACAGAGAGATATCAATACATAGGTTTTATGATCATTACTAGTCAGATATATTCTTGTGCGGTGAATAGGGCGTGTTGAGTGCAGTTCTCTGAGCAAGGAGTAGGTCTTGTCTATTACATATTGGGTTTATGGAACGGTATCTGAGCTAATTTGAAACCCTTCTTTTATGTATCACCCCACCTCACCTTTCCCGTTTAGCAGCCATAGTGTGTTTTCTGCATGTGCGACTCTGTTCTGTTTTCAAATTCAGTTCAAGTGTAACGGTTTTTACATTCCCTCTATAAGTGATACCTTATGAGAAGTGTCCTTTTCTGTGTGACTTATTTCACTTAGAATCGTCGTACCTAAATCCACTCATCATGCTGCTACTAGCCTTATGCCTTTGATTTCATGGCTGAGTGATATTCCACTGTACATAAGGACCACAACTTCTTTATCCATTTTTCTCTTTCCAGGGATATTTAAGGTGGAATGAAGTGGAAGTCCTTGTCAACAGAGCAGCCCTAAACTTTGGGCTGCTTGTGTTTTGCTGATTTTTCATTTTCCCAATTTATACCCCGATGAGTGGAAGTGCCCTATGCTCTCTAAGCTGTGTTTTTTAGATATTTCAGGACACACCGTACACTTCTCCAGAGTGCCTGTTGGCAATTTACATCCCGCCCATCAGTGTAGCAAGGCTCCCATTTCTCCATGGCCTGTCCTGCATTTCTGGTTTTGACACTTTTTTCAGCATGGCCCTTTTGACCGATGGGAAGCGAAACTTCTTTGTAGTGCTGATTTGCCTTTCCAGGTTGCTTGGTTGGCCAAAAAGGGCGTATGCGTTTTTTCCTGAATATATTCAGGAAAAAACGCATACGCCCTTTTTGGCCAAGGGCATCATTGTCAACGTTTTGCCGCTTTTCATGTGCTTTAAAGACGATTCGAATCTACCTCCTGAAATCTGTTTCGTGCAATTCTGCCTTGATTTCAAATCCTCTTCTTTGCCTTCCCTCAATGTATTTGTGGACGAGAGTTATCATTTATAACTCTGCAGGTTTGTGAATTGCAGTGCCCTGAAGCTCCATTTTACAACTCGCTTTTTTGGGAACTGGCCGCAAATGCGCAGGATGGCTTCAGGCCCTGTTCTGGTTCCGGGGGTCAGGCTGAGCCTGTGGTTAATTCTTCTTCCTGATGGGAAAATAGAGTGACCTGTGCCTGTCCCAACACCAAGAGCTAGTCTCTCATTGGTTCCCCGTCTTCCCGTTCATCCTCAGGACAAATTACAACCTGTACGGAACAGGAGGTTAAAGGTGCTGATTCTCCATGTAGGGAGATTGCTAGTAAAGTGGCTGGAATGGCGAACCCGAGCACAAGGAGATGAGAAATGACGTGCGTTTTAGAAACCTTTCCCCATCACACGGTTTACCATCTTCTGGGTTTCTCATGCATGTTTTTGATGTAGGAAGATGCCCTTGAACCTGGAGATTTGGGACCCATGCGATGGGTACCACGCAGTATTACTTTAAAGGGTCTGCGTTTGCTCACCCAACCTCACCAAACCTCTCAGCCCCAAGAGTGTCCACCCTTATGTCTCATCCAGCTGTGGGTCTACATATGGTCAATCCAGGTTGCATCACAGCCCCTGAATGAATTGTGTAAGAATTTCGCTCTCTTTCACTCTCTTTGTTTCATGGGTTTTTAAAAGTAATTTATTTTTATAATGAGGTTTAGCTGCTTTTCACTGCTGTGTTTATGCCTCTTTACACCCACTTGACACCCTAACAGAGAGATATCAATACATAGGTTTTATGATTATTACTAGTCAGATATATTCTTGTGCGGTGAATAGGGCGTGTTGAGTGCAGTTCTCTGAGCAAGGAGTAGGTCTTGTCTATTACATATTGGGTTTATGGAACGGTATCTGAGCTAATTTGAAACCCTTGTTTTATGTATCACCCCAACTCACCTTTCCCGTTTAGCAGCCATAGTGTGTTTTCTGCATGTGCGACTCTGTTCTGTTTTGTAATTCAGTTCAAGTGTAACGGTTTTTACATTCCCTCTATAAGTGATACCTTATGAGAAGTGTCCTTTTCTGTGTGACTTATTTCACTTAGAATCGTCGTACCTAAATCCACTCATCATGCTGCTACTAGCCTTATGCCATTGATTTCATGGCTGAGTGATATTCCATTGTACATAAGGACCACAACTTCTTTATCCATTTTTCTCTTTCCTGGGATATTTAAGGTGGAATGAAGTGGAGGTCCTTGTCAACAGAGCAGCCCTAAACTTTGGGCTGCTTGTGTTTTGCTGATTTTTCATTTTCCCAATTTGTACCCCGATGAGTGGAAGTGCCCTATGCTCTCTAAGCTGTGTTTTTTAGATATTTCAGGACTCACCGTACACTTCTCCAGAGTGCCTGTTGGCAATTTACATCCCGCCCATCAGTGTAGCAAGGCTCCCATTTCTCCATGGCCTGTCCTGCATTTCTGGTTTTGACACTTTTTTCAGCATGGCCCTTTTGACCGATGGGAAGCGAGACTTCTTTGTAGCGCTGATTTGCCTTTCCAGGTTGCTTGGTTGGCCAAAAAGGGCGTATGCGTTTTTTCCTGAATATATTCAGAAAAAACGCATACGCCCTTTTTGGCCAAGGGCATCATTGTCAACGTTTTGCCGCTTTTCATGTGCTTTAAAGACGATTCGAATCTACCTCCTGAAATCTGTTTCCTGCAATTCAGCCTTGATTTCAAATCCTCTTCTTTGCCTTCCCTCAATATATTTGTGGACGAGAGTTATCATTTATAACTCTGCAGGTTTGTGAATTGCAGTGCCCTGAAGCTCCATTTTACAACTCGCTTTTTTGGGAACTGGCCGCAAAATCTCAGGATGGCTTCAGGCCCTGTTCTGGTTCCGGGGGGCAGGCTGAGCCTGTGGTTAATTCTTCTTCCTGATGGAAAAATAGAGTGACCTGTGCCTGTCCCAACACCAAGAGCTAGTCTCTCATTGGTTCCCCGTCTTCCCGTTCATCCTCAGGACAAATTGCAACATGTACGGAACAGGAGGTTAAAGGTGCTGATGCTCCAAGTAGGGAGATTGCTAGTAAAGTGGCTGGAATGGCGAACCCGAGCACAAGGAGATGAGAAATGAGGTGCGTTTTAGAAACCTTTCCCCATCACACGGTGTAGCATCTTCTGGGTTTCTCATGCATGTTTTCGATGTAGGAAGATGCCCTTGAACCTGGAGATTTGGGACCCATGCGATGGGTACCACGCAGTATTACGTT
This sequence comes from Balaenoptera physalus, assembly GCF_965194825.1. NCBI lineage: Eukaryota > Metazoa > Chordata > Mammalia > Artiodactyla > Balaenopteridae > Balaenoptera > Balaenoptera physalus. The sequence continues at coordinate 313,095 of NW_028126057.1, read as the reverse complement.
AAAGGGTCTGCGTTTGCTCACCCAACCTCACCAAACCTCTCAGCCCCAAGAGTGTCCACCCTTATGTCTCATCCAGCTGTGGGTCTACATATGGTCAATCCAGGTTGCATCACAGCCCCTGAATGAATTGTGTAAGAATTTCTCTCTCTTTCACTCTCTTTGTTTCATGGGTTTTTAAAAGTAATTTATTTTTATAATGGGGTTTACCTGCTTTTCACTGCTGTGTTTATGCCGCTTTACACCCACTTGACACACTAACAGAGAGATATCAATACATAGGTTTTAAGATTATTACTAGTCAGATATATTCTTGTGCGGTGAATAGGGCGTGTTGAGTGCATTACTCTGAGCAAGGAGTAGGTCTTGTCTATTACATATTGGGTTTATGGAACGGTATCTGAGCTAATTTGAAACCCTTGTTTTATGTATCACACCACCTCACCTTTCCCGTTTAGCAGCCATAGTGTGTTTTCTGCATGTGCGACTCTGTTCTGTTTTGTAATTCACTTCAAGTGTAACGGTTTTTACATTCCCTCTATAAGTGATACCTTATGAGAAGTGTCATTTTCTGTGTGACTTATTTCACTTAGAATCGTCGAACCTAAATCCACTCATCATGCTGCTACTAGCCTTATGCCATTGATTTCACGGCTGAGTGATATTCCATTGTACATAAGGACCACAACTTCTTTATCCATTTTTCTCTTTCCTGGGATATTTAAGGTGGAATGAAGTGGAGGTCCTTGTCAACAGAGCAGCCCTAAACTTTGGGCTGCTTGTGTTTTGCTGATTTTTCATTTTCCCAATTTATACCCCGATGAGTGGAAGTGCCCTATGCTCTCTAAGCTGTGTTTTTTAGATATTTCAGGACTCACGGTACACTTCTCCAGAGTGCCTTTTGGCAATTTACATCCCGCCCATCAGTGTAGCAAGGCTCCCATATCTCCATGGCCTGTCCTGCATTTCTGGTTTTGACACTTTTTTCAGCATGGCCCTTTTGACCGATGGGAAGCGAGACTTCTTTGTAGCGCTGATTTGCCTTTCCAGGTTGCTTGGTTGACCAAAAAGGGCGTATGCGTTTTTTCCTGAATATATTCAGGAAAAAACGCATACGCCCTTTTTGGCCAAGGGCATCATTGTCAATGTTTTGCCGCTTTTCATGTGCTTAAAAGACGATTCGAATCTACCTCCTGAAATCTGTTTCGTGCAATTCTGCCTTGATTTCAAATCCTCTTCTTTGCCTTCCCTCAATGTATTTGTGGACGAGAGTTATCATTTATAACTCTGCAGGTTTGTGAATTGCAGTGCCCTGAAGCTCCATTTTACAACTCGCTTTTTTGGGAACTGGCCGCAAAAGCGCAGGATGGCTTCAGGCCCTGTTCTGGTTCCCGGGGTCAGGCTGAGCCTGTGGTTAATTCTTCTTCCTGATGGGAAAATAGAGTGACCTGTGCCTGTCCCAACACCAAGAGCTAGTCTCTCATTGGTTCCCCGTCTTCCCGTTCATCCTAAGGACAAATTACAACCTGTACGGAATAGGAGGTTAAAGGTGCTGATTCTCCAAGTAGGGAGATTGCTAGTAAAGTGGCTGGAATGGCGAACCCGAGCACAAGGAGATGAGAAATGAGGTGCGTTTTAGAAACCTTTCCCCATCACACGGTGTACCATCTTCTGGGTTTCTCATGCATGTTTTCGATGTAGGAAGATGCCCTTGAACCTTGAGATTTGGGACCCATGCAATGGGTACCACGCAGTATTACTTTAAAGGGTCTGCGTTTGCTCACCCAACCTCACCAAACCTCTCAGCCCCAAGAGTGTCCACCCTTATGTCTCATCCAACTGTGGGTCTACATATGGTCAATCCAGGTTGCATCACAGCCCCTGAATGAATTGTGTAAGAATTTCTCTCTCTTTCACTGTCTTTGTTTCATGGGTTTTTAAAAGTAATTTATTTTTATAATGGGGTTTAGCTGCTTTTCACTGCTGTGTTTATGCCGCTTTACACCCACTTGACACACTAACAGAGAGATATCAATACATAGGTTTTAAGATTATTACTAGTCAGATATATTCTTGTGCGGTGAATAGGGCGTGTTGAGTGCATTACTCTGAGCAAGGAGTAGGTCTTGTCTATTACATATTGGGTTTATGGAACGGTATCTGAGCTAATTTGAAACCCTTGTTTTATGTATCACCCCACCTCACCTTTCCCGTTTAGCAGCCATAGTGTGTTTTCTGCATGTGCGAGTCTGTTCTGTTTTGTAATTCAGTTCAAGTGTAACGGTTTTTACATTCCCTCTATAAGTGATACCTTATGAGAAGTGTCCTTTTCTGTGTGACTTATTTCACTTAGAATCGTCGTACCTAAATCCACTCATCATGCTGCTACTAGCCTTATGCCATTGATTTCATGGCTGAGTGATATTCCATTGTACATAAGGACCACAACTTCTTTATCCATTTTTCTCTTTCCTGGGATATTTAAGGTGGAATGAAGTGGAGTTCCTTGTCAACAGAGCAGCCCTAAACTTTGGGCTGCTTGTGTTTTGTGATTTTTCATTTTCCCAATTTGTACCCTGATGAGTGGAAGTGCCCTATGCTCTCTAAGCTGTGTTTTTTAGATAGTTCAGGACTCACCGTACACTTCTCCAGAGTGCCTGTTGGCAATTTACATCCCGCCCATCAGTGTAGCAAGGCTCCCATTTCTCCATGGCCTGTCCTGCATTTCTGGTTTTGACACTTTTTTCAGCATGGCCCTTTTGACCGATGGGAAGCGAGACTTCTTTGTAGCGCTGATTTGCCTTTCCAGGTTGCTTGGTTGGCCAAAAAGGGCGTATGCGTTTTTTCCTGAATATATTCAGAAAAAACGCATACGCCCTTTTTGGCCAAGGGCATCATTGTCAACGTTTTGCCGCTTTTCATGTGCTTTAAAGACGATTCGAATCTACCTCCTGAAATCTGTTTCCTGCAATTCAGCCTTGATTTCAAATCCTCTTCTTTGCCTTCCCTCAATATATTTGTGGACGAGAGTTATCATTTATAACTCTGCAGGTTTGTGAATTGCAGTGCCCTGAAGCTCCATTTTACAACTCGCTTTTTTGGGAACTGGCCGCAAAATCTCAGGATGGCTTCAGGCCCTGTTCTGGTTCCGGGAGGCAGGCTGAGCCTGTGGTTAATTCTTCTTCCTGATGGGAAAATAGAGTGACCTGTGCCTGTCCCAACACCAAGAGCTAGTCTCTCATTGGTTCCCCGTCTTCCCGTTCATACTCAGGACAAATTGCAACCTGTACGGAACAGGAGGTTAAAGGTGCTGATGCTCCAAGTAGGGAGATTGCTAGTAAAGTGGCTGGAATGGCGAACCCGAGCACAAGGAGATGAGAAATGAGGTGCGTTTTAGAAACCTTTCCCCATCACACGGTGTACCATTTCTGGGTTTCTCATGCATGTTTTCGATGTAGGAAGATGCCCTTGAACCTGGAGATTTGGGACCCATGCGATGGGTAGCACGCAGTATTACTTTAAAGGGTCTGCGTTTGCTCACCCAACCTCACCAAACCTCTCAGCCCCAAGAGTGTCCACCCTTATGTCTCATCCAGCTGTGGGTCTACATATGGTCAATCCAGGTTGCATCACAGCCCCTGAATGAATTGTGTAAGAATTTCTCTCTCTTTCACTCTCTTTGTTTCATGGGTTTTTAAAAGTAATTTATTTTTATAATGAGGTTTAGCTGCTTTTCACTGCTGTGTTTATGCCTCTTTACACCCACTTGACACCCTAACAGAGAGATATCAATACATAGGTTTTAAGATTATTACTAGTCAGATATATTCTTGTGCGGTGAATAGGGCGTGTTGAGTGCAGTTCTCTGAGCAAGGAGTAGGTCTTGTCTATTACATATTGGGTTTATGGAACGGTATCTGAGCTAATTTGAAACCCTTGTTTTATGTATCACCCCACCTCACCTTTCCTGTTTAGCAGCCATAGTGTGTTTTCTGCATGTGCGACTATGTTCTGTTTTGTAATTCAGTTCAAGTGTAACGGTTTTTACATTCCCTCTATAAGTGATACCTTATGAGAAGTGTCCTTTTCTGTGTGACTTATTTCACTTAGAATCGTCGTACCTAAATCCACTCATCATGCTGCTACTAGCCTTATGCCATTGATTTCATGGCTGAGTGATATTCCATTGTACATAAGGACCACAACTTCTTTATCCATTTTTCTCTTTCCTGGGATATTTAAGGTGGAATGAAGTGGAGGTCCTTGTCAACAGAGCAGCCCTAAACTTTGGGCTGCTTGTGTTTTGCTGATTTTTCATTTTCCCAATTTGTACCCCGATGAGTGGAAGTGCCCTATGCTCTCTAAGCTGTGTTTTTTAGATATTTCAGGACTCACCGTACACTTCTCCAGAGTGCCTGTTGGCAATTTACATCCCGCCCATCAGTGTAGCAAGGCTCCCATTTCTCCATGGCCTGTCCTGCATTTCTGGTTTTGACACTTTTTTCAGCATGGCCCTTTTGACCGATGGGAAGCGAGACTTCTTTGTAGCGCTGATTTGCCTTTCCAGGTTGCTTGGTTGACCAAAAAGGGCGTATGCGTTTTTTCCTGAATATATTCAGAAAAAAACGCATACGCCCTTTTTGGTCAAGGGCATCATTGTCAACGTTTTGCCGCTTTTCATGTGCTTTAAAGACGATTCGAATCTACCTCCTGAAATCTGTTTCCTGCAATTCTGCCTTGATTTCAAATCCTCTTCTTTGCCTTCCCTCAATATATTTGTGGACGAGAGTTATCATTTATAACTCTGCAGGTTTGTGAATTGCAGTGCCCTGAAGCTCCATTTTACAACTCGCTTTTTTGGGAACTGGCCGCAAAAGCGCAGGATGGCTTCAGGCCCTGTTCTGGTTCCGGGGGTCAGGCTGAGCCTGTGGTTAATTCTTCTTCCTGATGGGAAAATAGAGTGACCTGTGCCTGTCCCAACACCAAGAGCTAGTCTCTCCTTGGTTCCCCGTCTTCCCGTTCATCCTAAGGACAAATTACAACCTGTACGGAATAGGAGGTTAAAGGTGCTGATTCTCCAAGTAGGGAGATTGCTAGTAAAGTGGCTGGAATGGCGAACCCGAGCACAAGGAGATGAGAAATGAGGTGCGTTTTAGAAACCTTTCCCCATCACACGGTGTACCATCTTCTGGGTTTCTCATGCATGTTTTCGATGTAGGAAGATGCCCTTGAAGCCGGAGATTTGAGACCCATGCAATGGGTACCACGCAGTATTACTTTAAAGGGTCTGCGTTTGCTCACCCAACCTCACCAAACCTCTCAGCCCCAAGAGTGTCCACCCTTATGTCTCATCCAGCTGTGGGTCTACATATGGTCAATCCAGGTTGCATCACAGCCCCTGAATGAATTGTGTAAGAATTTCTCTCTGTTTCACTGTCTTTGTTTCATGGGTTTTTAAAAGTAATTTATTTTTATAATGGGGTTTAGCTGCTTTTCACTGCTGTGTTTATGCCGCTTTACACCCACTTGACACACTAACAGAGAGATATCAATACATAGGTTTTAAGATTATTACTAGTCAGATATATTCTTGTGCGGTGAATAGGGCGTGTTGAGTGCATTACTCTGAGCAAGGAGTAGGTCTTGTCTATTACATATTGGGTTTATGGAACGGTATCTGAGCTAATTTGAAACCCTTGTTTTATGTATCACCCCACCTCACCTTTCCCGTTTAGCAGCCATAGTGTGTTTTCTGCATGTGCGACTCTGTTCTGTTTTGTAATTCAGTTCAAGTGTAACGGTTTTTACATTCCCTCTATAAGTGATACCTTATGAGAAGTGTCCTTTTCTGTGTGACTTATTTCACTTAGAATCGTCGTACCTAAATCCACTCATCATGCTGCTACTAGCCTTATGCCATTGATTTCATGGCTGAGTGATATTCCATTGTACATAAGGACCACAACTTCTTTATCCATTTTTCTCTTTCCTGGGATATTTAAGGTGGAATGAAGTGGAGGTCCTTGTCAACAGAGCAGCCCTAAACTTTGGGCTGCTTGTGTTTTGTGATTTTTCATTTTCCCAATTTGTACCCTGATGAGTGGAAGTGCCCTATGCTCTCTAAGCTGTGTTTTTTAGATAGTTCAGGACTCACCGTACACTTCTCCAGAGTGCCTGTTGGCAATTTACATCCCGCCCATCAGTGTAGCAAGGCTCCCATTTCTCCATGGCCTCTCCTGCATTTCTGGTTTTGACACTTTTTTCAGCATGGCCCTTTTGACCGATGGGAAGCGAGACTTCTTTGTAGCGCTGATTTGCCTTTCCAGGTTGCTTGGTTGGCCAAAAAGGGCGTATGCGTTTTTTCCTGAATATATTCAGAAAAAACGCATACGCCCTTTTTGGCCAAGGGCATCATTGTCAACGTTTTGCCGCTTTTCATGTGCTTTAAAGACGATTCGAATCTACCTCCTGAAATCTGTTTCCTGCAATTCAGCCTTGATTTCAAATCCTCTTCTTTGCCTTCCCTCAATATATTTGTGGACGAGAGTTATCATTTATAACTCTGCAGGTTTGTGAATTGCAGTGCCCTGAAGCTCCATTTTACAACTCGCTTTTTTGGGAACTGGCCGCAAAATCTCAGGATGGCTTCAGGCCCTGTTCTGGTTCCGGGAGGCAGGCTGAGCCTGTGGTTAATTCTTCTTCCTGATGGGAAAATAGAGTGACCTGTGCCTGTCCCAACACCAAGAGCTAGTATCTCATTGGTTCCCCGTCTTCCCGTTCATCCTCAGGACAAATTGCAACCTGTACGGAACAGGAGGTTAAAGGTGCTGATGCTCCAAGTAGGGAGATTGCTAGTAAAGTGGCTGGAATGGCGAACCCGAGCACAAGGAGATGAGAAATGAGGTGCGTTTTAGAAACCTTTCCCCATCACACGGTGTAGCATCTTCTGGGTTTCTCATGCATAATTTCGATGTAGGAAGATGCCCTTGAACCTGGAGATTTGGGACCCATGCAATGGGTACCACGCAGTATTACGTTAAAGGGTCTGCGTTTGCTCACCCAACCTCACCAAACCTCTCAGCCCCAAGAGTGTCCACCCTTATGTCTTATCCAGCTGTGAGTCTACATATGGTCAATCCAGGTTGCATCACAGCCCCTGAATGAATTGTGTAAGAATTTCTCTCTCTTTCACTCTCTTTGTTTCATGGGTTTTTAAAAGTAATTTATTTTTATAATGGGGTTTAGCTGCTTTTCACTGCTGTTTTTATGCCGCTTTACACCCACTTGACACACTAACAGAGAGATATCAATACATAGGTTTTAAGATTATTACTAGTCAGATATATTCTTGTGCGGTGAATAGGGCGTGTTGAGTGCATTACTCTGAGCAAGGAGTAGGTCTTGTCTATTACATATTGGGTTTATGGAACGGTATCTGAGCTAATTTGAAACCCTTGTTTTATGAATCACCCCACCTCACCTTTCCCGTTTAGCAGCCATAGTGTGTTTTCTGCATGTGCGACTCTGTTCTGTTTTGTAATTCAGTTCAAGTGTAACGGTTTTTACATTCCCTCTATAAGTGATACCTTATGAGAAGTGTCCTTTTCTGTGTGACTTATTTCACTTAGAATCGTCGTACCTAAATCCACTCATCATGCTGCTACTAGCCTTATGCCATTGATTTCATGGCTGAGTGATATTCCATTGTACATAAGGACCACAACTTCTTTATCCATTTTTCTCTTTCCTGGGATATTTAAGGTGGAATGAAGTGGAGGTCCTTGTCAACAGAGCAGCCCTAAACTTTGGGCTGCTTGTGTTTTGCTGATTTTTCATTTTCCCAATTTGTACCCCGATGAGTGGAAGTGCCCTATGCTCTCTAAGCTGTGTTTTTTAGATATTTCAGGACTCACCGTACACTTCTCCAGAGTGCCTGTTGGCAATTTACATCCCGCCCATCAGTGTAGCAAGGCTCCCATTTCTCCATGGCCTGTCCTGCATTTCTGGGTTTGACACTTTTTTCAGCATGGCCCTTTTGACCGATGGGAAGCGAGACTTCTTTGTAGCGCTGATTTGCCTTTCCAGGTTGCTTGGTTGACCAAAAAGGGCGTATGCGTTTTTTCCTGAATATATTCAGAAAAAAACGCATACGCCCTTTTTGGCCAAGGGCATCATTGTCAACGTTTTGCCGCTTTTCATGTGCTTTAAAGACGATTCGAATCTACCTCCTGAAATCTGTTTCCTGCAATTCTGCCTTGATTTCAAATCCTCTTCTTTGCCTTCCCTCAATATATTTGTGGACGAGAGTTATCATTTATAACTCTGCAGGTTTGTGAATTGCAGTGCCCTGAAGCTCCATTTTACAACTCGCTTTTTTGGGAACTGGCCGCAAAAGCGCAGGATGGCTTCAGGCCCTGTTCTGGTTCCGGGGGTCAGGCTGAGCCTGTGGTTAATTCTTCTTCCTGATGGGAAAATAGAGTGACCTGTGCCTGTCCCAACACCAAGAGCTAGTCTCTCATTGGTTCCCCGTCTTCCCGTTCATCCTAAGGACAAATTACAACCTGTACGGAATAGGAGGTTAAAAGTGCTGATTCTCCAAGTAGGGAGATTGCTAGTAAAGTGGCTGGAATGGCGAACCCGAGCACAAGGAGATGAGAAATGAGGTGCGTTTTAGAAACCTTTCCCCATCACACGGTGTACCATCTTCTGGGTTTCTCATGCATGTTTTCGATGTAGGAAGATGCCCTTGAAGCCGGAGATTTGGGACCCATGCGATGGGTACCACGCAGTATTACTTTAAAGGGTCTGCGTTTGCTCACCCAACCTCACCAAACCTCTCAGCCCCAAGAGTGTCCACCCTTATGTCTCATCCAGCTGTGGGTCTACATATGGTCAATCCAGGTTGCATCACAGCCCCTGAATGAATTGTGTAAGAATTTCTCTCTCTTTCACTGACTTTGTTTCATGGGTTTTTAAAAGTAATTTATTTTTATAATGGGGTTTAGCTGCTTTTCACTGCTGTGTTTATGCCGCTTTACACCCACTTGACACACTAACAGAGAGATATCAATACATAGGTTTTAAGATTATTACTAGTCAGATATATTCTTGTGCGGTGAATAGGGCGTGTTGAGTGCATTACTCTGAGCAAGGAGTAGGTCTTGTCTATTACATATTGGGTTTATGGAACGGTATCTGAGCTAATTTGAAACCCTTGTTTTATGTATCACCCCACCTCACCTTTCCCGTTTAGCAGCCATAGTGTGTTTTCTGCATGTGCGACTCTGTTCTGTTTTGTAATTCAGTTCAAGTGTAACGGTTTTTACATTCCCTCTATAAGTGATACCTTATGAGAAGTGTCCTTTTCTGTGTGACTTATTTCACTTAGAATCGTCGTACCTAAATCCACTCATCATGCTGCTACTAGCCTTATGCCATTGATTTCATGGCTGAGTGATATTCCATTGTACATAAGGACCACAACTTCTTTATCCATTTTTCTCTTTCCTGGGATATTTAAGGTGGAATGAAGTGGAGGTCCTTGTCAACAGAGCAGCCCTAAACTTTGGGCTGCTTGTGTTTTGTGATTTTTCATTTTCCCAATTTGTACCCTGATGAGTGGAAGTGCCCTATGCTCTCTAAGCTGTGTTTTTTAGATATTTCAGGACTCACCGTACACTTCTCCAGAGTGCCTGTTGGCAATTTACATCCCGCCCATCAGTGTAGCAAGGCTCCCATTTCTCCATGGCCTGTCCTGCATTTCTGGTTTTGACACTTTTTTCAGCATGGCCCTTTTGACCGATGGGAAGCGAGACTTCTTTGTAGCGCTGATTTGCCTTTCCAGGTTGCTTGGTTGACCAAAAAGGGCGTATGCGTTTTTTCCTGAATATATTCAGAAAAAAACGCATACGCCCTTTTTGGCCAAGGGCATCATTGTCAACGTTTTGCCGCTTTTCATGTGCTTTAAAGACGATTCGAATCTACCTCCTGAAATCTGTTTCCTGCAATTCTGCCTTGATTTCAAATCCTCTTCTTTGCCTTCCCTCAATATATTTGTGGACGAGAGTTATCATTTATAACTCTGCAGGTTTGTGAATTGCAGTGCCCTGAAGCTCCATTTTACAACTCGCTTTTTTGGGAACTGGCCGCAAAAGCGCAGGATGGCTTCAGGCCCTGTTCTGGTTCCGGGGGTCAGGCTGAGCCTGTGGTTAATTCTTCTTCCTGATGGGAAAATAGAGTGACCTGTGCCTGTCCCAACACCAAGAGCTAGTCTCTCATTGGTTCCCCGTCTTCCCTTTCATCCTAAGGACAAATTACAACCTGTACGGAATAGGAGGTTAAAGGTGCTGATTCTCCAAGTAGGGAGATTGCTAGTAAAGTGGCTGGAATGGCGAACCCGAGCACAAGGAGATGAGAAATGAGGTGCGTTTTAGAAACCTTTCCCCATCACACGGTGTACCATCTTCTGGGTTTCTCATGCATGTTTTCGATGTAGGAAGATGCCCTTGAAGCCGGAGATTTGGGACCCATGCGATGGGTACCACGCAGTATTACTTTAAAGGGTCTGCGTTTGCTCACCCAACCTCACCAAACCTCTCAGCCCCAAGAGTGTCCACCCTTATGTCTCATCCAGCTGTGGGTCTACACATGGTCAATCCAGGTTGCATCACAGCCCCTGAATGAATTGTGTAAGAATTTCTCTCTCTTTCACTGTCTTTGTTTCATGGGTTTTTAAAAGTAATTTATTTTTATAATGGGGTTTAGCTGCTTTTCACTGCTGTGTTTATGCCGCTTTACACCCACTTGACACACTAACAGAGAGATATCAATACATAGGTTTTAAGATTATTACTAGTCAGATATATTCTTGTGCGGTGAATAGGGCGTGTTGAGTGCATTACTCTGAGCAAGGAGTAGGTCTTGTCTATTACATATTGGGTTTATGGAACGGTATCTGAGCTAATTTGAAACCCTTGTTTTATGTATCACCCCACCTCACCTTTCCCGTTTAGCAGCCATAGTGTGTTTTCTGCATGTGCGACTCTGTTCTGTTTTGTAATTCAGTTCAAGTGTAACAGTTTTTACATTCCCTCTATAAGTGATACCTTATGAGAAGTGTCCTTTTCTGTGTGACTTATTTCACTTAGAATCGTCGTACCTAAATCCACTCATCATGCTGCTACTAGCCTTATGCCATTGATTTCATGGCTGAGTGATATTCCATTGTACATAAGGACCACAACTTCTTTATCCATTTTTCTCTTTCCTGGGATATTTAAGGTGGAATGAAGTGGAGGTCCTTGTCAACAGAGCAGCCCTAAACTTTGGGCTGCTTGTGTTTTGTGATTTTTCATTTTCCCAATTTGTACCCTGATGAGTGGAAGTGCCCTATGCTCTCTAAGCTGTGTTTTTTAGAAAGTTCAGGACTCACCGTACACTTCTCCAGAGTGCCTGTTGGCAATTTACATCCCGCCCATCAGTGTAGCAAGGCTCCCATTTCTCCATGGCTTGTCCTGCATTTCTGGTTTTGACACTTTTTTTCAGCATGGCCCTTTTGACCGATGGGAAGCGAGACTTCTTTGTAGCGCTGATTTGCCTTTCCAGGTTGCTTGGTTGGCCAAAAAGGGCGTATGCGTTTTTTCCTGAATATATTCAGAAAAAACGCATACGCCCTTTTTGGCCAAGGGCATCATTGTCAACGTTTTGCCGCTTTTCATGTGCTTTAAAGACGATTCGAATCTACCTCCTGAAATCTGTTTCCTGCAATTCTGCCTTGATTTCAAATCCTCTTCTTTGCCTTCCCTCAATATATTTGTGGACGAGAGTTATCATTTATAACTCTGCAGGTTTGTGAATTGCAGTGCCCTGAAGCTCCATTTTACAACTCGCTTTTTTGGGAACTGGCCGCAAAATCTCAGGATGGCTTCAGGCCCTGTTCTGGTTCCGGGAGGCAGGCTGAGCCTGTGGTTAATTCTTCTTCCTGATGGGAAAATAGAGTGACCTGTGCCTGTCCCAACACCAAGAGCTAGTATCTCATTGGTTCCCCGTCTTCCCGTTCATCCTCAGGACAAATTGCAACCTGTACGGAACAGGAGGTTAAAGGTGCTGATGCTCCAAGTAGGGAGATTGCTAGTAAAGTGGCTGGAATGGCGAACCCGAGCACAAGGAGATGAGAAATGAGGTGCGTTTTAGAAACCTTTCCCCATCACACGGTGTAGCATCTTCTGGGTTTCTCATGCATAATTTCGATGTAGGAAGATGCCCTTGAACCTGGAGATTTGGGACCCATGCAATGGGTACCACGCAGTATTACGTTAAAGGGTCTGCGTTTGCTCACCCAACCTCACCAAACCTCTCAGCCCCAAGAGTGTCCACCCTTATGTCTTATCCAGCTGTGAGTCTACATATGGTCAATCCAGGTTGCATCACAGCCCCTGAATGAATTGTGTAAGAATTTCTCTCTCTTTCACTCTCTTTGTTTCATGGGTTTTTAAAAGTAATTTATTTTTATAATGGGGTTTAGCTGCTTTTCACTGCTGTTTTTATGCCGCTTTACACCCACTTGACACACTAACAGAGAGATATCAATACATAGGTTTTAAGATTATTACTAGTCAGATATATTCTTGTGCGGTGAATAGGGCGTGTTGAGTGCATTACTCTGAGCAAGGAGTAGGTCTTGTCTATTACATATTGGGTTTATGGAACGGTATCTGAGCTAATTTGAAACCCTTGTTTTATGAATCACCCCACCTCACCTTTCCCGTTTAGCAGCCATAGTGTGTTTTCTGCATGTGCGACTCTGTTCTGTTTTGTAATTCAGTTCAAGTGTAACGGTTTTTACATTCCCTCTATAAGTGATACCTTATGAGAAGTGTCCTTTTCTGTGTGACTTATTTCACTTAGAATCGTCGTACCTAAATCCACTCATCATGCTGCTACTAGCCTTATGCCATTGATTTCATGGCTGAGTGATATTCCATTGTACATAAGGACCACAACTTCTTTATCCATTTTTCTCTTTCCTGGGATATTTAAGGTGGAATGAAGTGGAGGTCCTTGTCAACAGAGCAGCCCTAAACTTTGGGCTGCTTGTGTTTTGCTGATTTTTCATTTTCCCAATTTGTACCCCGATGAGTGGAAGTGCCCTATGCTCTCTAAGCTGTGTTTTTTAGATATTTCAGGACTCACCGTACACTTCTCCAGAGTGCCTGTTGGCAATTTACATCCCGCCCATCAGTGTAGCAAGGCTCCCATTTCTCCATGGCCTGTCCTGCATTTCTGGGTTTGACACTTTTTTCAGCATGGCCCTTTTGACCGATGGGAAGCGAGACTTCTTTGGAGCGCTGATTTGCCTTTCCAGGTTGCTTGGTTGACCAAAAAGGGCGTATGTGTTTTTTCCTGAATATATTCAGAAAAAAACGCATACGCCCTTTTTGGCCAAGGGCATCATTGTCAACGTTTTGCCGCTTTTCATGTGCTTTAAAGACGATTCGAATCTACCTCCTGAAATCTGTTTCCTGCAATTCTGCCTTGATTTCAAATCCTCTTCTTTGCCTTCCCTCAATATATTTGTGGACGAGAGTTATCATTTATAACTCTGCAGGTTTGTGAATTGCAGTGCCCTGAAGCTCCATTTTACAACTCGCTTTTTTGGGAACTGGCCGCAAAAGCGCAGGATGGCTTCAGGCCCTGTTCTGGTTCCGGGGGTCAGGCTGAGCCTGTGGTTAATTCTTCTTCCTGATGGGAAAATAGAGTGACCTGTGCCTGTCCCAACACCAAGAGCTAGTCTCTCATTGGTTCCCCGTCTTCCCTTTCATCCTAAGGACAAATTACAACCTGTACGGAATAGGAGGTTAAAAGTGCTGATTCTCCAAGTAGGGAGATTGCTAGTAAAGTGGCTGGAATGGCGAACCCGAGCACAAGGAGATGAGAAATGAGGTGCGTTTTAGAAACCTTTCCCCATCACACGGTGTACCATCTTCTGGGTTTCTCATGCATGTTTTCGATGTAGGAAGATGCCCTTGAAGCCGGAGATTTGGGACCCATGCGATGGGTACCACGCAGTATTACTTTAAAGGGTCTGCGTTTGCTCACCCAACCTCACCAAACCTCTCAGCCCCAAGAGTGTCCACCCTTATGTCTCATCCAGCTGTGGGTCTACATATGGTCAATCCAGGTTGCATCACAGCCCCTGAATGAATTGTGTAAGAATTTCTCTCTCTTTCACTGTCTTTGTTTCATGGGTTTTTAAAAGTAATTTATTTTTATAATGGGGTTTAGCTGCTTTTCACTGCTGTGTTTATGCCCCTTTACACCCACTTGACACACTAACAGAGAGATATCAATACATAGGTTTTAAGATTATTACTAGTAAGATATATTCTTGTGCGGTGAATAGGGCGTGTTGAGTGCATTACTCTGAGCAAGGAGTAGGTCTTGTCTATTACATATTGGGTTTATGGAACGGTATCTGAGCTAATTTGAAACCCTTGTTTTATGTATCACCCCACCTCACCTTTCCCGTTTAGCAGCCATAGTGTGTTTTCTGCATGTGCGACTCTGTTCTGTTTTGTAATTCAGTTCAAGTGTAACGGTTTTTACATTCCCTCTATAAGTGATACCTTATGAGAAGTGTCCTTTTCTGTGTGACTTATTTCACTTAGAATCGTCGTACCTAAATCCACTCATCATGCTGCTACTAGCCTTATGCCATTGATTTCATGGCTGAGTGATATTCCATTGTACATAAGGACCACAACTTCTTTATCCATTTTTCTCTTTCCTGGGATATTTAAGGTGGAATGAAGTGGAGGTCCTTGTCAACAGAGCAGCCCTAAACTTTGGGCTGCTTGTGTTTTGCTGATTTTTCATTTTCCCAATTTGTACCCCGATGAGTGGAAGTGCCCTATGCTCTCTAAGCTGTGTTTTTTAGATATTTCAGGACTCACCGTACACTTCTCCAGAGTGCCTGTTGGCAATTTACATCCCGCCCATCAGTGTAGCAAGGCTCCCATTTCTCCATGGCCTCTCCTGCATTTCTGGATTTGACACTTTTTTCAGCATGGCCCTTTTGACCGATGGGAAGCGAGACTTCTTTGTAGCGCTGATTTGCCTTTCCAGGTTGCTTGGTTGGCCAAAAAGGGCGTATGTGTTTTTTCCTGAATATATTCAGAAAAAACGCATACGCCCTTTTTGGCCAAGGGCATCATTGTCAACGTTTTGCCGCTTTTCATGTGCTTTAAAGACGATTCGAATCTACCTCCTGAAATCTGTTTCCTGCAATTCAGCCTTGATTTCAAATCCTCTTCTTTGCCTTCCCTCAATATATTTGTGGACGAGAGTTATCATTTATAACTCTGCAGGTTTGTGAATTGCAGTGCCCTGAAGCTCCATTTTACAACTCGCTTTTTTGGGAACTGGCCGCAAAATCTCAGGATGGCTTCAGGCCCTTTTCTGGTTCCGGGGGGCAGGCTGAGCCTGTGGTTAATTCTTCTTCCTGATGGGAAAATAGAGTGACCTGTGCCTGTCCCAACACCAAGAGCTAGTCTCTCATTGGTTCCCCGTCTTCCCGTTCATCCTCAGGACAAATTGCAACCTGTACGGAACAGGAGGTTAAAGGTGCTGATGCTCCAAGTAGGGAGATTGCTAGTAAAGTGGCTGGAATGGCGAACCCGAGCACAAGGAGATGAGAAATGAGGTGCGTTTTAGAAACCTTTCCCCATCACACGGTGTAGCATCTTCTGGGTTTCTCATGCATGTTTTCGATGTAGGAAGATGCCCTTGAACCTGGAGATTTGGGACCCATGCGATGGGTACCACGCAGTATTACGTTAAAGGGTCTGCGTTTGCTCACCCAACCTCACCAAACCTCTCAGCCCCAAGAGTGTCCACCCTTATGTCTCATCCAGCTGTGGGTCTACATATGGTCAATCCAGGTTGCATCACAGCCCCTGAACGAATTGTGTAAGAATTTCTCTGTCTTTCCCTGTCTTTGTTTCATGGGTTTTTAAAAGTAATTTATTTTTATAATGGGGTTTAGCTGCTTTTCACGGCTGTGTTTATGCCGCTTTACACCCACTTGACACACTAACAGAGAGATATCAATACATAGGTTTTAAGATTATTACTAGTCAGATATATTCTTGTGCGGTGAATAGGGCGTGTTGAGTGCATTACTCTGAGCAAGGAGTAGGTCTTGTCTATTACATATTGGGTTTATGGAACGGTATCTGAGCTAATTTGAAACCCTTGTTTTATGTATCACCCCACCTCACCTTTCCCGTTTAGCAGCCATAGTGTGTTTTCTGCATGTGCGACTCTGTTCTGTTTTGTAATTCAGTTCAAGTGTAACGGTTTTTACATTCCCTCTATAAGTGATACCTTATGAGAAGTGTCCTTTTCTGTGTGACTTATTTCACTTAGAATCGTCGTACCTAAATCCACTCATCATGCT
The DNA here is from genome assembly GCF_965194825.1 of Balaenoptera physalus. Classification (NCBI taxonomy): domain Eukaryota; kingdom Metazoa; phylum Chordata; class Mammalia; order Artiodactyla; family Balaenopteridae; genus Balaenoptera; species Balaenoptera physalus. The sequence goes on along the minus strand of NW_028126057.1, from coordinate 296,642 downwards.
GCTACTAGCCTTATGCCATTGATTTCATGGCTGAGTGATATTCCATTGTACATAAGGACCACAACTTCTTTATCCATTTTTCTCTTTCCTGGGATATTTAAGGTGGAATGAAGTGGAGGTCCTTGTCAACAGAGCAGCCCTAAACTTTGGGCTGCTTGTGTTTTGCTGATTTTTCATTTTCCCAATTTGTACCCCGATGAGTGGAAGTGCCCTATGCTCTCTAAGCTGTGTTTTTTAGATATTTCAGGACTCACCGTACACTTCTCCAGAGTGCCTGTTGGCAATTTACATCCCGCCCATCAGTGTAGCAAGGCTCCCATTTCTCCATGGCCTCTCCTGCATTTCTGGATTTGACACTTTTTTCAGCATGGCCCTTTTGACCGATGGGAAGCGAGACTTCTTTGTAGCGCTGATTTGCCTTTCCAGGTTGCTTGGTTGGCCAAAAAGGGCGTATGTGTTTTTTCCTGAATATATTCAGAAAAAACGCATACGCCCTTTTTGGCCAAGGGCATCATTGTCAACGTTTTGCCGCTTTTCATGTGCTTTAAAGACGATTCGAATCTACCTCCTGAAATCGGTTTCCTGCAATTCAGCCTTGATTTCAAATCCTCTTCTTTGCCTTCCCTCAATATATTTGTGGACGAGAGTTATCATTTATAACTCTGCAGGTTTGTGAATTGCAGTGCCCTGAAGCTCCATTTTACAACTCGATTTTTGGGAACTGGCCGCAAAATCTCAGGATGGCTTCAGGCCCTTTTCTGGTTCCGGGGGGCAGGCTGAGCCTGTGGTTAATTCTTCTTCCTGATGGGAAAATAGAGTGACCTGTGCCTGTCCCAACACCATGAGCTAGTCTCTCATTGGTTCCCCGTCTTCCCGTTCATCCTCAGGACAAATTGCAACCTGTACGGAACAGGAGGTTAAAGGTGCTGATGCTCCAAGTAGGGAGATTGCTAGTAAAGTGGCTGGAATGGCGAACCCGAGCACAAGGAGATGAGAAATGAGGTGCGTTTTAGAAACCTTTCCCCATCACACGGTGTAGCATCTTCTGGGTTTCTCATGCATGTTTTCGATGTAGGAAGATGCCCTTGAACCTGGAGATTTGGGACCCATGCGATGGGTACCACGCAGTATTACGTTAAAGGGTCTGCGTTTGCTCACCCAACCTCACCAAACCTCTCAGCCCCAAGAGTGTCCACCCTTATGTCTCATCCAGCTGTGGGTCTACATATGGTCAATCCAGGTTGCATCACAGCCCCTGAATGAATTGTGTAAGAATTTCTCTCTCTTTCACTCTCTTTGTTTCATGGGTTTTTAAAAGTAATTTATTTTTATAATGGGGTTTAGCTGCTTTTCACTGCTGTGTTTATGCCGCTTTACACCCACTTGACACACTAACAGAGAGATATCAATACATAGGTTTTAAGATTATTACTAGTCAGATATATTCTTGTGCGGTGAATAGGGCGTGTTGAGTGCATTACTCTGAGCAAGGAGTAGGTCTTGTCTATTACATATTGGGTTTATGGAACGGTATCTGAGCTAATTTGAAACCCTTGTTTTATGTATCACACCACCTCACCTTTCCCGTTTAGCAGCCATAGTGTGTTTTCTGCATGTGCGACTCTGTTCTGTTTTGTAATTCAGTTCAAGTGTAACGGTTTTTACATTCCCTCTATAAGTGATACCTTATGAGAAGTGTCCTTTTCTGTGTGACTTATTTCACTTAGAATCGTCGTACCTAAATCCACTCATCATGCTGCTACTAGCCTTATGCCATTGATTTCACGGCTGAGTGATATTCCATTGTACATAAGGACCACAACTTCTTTATCCATTTTTCTCTTTCCTGGGATATTTAAGGTGGAATGAAGTGGGGGTCCTTGTCAACAGAGCAGCCCTAAACTTTGGGCTGCTTGTGTTTTGCTGATTTTTCATTTTCCCAATTTATACCCCGATGAGTGGAAGTGCCCTATGCTCTCTAAGCTGTGTTTTGTAGATATTTCAGGACTCACCGTACACTTCTCCAGAGTGCCTTTTGGCAATTTACATCCCGCCCATCAGTGTAGCAAGGCTCCCATTTCTCCATGGCCTGTCCTGTATTTCTGGTTTTGACACTTTTTTCAGCATGGCCCTTTTGACCGATGGGAAGCGAGACTTCTTTGTAGCGCTGATTTGCCTTTCCAGGTTGCTTGGTTGGCCAAAAAGGGCGTATGCGTTTTTTCCTGAATATATTCAGGAAAAAACGCATACGCCCTTTTTGGCCAAGGGCATCATTGTCAACGTTTTGCCGCTTTTCATGTGCTTTAAAGACGATTCGAATCTACCTCCTGAAATCTGTTTCCTGCAATTCTGCCTTGATTTCAAATCCCCTTCTTTGCCTTCCCTCAATGTATTTGTGGACGAGAGTTATCATTTATAACTCTGCAGTTTTGTGAATTGCAGTGCCCTGAAGCTCCATTTTACAACTCGCTTTTTTGGGAACTGGCCGCAAATGCGCAGGATGGCTTCAGGCCCTGTTCTGGTTCCGGGGGTCGGGCTGAGCCTGTGGTTAATTCTTCTTCCTGATGGAAACATAGAGTGACCTGTCCCTGTCCCAACACCAAGAGCTAGTCTCTCATTGGTTCCCCGTCTTCCCGTTCATCCTCAGGACAAATTACAACCTGTACGGAACAGGAGGTTAAAGGTGCTGATTCTCCATGTAGGGAGATTGCTAGTAAAGTGGCTGGAATGGCGAACCCGAGCACAAGGAGATGAGAAATGAGGTGCGTTTTAGAAACCTTTCCCCATCACACGGTTTACCATCTTCTGGGTTTCTCATGCATGTTTTCGATGTAGGAAGATGCCCTTGAACCTGGAGATTTGGGACCCATGCGATGGGTACCACGCAGTATTACTTTAAAGGGTCTGCGTTTGCTCACCCAACCTCACCAAACCTCTCAGCCCCAAGAGTGTCCACCCTTATGTCTCATCCAGCTGTGGGTCTACATATGGTCAATCCAGGTTGCATCACAGCCCCTGAATGAATTGTGTAAGAATTTCTCTCTCTTTCACTCTCTTTGTTTCATGGGTTTTTAAAAGTAATTTATTTTTATAATGAGGTTTAGCTGCTTTTCACTGCTGTGTTTATGCCTCTTTACACCCACTTGACACCCTAACAGAGAGATATCAATACATAGGTTTTATGATTATTACTAGTCAGATATATTCTTGTGCGGTGAATAGGGCGTGTTGAGTGCATTACTCTGAGCAAGGAGTAGGTCTTGTCTATTACATATTGGGTTTATGGAACGGTATCTGAGCTAATTTGAAACCCTTGTTTTATGTATCACCCCACCTCACCTTTCCCGTTTAGCAGCCATAGTGTGTTTTCTGCATGTGCGACTCTGTTCTGTTTTGTAATTCAGTTCAAGTGTAACGGTTTTTACATTCCCTCTATAAGTGATACCTTATGAGAAGTGTCCTTTTCTGTGTGACTTATTTCACTTAGAATCGTCGTACCTAAATCCACTCATCATGCTGCTACTAGCCTTATGCCATTGATTTCATGGCTGAGTGATATTCCATTGTACATAAGGACCACAACTTCTTTATCCATTTTTCTCTTTCCTGGGATATTTAAGGTGGAATGAAGTGGAGGTCCTTGTCAACAGAGCAGCCCTAAACTTTGGGCTGCTTGTGTTTTGCTGATTTTTCATTTTCCCAATTTGTACCCCGATGAGTGGAAGTGCCCTATGCTCTCTAAGCTGTGTTTTTTAGATATTTCAGGACTCACCGTACACTTCTCCAGAGTGCCTGTTGGCAATTTACATCCCGCCCATCAGTGTAGCAAGGCTCCCATTTCTCCATGGCCTGTCCTGCATTTCTGGTTTTGACACTTTTTTCAGCATGGCCCTTTTGACCGATGGGAATCGAGACTTCTTTGTAGCGCTGATTTGCCTTTCCAGGTTGCTTGGTTGACCAAAAAGGGCGTATGCGTTTTTTCCTGAATATATTCAGAAAAAAACGCATACGCCCTTTTTGGCCAAGGGCATCATTGTCAACGTTTTGCCGCTTTTCATGTGCTTTAAAGACGATTCGAATCTACCTCCTGAAATCTGTTTCCTGCAATTCTGCCTTGATTTCAAATCCTCTTCTTTGCCTTCCCTCAATATATTTGTGGACGAGAGTTATCATTTATAACTCTGCAGGTTTGTGAATTGCAGTGCCCTGAAGCTCCATTTTACAACTCGCTTTTTTGGGAACTGGCCGCAAAAGCGCAGGATGGCTTCAGGCCCTGTTCTGGTTCCGGGGGTCAGGCTGAGCCTGTGGTTAATTCTTCTTCCTGATGGGAAAATAGAGTGACCTGTGCCTGTCCCAACACCAAGAGCTAGTCTCTCATTGGTTCCCCGTCTTCCCGTTCATCCTAAGGACAAATTACAACCTGTACGGAATAGGAGGTTAAAGGTGCTGATTCTCCAAGTAGGGAGATTGCTAGTAAAGTGGCTGGAATGGCGAACCCGAGCACAAGGAGATGAGAAATGAGGTGCGTTTTAGAAACCTTTCCCCATCACACGGTGTACCATCTTCTGGGTTTCTCATGCATGTTTTCGATGTAGGAAGATGCCCTTGAAGCCGGAGATTTGGGACCCATGCGATGGGTACCACGCAGTATTACTTTAAAGGGTCTGCGTTTGCTCACCCAACCTCACCAAACCTCTCAGCCCCAAGAGTGTCCACCCTTATGTCTCATCCAGCTGTGGGTCTACATATGGTCAATCCAGGTTGCATCACAGCCCCTGAATGAATTGTGTAAGAATTTCTCTCTCTTTCACTGTCTTTGTTTCATGGGTTTTTAAAAGTAATTTATTTTTATAATGGGGTTTAGCTGCTTTTCACTGCTGTGTTTATGCCGCTTTACACCCACTTGACACACTAACAGAGAGATATCAATACATAGGTTTTAAGATTATTACTAGTCAGATATATTCTTGTGCGGTGAATAGGGCGTGTTGAGTGCATTACTCTGAGCAAGGAGTAGGTCTTGTCTATTACATATTGGGTTTATGGAACGGTATCTGAGCTAATTTGAAACCCTTGTTTTATGTATCACCCCACCTCACCTTTCCCGTTTAGCAGCCATAGTGTGTTTTCTGCATGTGCGACTCTGTTCTGTTTTGTAATTCAGTTCAAGTGTAACGGTTTTTACATTCCCTCTATAACTGATACCTTATGAGAAGTGTCCTTTTCTGTGTGACTTATTTCACTTAGAATCGTCGTACCTAAATCCACTCATCATGCTGCTACTAGCCTTATGCCATTGATTTCATGGCTGAGTGATATTCCATTGTACATAAGGACCACAACTTCTTTATCCATTTTTCTCTTTCCTGGGATATTTAAGGTGGAATGAAGTGGAGGTCCTTGTCAACAGAGCAGCCCTAAACTTTGGGCTGCTTGTGTTTTGTGATTTTTCATTTTCCCAATTTGTACCCTGATGAGTGGAAGTGCCCTATGCTCTCTAAGCTGTGTTTTTTAGATAGTTCAGGACTCACCGTACACTTCTCCAGAGTGCCTGTTGGCAATTTACATCCCGCCCATCAGTGTAGCAAGGCTCCCATTTCTCCATGGCCTCTCCTGCATTTCTGGTTTTGACACTTTTTTCAGCATGGCCCTTTTGACCGATGGGAAGCGAGACTTCTTTGTAGCGCTGATTTGCCTTTCCAGGTTGCTTGGTTGGCCAAAAAGGGCGTATGCGTTTTTTCCTGAATATATTCAGAAAAAACGCATACGCCCTTTTTGGCCAAGGGCATCATTGTCAACGTTTTGCCGCTTTTCATGTGCTTTAAAGACGATTCGAATCTACCTCCTGAAATCTGTTTCCTGCAATTCAGCCTTGATTTCAAATCCTCTTCTTTGCCTTCCCTCAATATATTTGTGGACGAGAGTTATCATTTATAACTCTGCAGGTTTGTGAATTGCAGTGCCCTGAAGCTCCATTTTACAACTCGCTTTTTTGGGAACTGGCCGCAAAATCTCAGGATGGCTTCAGGCCCTGTTCTGGTTCCGGGAGGCAGGCTGAGCCTGTGGTTAATTCTTCTTCCTGATGGGAAAATAGAGTGACCTGTGCCTGTCCCAACACCAAGAGCTAGTCTCTCATTGGTTCCCCATCTTCCCGTTCATCCTCAGGACAAATTGCAACCTGTACGGAACAGGAGGTTAAAGGTGCTGATGCTCCAAGTAGGGAGATTGCTAGTAAAGTGGCTGGAATGGCGAACCCGAGCACAAGGAGATGAGAAATGAGGTGCGTTTTAGAAACCTTTCCCCATCACACGGTGTAGCATCTTCTGGGTTTCTCATGCATGATTTCGATGTAGGAAGATGCCCTTGAACCTGGAGATTTGGGACCCATGCAATGGGTACCACGCAGTATTACGTTAAAGGGTCTGCGTTTGCTCACCCAACCTCACCAAACCTCTCAGCCCCAAGAGTGTCCACCCTTATGTCTTATCCAGCTGTGAGTCTACATATGGTCAATCCAGGTTGCATCACAGCCCCTGAATGAATTGTGTAAGAATTTCTCTCTCTTTCACTCTCTTTGTTTCATGGGTTTTTAAAAGTAATTTATTTTTATAATGGGGTTTAGCTGCTTTTCACTGCTGTTTTTATGCCGCTTTACACCCACTTGACACACTAACAGAGAGATATCAATACATAGGTTTTAAGATTATTACTAGTCAGATATATTCTTGTGCGGTGAATAGGGCGTGTTGAGTGCATTACTCTGAGCAAGGAGTAGGTCTTGTCTATTACATATTGGGTTTATGGAACGGTATCTGAGCTAATTTGAAACCCTTGTTTTATGTATCACCCCACCTCACCTTTCCCGTTTAGCAGCCATAGTGTGTTTTCTGCATGTGCGACTCTGTTCTGTTTTGTAATTCAGTTCAAGTGTAACGGTTTTTACATTCCCTCTATAAGTGATACCTTATGAGAAGTGTCCTTTTCTGTGTGACTTATTTCACTTAGAATCGTCGTACCTAAATCCACTCATCATGCTGCTACTAGCCTTATGCCATTGATTTCATGGCTGAGTGATATTCCATTGTACATAAGGACCACAACTTCTTTATCCATTTTTCTCTTTCCTGGGATATTTAAGGTGGAATGAAGTGGAGGTCCTTGTCAACAGAGCAGCCCTAAACTTTGGGCTGCTTGTGTTTTGCTGATTTTTCATTTTCCCAATTTGTACCCCGATGAGTGGAAGTGCCCTATGCTCTCTAAGCTGTGTTTTTTAGATAGTTCAGGACTCACCGTACACTTCTCCAGAGTGCCTGTTGGCAATTTACATCCCGCCCATCAGTGTAGCAAGGCTCCCATTTCTCCATGGCCTGTCCTGCATTTCTGGTTTTGACACTTTTTTCAGCATGGCCCTTTTGACCGATGGGAAGCGAGACTTCTTTGTAGCGCTGATTTGCCTTTCCAGGTTGCTTGGTTGACCAAAAAGGGCGTATGCGTTTTTTCCTGAATATATTCAGAAAAAAACGCATACGCCCTTTTTGGCCAAGGGCATCATTGTCAACGTTTTGCCGCTTTTCATGTGCTTTAAAGACGATTCGAATCTACCTCCTGAAATCTGTTTCCTGCAATTCTGCCTTGATTTCAAATCCACTTCTTTGCCTTCCCTCAATATATTTGTGGACGAGAGTTATCATTTATAACTCTGCAGGTTTGTGAATTGCAGTGCCCTGAAGCTCCATTTTACAACTCGCTTTTTTGGGAACTGGCCGCAAAATCTCAGGATGGCTTCAGGCCCTGTTCTGGTTCCGGGAGGCAGGCTGAGCCTGTGGTTAATTCTTCTTCCTGATGGGAAAATAGAGTGACCTGTGCCTGTCCCAACACCAAGAGCTAGTCTCTCATTGGTTCCCCGTCTTCCCGTTCATCCTCAGGACAAATTGCAACCTGTACGGAACAGGAGGTTAAAGGTGCTGATGCTCCAAGTAGGGAGATTGCTAGTAAAGTGGCTGGAATGGCGAACCCGAGCACAAGGAGATGAGAAATGAGGTGCGTTTTAGAAACCTTTCCCCATCACACGGTGTAGCATCTTCTGGGTTTCTCATGCATGATTTCGATGTAGGAAGATGCCCTTGAACCTGGAGATTTGGGACCCATGCAATGGGTACCACGCAGTATTACGTTAAAGGGTCTGCGTTTGCTCACCCAACCTCACCAAACCTCTCAGCCCCAAGAGTGTCCACCCTTATGTCTCATCCAGCTGTGAGTCTACATATGGTCAATCCAGGTTGCATCACAGCCCCTGAATGAATTGTGTAAGAATTTCTCTCTCTTTCACTCTCTTTGTTTCATGGGTTTTTAAAAGTAATTTATTTTTATAATGGGGTTTAGCTGCTTTTCACTGCTGTTTTTATGCCGCTTTACACCCACTTGACACACTAACAGAGAGATATCAATACATAGGTTTTAAGATTATTACTAGTCAGATATATTCTTGTGCGGTGAATAGGGCGTGTTGAGTGCATTACTCTGAGCAAGGAGTAGGTCTTGTCTATTACATATTGGGTTTATGGAACGGTATCTGAGCTAATTTGAAACCCTTGTTTTATGTATCACCCCACCTCACCTTTCCCGTTTAGCAGCCATAGTGTGTTTTCTGCATGTGCGACTCTGTTCTGTTTTGTAATTCAGTTCAAGTGTAACGGTTTTTACATTCCCTCTATAAGTGATACCTTATGAGAAGTGTCCTTTTCTGTGTGACTTATTTCACTTAGAATCGTCGAACCTAAATCCACTCATCATGCTGCTACTAGCCTTATGCCATTGATTTCACGGCTTAGTGATATTCCATTGTACATAAGGACCACAACTTCTTTATGCATTTTTCTCTTTCCTGGGATATTTAAGGTGGAATGAAGTGGAGGTCCTTGTCAACAGAGCAGCCCTAAACTTTGGGCTGCTTGTGTTTTGCTGATTTTTCATTTTCCCAATTTATACCCCGATGAGTGGAAGTGCCCTATGCTCTCTAAGCTGTGTTTTTTAGATATTTCAGGACTCACCGTACACTTCTCCAGAGTGCCTTTTGGCAATTTACATCCCGCCCATCAGTGTAGCAAGGCTCCCATATCTCCATGGCCTGTCCTGCATTTCTGGTTTTGACACTTTTTTCAGCATGGCCCTTTTGACCGATGGGAAGCGAGACTTCTTTGTAGCGCTGATTTGCCTTTCCAGATTGCTTGGTTGACCAAAAAGGGCGTATGCGTTTTTTCCTGAATATATTCAGGAAAAAATGCATACGCCCTTTTTGGCCAAGGGCATCATTGTCAACGTTTTGCCGCTTTTCATGTGCTTTAAAGACGATTCGAATCTACCTCCTGAAATCTGTTTCCTGCAATTCTGCCTTGATTTCAAATCCTCTTCTTTGCCTTCCCTCAATGTATTTGTGGACGAGAGTTATCATTTATAACTCTGCAGGTTTGTGAATTGCAGTGCCCTGAAGCTCCATTTTACAACTCGCTTTTTTGGGAACTGGCCGCAAAAGCGCTGGATGGCTTCAGGCCCTGTTCTGGTTCCGGGGGTCAGGCTGAGCCTGTGGTTAATTCTTCTTCCTGAGGGGAAAATAGAGTGACCTGTGCCTGTCCCAACACCAAGAGCTAGTCTCTCATTGGTTCCCCGTCTTCCCGTTCATCCTCAGGACAAATTGCAACCTGTACGGAACAGGAGGTTAAAGGTGCTGATGCTCCAAGTAGGAAGATTGCTAGTAAAGTGCCTGGAATGGCGAACCCGAGCACAAGGAGATGATAAATGAGGTGCGTTTTAGAAACCTTTCCCCATCACACGGTGTACCATTTCTGGGTTTCTCATGCATGTTTTCGATGTAGGAAGATGCCCTTGAACCTGGAGATTTGGGACCCATGCGATGGGTAGCACGCAGTATTACTTTAAAGGGTCTGCGTTTGCTCACCCAACCTCACCAAACCTCTCAGCCCCAAGAGTGTCCACCCTTATGTCTCATCCAGCTGTGGGTCTACATATGGTCAATCCAGGTTGCATCACAGCCCCTGAATGAATTGTGTAAGAATTTCTCTCTCTTTCACTCTCTTTGTTTCATGGGTTTTTAAAAGTAATTTATTTTTATAATGAGGTTTAGCTGCTTTTCACTGCTGTGTTTATGCCTCTTTACACCCACTTGACACCCTAACAGAGAGATATCAATACATAGGTTTTATGATTATTACTAGTCAGATATATTCTTGTGCGGTGAATAGGGCGTGTTGAGTGCAGTTCTCTGAGCAAGGAGTAGGTCTTGTCTATTACATATTGGGTTTATGGAACGGTATCTGAGCTAATTTGAAACCCTTCTTTTATGTATCACCCCACCTCACCTTTCCCGTTTAGCAGCCATAGTGTGTTTTCTGCATGTGCGACTCTGTTCTGTTTTGTAATTCAGTTCAAGTGTAACGGTTTTTACATTCCCTCTATAAGTGATACCTTATGAGAAGTGTCCTTTTCTGTGTGACTTATTTCACTTAGAATCATCGTACCTAAATCCACTCATCATGCTGCTACTAGCCTTATGCCATTGATTTCATGGCTGAGTGATATTCCATTGTACATAAGGACCACAACTTCTTTATCCATTTTTCTCTTTCCTGGGATATTTAAGATAGAATGAAGTGGAGGTCCTTGTCAACAGAGCAGCCCTAAACTTTGGGCTGCTTGTGTTTTGCTGATTTTTCATTTTCCCAATTTGTACCCCGATGAGTGGAAGTGCCCTATGCTCTCTAAGCTGTGTTTTTTAGATATTTCAGGACTCACCGTACACTTCTCCAGAGTGTCTGTTGGCAATTTACATCCCGCCCATCAGTGTAGCAAGGCTCCCATTTCTCCATGGCCTGTCCTGCATTTCTGGTTTTGACACTTTTTTCAGCATGGCCCTTTTGACCGATGGGAAGCGAGACTTCTTTGTAGCGCTGATTTGCCTTTCCAGGTTGCTTGGTTGGCCAAAAAGGGCGTATGCGTTTTTTCCTGAATATATTCAGAAAAAAACGCATACGCACTTTTTGGCCAAGGACATCATTGTCAACGTTTTGCCGCTTTTCATGTGCTTTAAAGACGATTCGAATCTACCTCCTGAAATCTGTTTCCTGCAATTGTGCCTTGATTTCAAATCCTCTTCTTTGCCTTCCCTCAATGTATTTGTGGACGAGAGTTATCATTTATAACTCTGCAGGTTTGTGAATTGCAGTGCCCTGAAGCTCCATTTTACAACTCGCTTTTTTGGGAACTGGCCGAAAATGCGCAGGATGGCTTCAGGCCCTGTTCTTGTTCCGGGGGTCAGGCTGAGCCTGTGGTTAATTCTTATTCCTGATGGGAAAATAGAGTGACCTGTGCCTGTCCCAACACCAAGAGCTAGTCTCTCATTGGTTCCCCGTCTTCCCGTTCATCCTCAGGACAAATTGCAACCTGTACGGAACAGGAGGTTAAAGGTGCTGATGCTCCAAGTAGGGAGATTGCTAGTAAAGTGGCTGGAATGGCGAACCCGAGCACAAGGAGATGATAAATGAGGTGCGTTTTAGAAACCTTTCCCCATCACACGGTGTACCATTTCTGGGTTTCTCATGCATGTTTTCGATGTAGGAAGATGCCCTTGAACCTGGAGATTTGGGACCCATGCGATGGGTACCACGCAGTATTACTTTAAAGGGTCTGCGTTTGCTCACCCAACCTCACCAAACCTCTCAGCCCCAAGAGGGTCCACCCTTATGTCTCATCCAGCTGTGGGTCTACATATGGTCAATCCAGGTTGCATCACAGCCCCTGAATGAATTGTGTAAGAATTTCTCTCTCTTTCACTGTCTTTGTTTCATGGGTTTTTAAAAGTAATTTATTTTTATAATGGGGTTTAGCTGCTTTTCACTGCTGTGTTTATGCCGCTTTACACCCACTTGACACACTAACAGAGAGATATCAATACATATGTTTTAAGATTATTACTAGTCAGATATATTCTTGTGCGGTGAATAGGGCGTGTTGAGTCCAGTTCTCTGAGCAAGGAGTAGGTCTTGTCTATTACATATTGGGTTTATGGAACGGTATCTGAGCTAATTTGAAACCCTTGTTTTATGTATCACCCCACCTCACCTTTCCCGTTTAGCAGCCATAGTGTGTTTTCTGCATGTGCGACTCTGTTCTGTTTTGTAATTCAGTTCAAGTGTAACGGTTTTTACATTCCCTCTATAAGTGATACCTTAGGAGATGTGTCCTTTTCTGTGTGACTTATTTCACTTCGAATCGTCGTACCTAAATCCACTCATCATGCTGCTACAAGCCTTATGCCATTGATTTCATGGCTGAGTGATATTCCATTGTACATAAGGACCACAACTTCTTTATCCATTTTTCTCTTTCCTGGGATATTTAAGGTGGAATGAAGTGGAGGTCCTTGTCAACAGAGCAGCCCTAAACTTTGGGCTGCTTGTGTTTCGCTGATTTTTCATTTTCCCAATTTATACCCCAATGAGTGGAAGTGCCCTATGCTCTCTAAGCTGTGTTTTTTAGATATTTCAGGACTCACCGTACACTTCTCCAGAGTGCCTGTTGGCAATTTACATCCCGCCCATCAGTGTAGCAAGGCTCCCATTTCTCCATGGCCTGTCCTGCATTTCTGGTTTTGACACTTTTTTCAGCATGGCCCTTTTGACCGATGGGAAGCGAGACTTCTTTTTAGCGCTGATTTGCCTTTCCAGGTTGCTTGGTTGGCCAAAAAGGGCGTATGCATTTTTTCCTGAATATATTCAGAAAAAACGCATACGCCCTTTTTGGCCAAGGGCATCATTGTCAACGTTTTGCCGCTTTTCATGTGCTTTAAAGACGATTCGAATCTACCTCCTGAAATCTGTTTCCTGCAATTTTGCCTTGATTTCAAATCCTCTTCTTTGCATTCCCTCAATATATTTGTGGACGAGAGTTATCATTTATAACTCTGCAGGTTTGTGAATTGCAGTGCCCCGAAGCTCCATTTTACAACTCGCTTTTTTGGGAACTGGCCGCAAAAGCTCAGGATGGCTTCAGGCCCTGTTCTGGTTCCGGGGGGCAGGCTGAGCCTGCGGTTAATTCTTCTTCCTGATGGGAAAATAGAGTGACCTGTCCCTGTCCCAACACCAAGAGCTAGTCTCTCATTAGTTCCCCGTCTTCCCGTTCAACCTCAGGACAAAATGCAACCTGTACGGAACAGGAGGTTAAAGGTGCTGATGCTCCAAGTAGGGAGATTGCTAGTAAAGTGGCTGGAATGGCGAACCCGAGAACAAGGAGATGAGAAATGAAGTGCATTTTAGAAACCTTTCCTTATCACACGGTGTGCCATCTTTTGGGTTTCTCATGCATGTTTTCCATGTAGGAAGATGCCCTTGAACCTGGAGATTTGGGACCCATGCGATGGGTACCACGCAGTATTACTTTAAAGGGTCTGCGTTTGCTCACCCAACCTCACCAAACCTCTCAGCCCCAAGAGTGTCCACCCTTATGTCTCATCCAGCTGTGGGTCTACATATGGTCAATCCAGGTTGCATCACAGCCCCTGAATGAATTGTGTAAGAATTTCTCTCTCTTTCACTCTCTTTGTTTCATGGGTTTTTAAAAGTAATTTATTTTTATAATGGGGTTTAGCTGCTTTTCACGTCTGTTTTTATGCCGCTTTACACCCACTTGACACACTAACAGAGAGATATCAGTACATAGGTTTTAAGATTATTACTAGTCAGATATATTCTTGTGCGGTGAATCTGGCGTGTTGAGTCCAGTTCTCTGAGCAAGGAGTAGGTCTTGTCTATTACATATTGGGTTTATGGAACGGTATCTGAGCTAATTTGAAACCCTTCTTTTATGTATCACCCCACCTCACCTTTCCCGTGTAGCAGCCATAGTGTGTTTTCTGCATGTGCGACTCTGTTCTGTTTTGTAATTCAGTTCAAGTGTAACGGTTTTTACATTCCCTCTATAAGTGATACCTTATGAGAAGTGTCTTTTTCTGTGTGACTTATTTCACTTAGAATCGTCCTACCTAAATCCACTCATCATGCTGCTACTAGCCTTATGCCATTGATTTCATGGCTGAGTGATATTCCATTGTACATAAGGACCACAACTTCTTTATCCATTTTTCTCTTTCCTGGGATATTTAAGGTGGAATGAAGTGGAGGTCCTTGTCAACAGAGCAGCCCTAAACTTTGGGCTGCTTGTGTTTCGCTGATTTTTCATTTTCCCAATTTATACCCCGATGAGTGGAAGTGCCCTATGCTCTCTAAGCTGTGTTTTTTAGATATTTCAGGACTCACCGTACACTTCTCCAGAGTGGCTGTTGGCAATTTACATCCCGCCCATCAGTGTAGCAAGGCTCCCATTTCTCCATGGCCTGTCCTGCATTTCTGGTTTTGACACTTTTTTCAGCATGGCCCTTTTGACCGATGGGAAGCGAGACTTCTTTTTAGCGCTGATTTGCCTTTCCAGGTTGCTTGGTTGGCCAAAAAGGGCGTATGCGTTTTTTCCTGAATATATTCAGAAAAAACGCATACGCCCTTTTTGGCCAAGGGCATCATTGTCAACGTTTTGCCGCTTTTCATGTGCTTTAAAGATGATTCGAATCTACCTCCTGAAATCTGTTTCCTGCAATTTTGCCTTGATTTCAAATCCTCTTCTTTGCATTCCCTCAATATATTTGTGGACGAGAGTTATCATTTATAACTCTGCAGGTTTGTGAATTGCAGTGCCCTGAAGCTCCATTTTACAACTCGCTTTTTTGGGAACTGGCCGCAAAAGCTCAGGATGGCTTCAGGCCCTGTTCTGGTTCCGGGGGGCAGGCTGAGCCTGCGGTTAATTCTTCTTCCTGATGGGAAAATAGAGTGACCTGTCCCTGTCCCAACACCAAGAGCTAGTCTCTCATTAGTTCCCCGTCTTCCCGTTCAACCTCAGGACAAATTGCAACCTGTACGGAACAGGAGGTTAAAGGTGCTGATGCTCCAAGTAGGGAGATTGCTAGTAAAGTGGCTGGAATGGCGAACCCGAGAACAAGGAGATGAGAAATGAAGTGCATTTTAGAAACCTTTCCTTATCACACGGTGTACCATCTTTTGGGTTTCTCATGCATGTTTTCCATGTAGGAAGATGCCCTTGAACCTGGAGATTTGGGACCCATGCGATGGGTACCACGCAGTATTACTTTAAAGGGTCTGCGTTTGCTCACCCAACCTCACCAAACCTCTCAGCCCCAAGAGTGTCCACCCTTATGTCTCATCCAGCTGTGGGTCTACATATGGTCAATCCAGGTTGCATCACAGCCCCTGAATGAATTGTGTAAGAATTTCTCTCTCTTTCACTCTCTTTGTTTCATGGGTTTTTAAAAGTAATTTATTTTTATAATGGGGTTTAGCTGCTTTTCACGTCTGTGTTTATGCCGCTTTAC
The DNA here is from genome assembly GCF_965194825.1 of Balaenoptera physalus. Lineage (NCBI taxonomy): Eukaryota > Metazoa > Chordata > Mammalia > Artiodactyla > Balaenopteridae > Balaenoptera > Balaenoptera physalus. Next base: position 281,191 of record NW_028126057.1, on the reverse strand, counting down.
ACCCACTTGACACACTAACAGAGAGATATCAGTACATAGGTTTTAAGATTATTACTAGTCAGATATATTCTTGTGCGGTGAATCTGGCGTGTTGAGTCCAGTTCTCTGAGCAAGGAGTAGGTCTTGTCTATTACATATTGGGTTTATGGAACGGTATCTGAGCTAATTTGAAACCCTTCTTTTATGTATCACCCCACCTCACCTTTCCCGTGTAGCAGCCATAGTGTGTTTTCTGCATGTGCGACTCTGTTCTGTTTTGTAATTCAGTTCAAGTGTAACGGTTTTTACATTCCCTCTATAAGTGATACCTTATGAGAAGTGTCTTTTTCTGTGTGACTTATTTCACTTAGAATCGTCCTACCTAAATCCACTCATCATGCTGCTACTAGCCTTATGCCATTGATTTCATGGCTGAGTGATATTCCATTGTACATAAGGACCACAACTTCTTTATCCATTTTTCTCTTTCCTGGGATATTTAAGGTGGAATGAAGTGGAGGTCCTTGTCAACAGAGCAGCCCTAAACTTTGGGCTGCTTGTGTTTCGCTGATTTTTCATTTTCCCAATTTATACCCCGATGAGTGGAAGTGCCCTATGCTCTCTAAGCTGTGTTTTTTAGATATTTCAGGACTCACCGTACACTTCTCCAGAGTGCCTGTTGGCAATTTACATCCCGCCCATCAGTGTAGCAAGGCTCCCATTTCTCCATGGCCTGTCCTGCATTTCTGGTTTTGACACTTTTTTCAGCATGGCCCTTTTGACCGATGGGAAGCGAGACTTCTTTGGAGCGCTGATTTACCTTTCCAGGTTGCTTGGTTGGCCAAAAAGGGCGTATGCGTTTTTTCCTGAATATATTCAGGAAAAAACGCATACGCCCTTTTTGGCCAAGGGCATCATTGTCAACGTTTTGCCGCTTTTCATGTGCTTTAAAGACGATTCGAATCTACCTACTGAAATCTGTTTCCTGCAATTCTGCCTTGATTTCAAATCCTCTTCTTTGCCTTCCCTCAATATATTTGTGGACGAGAGTTTTCATTTATAACTCTGCGGGTTTGTGAATTGCAGTGCCCTGAAGCTCCATTTTACAACTCGCTTTTTTGGGAACTGGCCGCAAAAGCGCAGGATGGCTTCAGGCCCTGTTCTGGTTCCGGGGGGCAGGCTGAGCCTGTGGTTAATTCTTCTTCCTGATGGGAAAATAGAGTGACCTGTGCCTGTCCCAACACGAAGAGCTAGTCTCTCATTGGTTCCCCGTCTTCCCGTTCATCCTCAGGACAAATTGCAACCTGTACGGAACAGGAGGTTAAAGGTGCTGATGCTCCAAGTAGGGAGATTGCTAGTAAAGTGGCTGGAATGGCGAACCCGAGCACAAGGAGAATGGAAATGAGGTGCGTTTTAGAAACCTTTCCCCATCACACGGCGTACCATCTTCTGGGTTTCTCATGCATGTTTTCGATGTAGGAAGATGCCCTTGAACCTGGAGATTTGGGACCCATGCGATGGGTACCACGCAGTATTACTTTAAAGGGTCTGCGTTTGCTCACCCAACCTCACCAAACCTCTCAGCCCCAAGAGTGTCCACCCTTATGTCTCATCCAGCTGTGGGTCTACATATGGTCAATCCAGGTTGCATCACAGCCCCTGAATGAATTGTGTAAGAATTTCTCTCTCTTTCACTGTCTTTGTTTCATGGGTTTTTAAAAGTAATTTATTTTTATAATGGGGTTTAGCTGCTTTTCACTGCTGTGTTTATACCGCTTTACACCCACTTGACACACTAACAGAGAGATATCAATACATAGGTTTTAAGATTATTACTAGTCAGATATATTCTTGTGCGGTGAATAGGGCGTGTTGAGTCCAGTTCTCTGAGCAAGGAGTAGGTCTTGTCTATTACATATTGGGTTTATGGAACGGTATCTGAGCTAATTTGAAACCCTTGTTTTATGTATCACCCCACCTCACCTTTCCCGTTTAGCAGCCATAGTGTGTTTTCTGCATGTGCGACTCTGTTCTGTTTTGTAATTCAGTTCAAGTGTAACGGTTTTTACATTCCCTCTATAAGTGATACCTTATGAGAAGTGTCCTTTTCTGTGTGACTTATTTCACTTAGAATCGTCGTACCTAAATCCACTCATCATGCTGCTACTAGCCTTATGCCATTGATTTCATGGCTGAGTGATATTCCATTGTACATAAGGACCACAACTTCTTTATCCATTTTTCTCTTTCCTGGGATATTTAAGGTGGAATGAAGTGGAGGTCCTTGTCAACAGAGCAGCCCTAAACTTTGGGCTGCTTGTGTTTCGCTGATTTTTCATTTTCCCAATTTATACCCCAATGAGTGGAAGTGCCCTATGCTCTCTAAGCTGTGTTTTTTAGATATTTCAGGACTCACCGTACACTTCTCCAGAGTGCCTGTTGGCAATTTACATCCCGCCCATCAGTGTAGCAAGGCTCCCATTTCTCCATGGCCTGTCCTGCATTTCTGGTTTTGACACTTTTTTCAGCATGGCCCTTTTGACCGATGGGAAGCGAGACTTCTTTTTAGCGCTGATTTGCCTTTCCAGGTTGCTTGGTTGGCCAAAAAGGGCGTATGCGTTTTTTCCTGAATATATTCAGAAAAAACGCATACGCCCTTTTTGGCCAAGGGCATCATTGTCAACGTTTTGCCGCTTTTCATGTGCTTTAAAGACGATTCGAATCTACCTCCTGAAATCTGTTTCCTGCAATTTTGCCTTGATTTCAAATCCTCTTCTTTGCATTCCCTCAATATATTTGTGGACGAGAGTTATCATTTATAACTCTGCAGGTTTGTGAATTGCAGTGCCCTGAAGCTCCATTTTACAACTCGCTTTTTTGGGAAATGGCCGCAAAACTCAGGATGGCTTCAGGCCCTGTTCTGGTTCCGGGGGGCAGGCTGAGCCTGCGGTTAATTCTTCTTCATGATGGGAAAATAGAGTGACCTGTCCCTGTCCCAACACCAAGAGCTAGTCTCTCATTAGTTCCCCGTCTTCCCGTTCAACCTCAGGACAAATTGCAACCTGTACGGAACAGGAGGTTAAAGGTGCTGATGCTCCAAGTAGGGAGATTGCTAGTAAAGTGGCTGGAATGGCGAACCCGAGAACAAGGAGATGAGAAATGAAGTGCATTTTAGAAACCTTTCCTTATCACACGGTGTACCATCTTTTGGGTTTCTCATGCATGTTTTCCATGTAGGAAGATGCCCTTGAACCTGGAGATTTGGGACCCATGCGATGGGTACCACGCAGTATTACTTTAAAGGTTCTGCGTTTGCTCACCCAACCTCACCAAACCTCTCAGCCCCAAGAGTGTCCACCCTTATGTCTCATCCAGCTGTGGGTCTACATATGGTCAATCCAGGTTGCATCACAGCCCCTGAATGAATTGTGTAAGAATTTCTCTCTCTTTCACTCTCTTTGTTTCATGGGTTTTTAAAAGTAATTTATTTTTATAATGGGGTTTAGCTGCTTTTCACGTCTGTGTTTATGCCGCTTTACACCCACTTGACACACTAACAGAGAGATATCAGTACATAGGTTTTAAGATTATTACTAGTCAGATATATTCTTGTGCGGTGAATCTGGCGTGTTGAGTCCAGTTCTCTGAGCAAGGAGTAGGTCTTGTCTATTACATATTGGGTTTATGGAACGGTATCTGAGCTAATTTGAAACCCTTCTTTTATGTATCACCCCACCTCACCTTTCCCGTGTAGCAGCCATAGTGTGTTTTCTGCATGTGCGACTCTGTTCTGTTTTGTAATTCAGTTCAAGTGTAACGGTTTTTACATTCCCTCTATAAGTGATACCTTATGAGAAGTGTCTTTTTCTGTGTGACTTATTTCACTTAGAATCGTCGTACCTAAATCCACTCATCATGCTGCTACTAGCCTTATGCCATTGATTTCATGGCTGAGTGATATTCCATTGTACATAAGGACCACAACTTCTTTATCCATTTTTCTCTTTCCTGGGATATTTAAGGTGGAATGAAGTGGAGGTCCTTGTCAACAGAGCAGCCCTAAACTTTGGGCTGCTTGTGTTTCGCTGATTTTTCATTTTCCCAATTTATACCCCGATGAGTGGAAGTGCCCTATGCTCTCTAAGCTGTGTTTTTTAGATATTTCAGGACTCACCGTACACTTCTCCAGAGTGCCTGTTGGCAATTTACATCCCGCCCATCAGTGTAGCAAGGCTCCCATTTCTCCATGGCCTGTCCTGCATTTCTGGTTTTGACACTTTTTTCAGCATGGCCTTTTTGACCGATGGGAAGCGAGACTTCTTTGGAGCGCTGATTTACCTTTCCAGGTTGCTTGGTTGGCCAAAAAGGGCGTATGCGTTTTTTCCTGAATATATTCAGGAAAAAACGCATACGCCCTTTTTGGCCAAGGGCATCATTGTCAACGTTTTGCCGCTTTTCATGTGCTTTAAAGACGATTCGAATCTACCTACTGAAATCTGTTTCCTGCAATTCTGCCTTGATTTCAAATCCTCTTCTTTGCCTTCCCTCAATATATTTGTGGACGAGAGTTTTCATTTATAACTCTGCGGGTTTGTGAATTGCAGTGCCCTGAAGCTCCATTTTACAACTCGCTTTTTTGGGAACTGGCCGCAAAAGCGCAGGATGGCTTCAGGCCCTGTTCTGGTTCCGGGGGGCAGGCTGAGCCTGTGGTTAATTCTTCTTCCTGATGGGAAAATAGAGTGACCTGTGCCTGTCCCAACACGAAGAGCTAGTCTCTCATTGGTTCCCCGTCTTCCCGTTCATCCTCAGGACAAATTGCAACCTGTACGGAACAGGAGGTTAAAGGTGCTGATGCTCCAAGTAGGGAGATTGCTAGTAAAGTGGCTGGAATGGCGAACCCGAGCACAAGGAGAATGGAAATGAGGTGCGTTTTAGAAACCTTTCCCCATCACACGGCGTACCATCTTCTGGGTTTCTCATGCATGTTTTCGATGTAGGAAGATGCCCTTGAACCTGGAGATTTGGGACCCATGCGATGGGTACCACGCAGTATTACTTTAAAGGGTCTGCGTTTGCTCACCCAACCTCACCAAACCTCTCAGCCCCAAGAGTGTCCACCCTTATGTCTCATCCAGCTGTGGGTCTACATATGGTCAATCCAGGTTGCATCACAGCCCCTGAATGAATTGTGTAAGAATTTCTCTCTCTTTCACTGTCTTTGTTTCATGGGTTTTTAAAAGTAATTTATTTTTATAATGGGGTTTAGCTGCTTTTCACTGCTGTGTTTATACCGCTTTACACCCACTTGACACACTAACAGAGAGATATCAATACATAGGTTTTAAGATTATTACTAGTCAGATATATTCTTGTGCGGTGAATAGGGCGTGTTGAGTCCAGTTCTCTGAGCAAGGAGTAGGTCTTGTCTATTACATATTGGGTTTATGGAACGGTATCTGAGCTAATTTGAAACCCTTGTTTTATGTATCACCCCACCTCACCTTTCCCGTTTAGCAGCCATAGTGTGTTTTCTGCATGTGCGACTCTGTTCTGTTTTGTAATTCAGTTCAAGTGTAACGGTTTTTACATTCCCTCTATAAGTGATACCTTATGAGAAGTGTCCTTTTCTGTGTGACTTATTTCACTTAGAATCGTCGTACCTAAATCCACTCATCATGCTGCTACTAGCCTTATGCCATTGATTTCATGGCTGAGTGATATTCCATTGTACATAAGGACCACAACTTCTTTATCCATTTTTCTCTTTCCTGGGATATTTAAGGTGGAATGAAGTGGAGGTCCTTGTCAACAGAGCAGCCCTAAACTTTGGGCTGCTTGTGTTTCGCTGATTTTTCATTTTCCCAATTTATACCCCAATGAGTGGAAGTGCCCTATGCTCTCTAAGCTGTGTTTTTTAGATATTTCAGGACTCACCGTACACTTCTCCAGAGTGCCTGTTGGCAATTTACATCCCGCCCATCAGTGTAGCAAGGCTCCCATTTCTCCATGGCCTGTCCTGCATTTCTGGTTTTGACACTTTTTTCAGCATGGCCCTTTTGACCGATGGGAAGCGAGACTTCTTTTTAGCGCTGATTTGCCTTTCCAGGTTGCTTGGTTGGCCAAAAAGGGCGTATGCGTTTTTTCCTGAATATATTCAGAAAAAACGCATACGCCCTTTTTGGCCAAGGGCATCATTGTCAACGTTTTGCCGCTTTTCATGTGCTTTAAAGACGATTCGAATCTACCTCCTGAAATCTGTTTCCTGCAATTTTGCCTTGATTTCAAATCCTCTTCTTTGCATTCCCTCAATATATTTGTGGACGAGAGTTATCATTTATAACTCTGCAGGTTTGTGAATTGCAGTGCCCTGAAGCTCCATTTTACAACTCGCTTTTTTGGGAACTGGCCGCAAAAGCTCAGGATGGCTTCAGGCCCTGTTCTGGTTCCGGGGGGCAGGCTGAGCCTGCGGTTAATTCTTCTTCCTGATGGGAAAATAGAGTGACCTGTCCCTGTCCCAACACCAAGAGCTAGTCTCTCATTAGTTCCCCGTCTTCCCGTTCAACCTCAGGACAAATTGCAACCTGTACGGAACAGGAGGTTAAAGGTGCTGATGCTCCAAGTAGGGAGATTGCTAGTAAAGTGGCTGGAATGGCGAACCCGAGAACAAGGAGATGAGAAATGAAGTGCATTTTAGAAACCTTTCCTTATCACACGGTGTACCATCTTTTGGGTTTCTCATGCATGTTTTCCATGTAGGAAGATGCCCTTGAACCTGGAGATTTGGGACCCATGCGATGGGTACCACGCAGTATTACTTTAAAGGGTCTGCGTTTGCTCACCCAACCTCACCAAACCTCTCAGCCCCAAGAGTGTCCACCCTTATGTCTCATCCAGCTGTGGGTCTACATATGGTCAATCCAGGTTGCATCACAGCCCCTGAATGAATTGTGTAAGAATTTCTCTCTCTTTCACTCTCTTTGTTTCATGGGTTTTTAAAAGTAATTTATTTTTATAATGGGGTTTAGCTGCTTTTCACGTCTGTGTTTATGCCGCTTTACACCCACTTGACACACTAACAGAGAGATATCAGTACATAGGTTTTAAGATTATTACTAGTCAGATATATTCTTGTGCGGTGAATCTGGCGTGTTGAGTCCAGTTCTCTGAGCAAGGAGTAGGTCTTGTCTATTACATATTGGGTTTATGGAACGGTATCTGAGCTAATTTGAAACCCTTCTTTTATGTATCACCCCACCTCACCTTTCCCGTGTAGCAGCCATAGTGTGTTTTCTGCATGTGCGACTCTGTTCTGTTTTGTAATTCAGTTCAAGTGTAACGGTTTTTACATTCCCTCTATAAGTGATACCTTATGAGAAGTGTCTTTTTCTGTGTGACTTATTTCACTTAGAATCGTCCTACCTAAATCCACTCATCATGCTGCTACTAGCCTTATGCCATTGATTTCATGGCTGAGTGATATTCCATTGTACATAAGGACCACAACTTCTTTATCCATTTTTCTCTTTCCTGGGATATTTAAGGTGGAATGAAGTGGAGGTCCTTGTCAACAGAGCAGCCCTAAACTTTGGGCTGCTTCTGTTTCGCTGATTTTTCATTTTCCCAATTTATACCCCGATGAGTGGAAGTGCCCTATGCTCTCTAAGCTGTGTTTTTTAGATATTTCAGGACTCACCGTACACTTCTCCAGAGTGCCTGTTGGCAATTTACATCCCGCCCATCAGTGTAGCAAGGCTCCCATTTCTCCATGGCCTGTCCTGCATTTCTGGTTTTGACACTTTTTTCAGCATGGCCCTTTTGACCGATGGGAAGCGAGACTTCTTTGGAGCGCTGATTTGCCTTTCCAGGTTGCTTGGTTGGCCAAAAAGGGCGTATGCGTTTTTTCCTGAATATATTCAGGAAAAAACGCATACGCCCTTTTTGGCCAAGGGCATCATTGTCAACGTTTTGCCGCTTTTCATGTGCTTTAAAGACGATTCGAATCTACCTACTGAAATCTGTTTCCTGCAATTCTGCCTTGATTTCAAATCCTCTTCTTTGCCTTCCCTCAATATATTTGTGGACGAGAGTTTTCATTTATAACTCTGCGGGTTTGTGAATTGCAGTGCCCTGAAGCTCCATTTTACAACTCGCTTTTTTGGGAACTGGCCGCAAAAGCGCAGGATGGCTTCAGGCCCTGTTCTGGTTCCGGGGGGCAGGCTGAGCCTGTGGTTAATTCTTCTTCCTGATGGGAAAATAGAGTGACCTGTGCCTGTCCCAACACGAAGAGCTAGTCTCTCATTGGTTCCCCGTCTTCCCGTTCATCCTCAGGACAAATTGCAACCTGTACGGAACAGGAGGTTAAAGGTGCTGATGCTCCAAGTAGGGAGATTGCTAGTAAAGTGGCTGGAATGGCGAACCCGAGCACAAGGAGAATGGAAATGAGGTGCGTTTTAGAAACCTTTCCCCATCACACGGCGTACCATCTTCTGGGTTTCTCATGCATGTTTTCGATGTAGGAAGATGCCCTTGAACCTGGAGATTTGGGACCCATGCGATGGGTACCACGCAGTATTACTTTAAAGGGTCTGCGTTTGCTCACCCAACCTCACCAAACCTCTCAGCCCCAAGAGTGTCCACCCTTATGTCTCATCCAGCTGTGGGTCTACATATGGTCAATCCAGGTTGCATCACAGCCCCTGAATGAATTGTGTAAGAATTTCTCTCTCTTTCACTGTCTTTGTTTCATGGGTTTTTAAAAGTAATTTATTTTTATAATGGGGTTTAGCTGCTTTTCACTGCTGTGTTTATGCCGCTTTACACCCACTTGACACACTAACAGAGAGATATCAATACATAGGTTTTAAGGTTATTACTAGTCAGATATATTCTTGTGCGGTGAATAGGGCGTGTTGAGTCCAGTTCTCTGAGCAAGGAGTAGGTCTTGTCTATTACATATTGGGTTTATGGAACGGTATCTGAGCTAATTTGAAACCCTTGTTTTATGTATCACCCCACCTCACCTTTCCCGTTTAGCAGCCATAGTGTGTTTTCTGCATGTGCGACTCTGTTCTGTTTTGTAATTCAGTTCAAGTGTAACGGTTTTTACATTCCCTCTATAAGTGATACCTTATGAGAAGTGTCCTTTTCTGTGTGACTTATTTCACTTAGAATCGTCGTACCTAAATCCACTCATCATGCTGCTACTAGCCTTATGCCATTGATTTCATGGCTGAGTGATATTCCATTGTACATAAGGACCACAACTTCTTTATCCATTTTTCTCTTTCCTGGGATATTTAAGGTGGAATGAAGTGGAGGTCCTTGTCAACAGAGCAGCCCTAAACTTTGGGCTGCTTGTGTTTCGCTGATTTTTCATTTTCCCAATTTATACCCCAATGAGTGGAAGTGCCCTATGCTCTCTAAGCTGTGTTTTTTAGATATTTCAGGACTCACCGTACACTTCTCCAGAGTGCCTGTTGGCAATTTACATCCCGCCCATCAGTGTAGCAAGGCTCCCATTTCTCCATGGCCTGTCCTGCATTTCTGGTTTTGACACTTTTTTCAGCATGGCCCTTTTGACCGATGGGAAGCGAGACTTCTTTTTAGCGCTGATTTGCCTTTCCAGGTTGCTTGGTTGGCCAAAAAGGGCGTATGCGTTTTTTCCTGAATATATTCAGAAAAAACGCATACGCCCTTTTTGGCCAAGGGCATCATTGTCAACGTTTTGCCGCTTTTCATGTGCTTTAAAGACGATTCGAATCTACCTCCTGAAATCTGTTTCCTGCAATTTTGCCTTGATTTCAAATCCTCTTCTTTGCATTCCCTCAATATATTTGTGGACGAGAGTTATCATTTATAACTCTGCAGGTTTGTGAATTGCAGTGCCCTGAAGCTCCATTTTACAACTCGCTTTTTTGGGAACTGGCCGCAAAAGCTCAGGATGGCTTCAGGCCCTGTTCTGGTTCCGGGGGGCAGGCTGAGCCTGCGGTTAATTCTTCTTCCTGATGGGAAAATAGAGTGACCTGTCCCTGTCCCAACACCAAGAGCTAGTCTCTCATTAGTTCCCCGTCTTCCCGTTCAACCTCAGGACAAATTGCAACCTGTACGGAACAGGAGGTTAAAAGTGCTGATGCTCCAAGTAGGGAGATTGCTAGTAAAGTGGCTGGAATGGCGAACCCGAGAACAAGGAGATGAGAAATGAAGTGCATTTTAGAAACCTTTCCTTATCACACGGTGTACCATCTTTTGGGTTTCTCATGCATGTTTTCCATGTAGGAAGATGCCCTTGAACCTGGAGATTTGGGACCCATGCGATGGGTACCACGCAGTATTACTTTAAAGGGTCTGCGTTTGCTCACCCAACCTCACCAAACCTCTCAGCCCCAAGAGTGTCCACCCTTATGTCTCATCCAGCTGTGGGTCTACATATGGTCAATCCAGGTTGCATCACAGCCCCTGAATGACTTGTGTAAGAATTTCTCTCTCTTTCACTCTCTTTGTTTCATGGGTTTTTAAAAGTAATTTATTTTTATAATGGGGTTTAGCTGCTTTTCACGTCTGTGTTTATGCCGCTTTACACCCACTTGACACACTAACAGAGAGATATCAGTACATAGGTTTTAAGATTATTACTAGTCAGATATATTCTTGTGCGGTGAATCTGGCGTGTTGAGTCCAGTTCTCTGAGCAAGGAGTAGGTCTTGTCTATTACATATTGGGTTTATGGAACGGTATCTGAGCTAATTTGAAACCCTTCTTTTATGTATCACCCCACCTCACCTTTCCCGTGTAGCAGCCATAGTGTGTTTTCTGCATGTGCGACTCTGTTCTGTTTTGTAATTCAGTTCAAGTGTAACGGTTTTTACATTCCCTCTATAAGTGATACCTTATGAGAAGTGTCTTTTTCTGTGTGACTTATTTCACTTAGAATCGTCGTACCTAAATCCACTCATCATGCTGCTACTAGCCTTATGCCATTGATTTCATGGCTGAGTGATATTCCATTGTACATAAGGACCACAACTTCTTTATCCATTTTTCTCTTTCCTGGGATATTTAAGGTGGAATGAAGTGGAGGTCCTTGTCAACAGAGCAGCCCTAAACTTTGGGCTGCTTGTGTTTCGCTGATTTTTCATTTTCCCAATTTATACCCCGATGAGTGGAAGTGCCCTATGCTCTCTAAGCTGTGTTTTTTAGATATTTCAGGACTCACCGTACACTTCTCCAGAGTGCCTGTTGGCAATTTACATCCCGCCCATCAGTGTAGCAAGGCTCCCATTTCTCCATGGCCTGTCCTGCATTTCTGGTTTTGACACTTTTTTCAGCATGGCCCTTTTGACCGATGGGAAGCGAGACTTCTTTGGAGCGCTGATTTGCCTTTCCAGGTTGCTTGGTTGGCCAAAAAGGGCGTATGCGTTTTTTCCTGAATATATTCAGGAAAAAACGCATACGCCCTTTTTGGCCAAGGGCATCATTGTCAACGTTTTGCCGCTTTTCATGTGCTTTAAAGACGATTCGAATCTACCTACTGAAATCTGTTTCCTGCAATTCGGCCTTGATTTCAAATCCTCTTCTTTGCCTTCCCTCAATATATTTGTGGACGAGAGTTTTCATTTATAACTCTGCGGGTTTGTGAATTGCAGTGACCTGAAGCTCCATTTTACAACTCGCTTTTTTGGGAACTGGCCGCAAAAGCGCAGGATGGCTTCAGGCCCTGTTCTGGTTCCGGGGGGCAGGCTGAGCCTGTGGTTAATTCTTCTTCCTGATGGGAAATTAGAGTGACCTGTGCCTGTCCCAACACCAAGAGCTAGTCTCTCATTGGTTCCCTGTCTTCCCGTTCATCCTCAGGACAAATTGCAACCTGTACGGAACAGGAGGTTAAAGGTGCTGATGCTCCAAATAGGGAGATTGCTAGTAAAGTGGCTGGAATGGCGAACCCGAACACAAGGAGAATGGAAATGAGGTGCGTTTTAGAAACCTTTCCCCATCACACGGTGTACCATCTTCTGGGTTTCTCATGCATGTTTTCGATGTAGGAAGATGCCCTTGAACCTGGAGATTTGGGACCCATGCGATGGGTACCACGCAGTATTACTTTAAAGGGTCTGCGTTTGCTCACCCAACCTCACCAAACCTCTCAGCCCCAAGAGTGTCCACCCTTATGTCTCATCCAGCTGTGGGTCTACATATGGTCAATCCAGGTTGCATCACAGCCCCTGAATGAATTGTGTAAGAATTTCTCTCTCTTTCACTGTCTTTGTTTCATGGGTTTTTAAAAGTAATTTATTTTTATAATGGGGTTTAGCTGCTTTTCACTGCTTTGTTTATGCCGCTTTACACCCACTTGACACACTAACAGAGAGATATCAATACATAGGTTTTAAGATTATTACTAGTCAGATATATTCTTGTGCGGTGAATAGGGCGTGTTGAGTGCAGTTCTCTGAGCAAGGAGTAGGTTTTGTCTATTACATATTGGGTTTATGGAACGGTATCTGAGGTAATTTGAAACCCTTGTTTTATGTATCACCCCACCTCACCTTTCCCGTTTAGCAGCCATAGTGTGTTTTCTGCATGTGCGACTCTGTTCTGTTTTGTAATTCAGTTCAAGTGTAACGGTTTTTACATTCCCTCTATAAGTGATACCTTATGAGAAGTGTCCTTTTCTGTGTGACTTATTTCACTTAGAATCGTCGTACCTAAATCCACTCATCATGCTGCTACTAGCCTTATGCCATTGATTTCATGGCTGAGTGATATTCCATTGTACATAAGGACCACAACTTCTTTATCCATTTTTCTCTTTCCTGGGATATTTAAGGTGGAATGAAGTGGAGGTCCTTGTCAACAGAGCAGCCCTAAACTTTGGGCTGCTTGTGTTTTGCTGATTTTTCATTTTCCCAATTTATACCCCGATGAGTGGAAGTGCCCTATGCTCTCTAAGCTGTGTTTTTTAGATATTTCAGGACTCACCGTACACTTCTCCAGAGTGCCTGTTGGCAATTTACATCCCGCCCATCAGTGTAGCAAGGCTCCCATTTCTCCATGGCCTGTCCTGCATTTCTGGTTTTGACACTTTTTTCAGCATGGCCCTTTTGACCGATGGGAAGCGAGACTTCTTTTTAGCGCTGATTTGCCTTTCCAGGTTGCTTGGTTGGCCAAAAAGGGCGTATGCGTTTTTTCCTGAATATATTCAGAAAAAACGCATACGCCCTTTTTGGCCAAGGGCATCATTGTCAACGTTTTGCCGCTTTTCATGTGCTTTAAAGACGATTCGAATCTACCTCCTGAAATCTGTTTCCTGCAATTTTGCCTTGATTTCAAATCCTCTTCTTTGCATTCCCTCAATATATTTGTGGACGAGAGTTATCATTTATAACTCTGCAGGTTTGTGAATTGCAGTGCCCTGAAGCTCCATTTTACAACTCGCTTTTTTGGGAACTGGCCGCAAAAGCTCAGGATGGCTTCAGGCCCTGTTCTGGTTCCGGGGGGCAGGCTGAGCCTGCGGTTAATTCTTCTTCCTGATGGGAAAATAGAGTGACCTGTCCCTGTCCCAACACCAAGAGCTAGTCTCTCATTAGTTCCCCGTCTTCCCGTTCAACCTCAGGACAAATTGCAACCTGTACGGAACAGGAGGTTAAAAGTGCTGATGCTCCAAGTAGGGAGATTGCTAGTAAAGTGGCTGGAATGGCGAACCCGAGAACAAGGAGATGAGAAATGAAGTGCATTTTAGAAACCTTTCCTTATCACACGGTGTACCATCTTTTGGGTTTCTCATGCATGTTTTCCATGTAGGAAGATGCCCTTGAACCTGGAGATTTGGGACCCATGCGATGGGTACCACGCAGTATTACTTTAAAGGGTCTGCGTTTGCTCACCCAACCTCACCAAACCTCTCAGCCCCAAGAGTGTCCACCCTTATGTCTCATCCAGCTGTGGGTCTACATATGGTCAATCCAGGTTGCATCACAGCCCCTGAATGACTTGTGTAAGAATTTCTCTCTCTTTCACTCTCTTTGTTTCATGGGTTTTTAAAAGTAATTTATTTTTATAATGGGGTTTAGCTGCTTTTCACGTCTGTGTTTATGCCGCTTTACACCCACTTGACACACTAACAGAGAGATATCAGTACATAGGTTTTAAGATTATTACTAGTCAGATATATTCTTGTGCGGTGAATCTGGCGTGTTGAGTCCAGTTCTCTGAGCAAGGAGTAGGTCTTGTCTATTACATATTGGGTTTATGGAACGGTATCTGAGCTAATTTGAAACCCTTCTTTTATGTATCACCCCACCTCACCTTTCCCGTGTAGCAGCCATAGTGTGTTTTCTGCATGTGCGACTCTGTTCTGTTTTGTAATTCAGTTCAAGTGTAACGGTTTTTACATTCCCTCTATAAGTGATACCTTATGAGAAGTGTCTTTTTCTGTGTGACTTATTTCACTTAGAATCGTCGTACCTAAATCCACTCATCATGCTGCTACTAGCCTTATGCCATTGATTTCATGGCTGAGTGATATTCCATTGTACATAAGGACCACAACTTCTTTATCCATTTTTCTCTTTCCTGGGATATTTAAGGTGGAATGAAGTGGAGGTCCTTGTCAACAGAGCAGCCCTAAACTTTGGGCTGCTTGTGTTTCGCTGATTTTTCATTTTCCCAATTTATACCCCGATGAGTGGAAGTGCCCTATGCTCTCTAAGCTGTGTTTTTTAGATATTTCAGGACTCACCGTACACTTCTCCAGAGTGCCTGTTGGCAATTTACATCCCGCCCATCAGTGTAGCAAGGCTCCCATTTCTCCATGGCCTGTCCTGCATTTCTGGTTTTGACACTTTTTTCAGCATGGCCCTTTTGACCGATGGGAAGCGAGACTTCTTTGGAGCGCTGATTTGCCTTTCCAGGTTGCTTGGTTGGCCAAAAAGGGCGTATGCGTTTTTTCCTGAATATATTCAGGAAAAAACGCATACGCCCTTTTTGGCCAAGGGCATCATTGTCAACGTTTTGCCGCTTTTCATGTGCTTTAAAGACGATTCGAATCTACCTACTGAAATCTGTTTCCTGCAATTCGGCCTTGATTTCAAATCCTCTTCTTTGCCTTCCCTCAATATATTTGTGGACGAGAGTTTTCATTTATAACTCTGCGGGTTTGTGAATTGCAGTGACCTGAAGCTCCATTTTACAACTCGCTTTTTTGGGAACTGGCCGCAAAAGCGCAGGATGGCTTCAGGCCCTGTTCTGGTTCCGGGGGGCAGGCTGAGCCTGTGGTTAATTCTTCTTCCTGATGGGAAATTAGAGTGACCTGTGCCTGTCCCAACACCAAGAGCTAGTCTCTCATTGGTTCCCTGTCTTCCCGTTCATCCTCAGGACAAATTGCAACCTGTACGGAACAGGAGGTTAAAGGTGCTGATGCTCCAAATAGGGAGATTGCTAGTAAAGTGGCTGGAATGGCGAACCCGAACACAAGGAGAATGGAAATGAGGTGCGTTTTAGAAACCTTTCCCCATCACACGGTGTACCATCTTCTGGGTTTCTCATGCATGTTTTCGATGTAGGAAGATGCCCTTGAACCTGGAGATTTGGGACCCATGCGATGGGTACCACGCAGTATTACTTTAAAGGGTCTGCGTTTGCTCACCCAACCTCACCAAACCTCTCAGCCCCAAGAGTGTCCACCCTTATGTCTCATCCAGCTGTGGGTCTACATATGGTCAATCCAGGTTGCATCACAGCCCCTGAATGAATTGTGTAAGAATTTCTCTCTCTTTCACTGTCTTTGTTTCATGGGTTTTTAAAAGTAATTTATTTTTATAATGGGGTTTAGCTGCTTTTCACTGCTTTGTTTATGCCGCTTTACACCCACTTGACACACTAACAGAGAGATATCAATACATAGGTTTTAAGATTATTACTAGTCAGATATATTCTTGTGCGGTGAATAGGGCGTGTTGAGTGCAGTTCTCTGAGCAAGGAGTAGGTTTTGTCTATTACATATTGGGTTTATGGAACGGTATCTGAGGTAATTTGAAACCCTTGTTTTATGTATCACCCCACCTCACCTTTCCCGTTTAGCAGCCATAGTGTGTTTTCTGCATGTGCGACTCTGTTCTGTTTTGTAATTCAGTTCAAGTGTAACGGTTTTTACATTCCCTCTATAAGTGATACCTTATGAGAAGTGTCCTTTTCTGTGTGACTTATTTCACTTAGAATCGTCGTACCTAAATCCACTCATCATGCTGCTACTAGCCTTATGCCATTGATTTCATGGCTGAGTGATATTCCATTGTACATAAGGACCACAACTTCTTTATCCATTTTTCTCTTTCCTGGGATATTTAAGGTGGAATGAAGTGGAGGTCCTTGTCAACAGAGCAGCCCTAAACTTTGGGCTGCTTGTGTTTTGCTGATTTTTCATTTTCCCAATTTATACCCCGATGAGTGGAAGTGCCCTATGCTCTCTAAGCTGTGTTTTTTAGATATTTCAGGACTCACCGTACACTTCTCCAGAGTGCCTGTTGGCAATTTACATCCCGCCCATCAGTGTAGCAAGGCTCCCATTTCTCCATGGCCTGTCCTGCATTTCTGGTTTTGACACTTTTTTCAGCATGGCCCTTTTGACCGATGGGAAGCGAGACTTCTTTGGAGCGCTGATTTGCCTTTCCAGGTTGCTTGGTTGGCCAAAAAGGGCGTATGCGTTTTTTCCTGAATATATTCAGGAAAAAACGCATACGCCCTTTTTGGCCAAGGGCATCATTGTCAACGTTTTGCCGCTTTTCATGTGCTTTAAAGACGATTCGAATCTACCTACTGAAATCTGTTTCCTGCAATTCTGCCTTGATTTCAAATCCTCTTCTTTGCCTTCCCTCAATATATTTGTGGACGAGAGTTATCATTTATAACTCTGCAGGTTTGTGAATTGCAGTGCCCTGAAGCTCCATTTTACAACTCGCTTTTTTGGGAACTGGCCGCAAAAGCGCAGGATGGCTTCAGGCCCTGTTCTGGTTCCGGGGGGCAGGCTGAGCCTGTGGTTAATTCTTCTTCCTGATGGGAAAATAGAGTGACCTGTCCCTGTCCCAACACCAAGAGCTAGTCTCTCATTAGTTCCCCGTCTTCCCGTTCAACCTCAGGACAAATTGCAACCTGTACGGAACAGGAGGTTAAAGGTGCTGATGCTCCAAGTAGGGAGATTGCTAGTAAAGTGGCTGGAATGGCGAACCCGAGCACAAGGAGATGAGAAATGAAGTGCGTTTTAGAAACCTTTCCCCATCACACGGTGTACCATCTTTTGGGTTTCTCATGCATGTTTTCGATGTAGGAAGATGCCCTTGAACCTGGAGATTTGGGACCCATGCGATGGGTACCACGCAGTATTACTTTAAAGGGTCTGCGTTTGCTCACCCAACCTCACCAAACCTCTCAGCCCCAAGAGTGTCCACCCTTATGTCTCATCCAGCTGTGGGTCTACATATGGTCAATCCAGGTTGCATCACAGCCCCTGAATGAATTGTGTAAGAATTTCTCTCTCTTTCACTCTCTTTGTTTCATGGGTTTTTAAAAGTAATTTATTTTTATAATGGGGTTTAGCTGCTTTTCACGTCTGTGTTTATGCCGCTTTACACCCACTTGACACACTAACAGAGAGATATCAATACATAGGTTTTAAGATTATTACTAGTCAGATATATTCTTGTGCGGTGAATCGGGCGTGTTGAGTCCAGTTCTCTGAGCAAGGAGTAGGTCTTGTCTATTACATATTGGGTTTAAGGAACGGTATCTGAGCTAATTTGAAACCCTTGTTTTATGTATCACCCCACCTCACCTTTCCCGTGTAGCAGCCATAGTGTGTTTTCTGCATGTGCGACTCTGTTCTGTTTTGTAATTCAGTTCAAGTGTAACGGTTTTTACATTCCCTCTATAAGTGATACCTTATGAGAAGTGTTCTTTTCTGTGTGACTTATTTCACTTAGAATCGTCGTACCTAAATCCAGTCATCATGCTGCTACTAGCCTTATGCCATTGATTTCATGGCTGAGTGATATTCCATTGTACATAAGGACCACAACTTCTTTATCCATTTTTCTCTTTCCTGGGATATTTAAGGTGGAATGAAGTGGAGGTCCTTGTCAACAGAGCAGCCCTAAACTTTGGGCTGCTTGTGTTTTGCTGATTTTTCATTTTCCCAATTTATACCCCGATGAGTGGAAGTGCCCTATGCTCTCTAAGCTGTGTTTTTTAGATATTTCAGGACTCACCGTACACTTCTCCAGAGTGCCTGTTGGCAATTTACATCCCGCCCATCAGTGTAGCAAGGCTCCCATTTCTCCATGGCCTGTCCTGCATTTCTGGTTTTGACACTTTTTTCAGCATGGCCCTTTTGACCGATGGGAAGCGAGACTTCTTTGGAGCGCTGATTTGCCTTTCCAGGTTGCTTGGTTGGCCAAAAAGGGCGTATGCGTTTTTTCCTGAATATATTCAGGAAAAAACGCATACGCCCTTTTTGGCCAAGGGCATCATTGTCAACGTTTTGCCGCTTTTCATGTGCTTTAAAGACGATTCGAATCTACCTACTGAAATCTGTTTCCTGCAATTCTGCCTTGATTTCAAATCCTCTTCTTTGCCTTCCCTCAATATATTTGTGGACGAGAGTTATCATTTATAACTCTGCAGGTTTGTGAATTGCAGTGCCCTGAAGCTCCATTTTACAACTCGCTTTTTTGGGAACTGGCCACAAAAGCGCAGGATGGCTTCAGGCCCTGTTCTGGTTCCGGGGGGCAGGCTGAGCCTGTGGTTAATTCTTCTTCCTGATGGGAAAATAGAGTGACCTGTGCCTGTCCCAACACCAAGAGCTAGTCTCTCATTGGTTCCCCGTCTTCCCGTTCATCCTCAGGACAAATTGCAACCTGTACGGAACAGGAGGTTAAAGGTGCTGATGCTCCAAGTAGGGAGATTGCTAGTAAAGTGGCTGGAATGGCGAACCCGAGCACAAGGAGAATGGAAATGAGGTGCGTTTTAGAAACCTTTCCCCATCACACGGTGTACCATCTTCTGGGTTTCTCATGCATGTTTTCGATGTAGGCAGATGGCCTTGAACCTGGAGATTTGGGACCCATGCGATGGGTACCACGCAGTATTACTTTAAAGGTTCTGCGTTTGCTCACCCAACCTCACCAAACCTCTCAGCCCCAAGAGGGTCCACCCTTATGTCTCATCCAGCTGTGGGTCTACATATGGTCAATCCAGGTTGCATCACAGCCCCTGAATGAATTGTGTAAGAATTTCTCTCTCTTTCACTGTCTTTGTTTCATGGGTTTTTAAAAGTAATTTATTTTTATAATGGGGTTTAGCTGCTTTTCACTGCTGTGTTTATGCCGCTTTAAACCCACTTGACACACTAACAGAGAGATATCAATACATAGGTTTTAAGGTTATTACTAGTCAGATATATTCTTGTGCGGTGAATAGGGCGTGTTGAGTCCAGTTCTCTGAGCAAGGAGTAGGTCTTGTCTATTACATATTGGGTTTATGGAACGGTATCTGAGCTAATTTGAAACCCTTGTTTTATGTATCACCCCACCTCACCTTTCCCGTGTAGCAGCCATAGTGTGTTTTCTGCATGTGCGACTCTGTTCTGTTTTGTAATTCAGTTCAAGTGTAACGGTTTTTACATTCCCTCTATAAGTGATACCTTATGAGAAGTGTCCTTTTCTGTGTGACTTATTTCACTTAGAATCGTCGTACCTAAATCCACTCATCATGCTGCTACTAGCCTTATGCCATTGATTTCATGGCTGAGTGATATTCCATTGTACATAAGGACCACAACTTCTTTATCCATTTTTCTCTTTCCTGGGATATTTAAGGTGGAATGAAGTGGAGGTCCTTGTCAACAGAGCAGCCCTAAACTTTGGGCTGCTTGTGTTTTGCTGATTTTTCATTTTCCCAATTTATACCCCGATGAGTGGAAGTGCCCTATGCTCTCTAAGCTGTGTTTTTTAGATATTTCAGGACTCACCGTACACTTCTCCAGAGTGCCTGTTGGCAATTTACATCCCGCCCATCAGTGTAGCAAGGCTCCCATTTCTCCATGGCCTGTCCTGCATTTCTGGTTTTGACACTTTTTTCAGCATGGCCCTTTTGACCGATGGGAAGCGAGACTTCTTTGGAGCGCTGATTTGCCTTTCCAGGTTGCTTGGTTGGCCAAAAAGGGCGTATGCGTTTTTTCCTGAATATATTCAGGAAAAAACGCATACGCCCTTTTTGGCCAAGGGCATCATTGTCAAAGTTTTGCCGCTTTTCATGTGCTTTAAAGACGATTCGAATCTACCTACTGAAATCTGTTTCCTGCAATTCGGCCTTGATTTCAAATCCTCTTCTTTGCCTTCCCTCAATATATTTGTGGACGAGAGTTTTCATTTATAACTCTGCGGGTTTGTGAATTGCAGTGCCCTGAAGCTCCATTTTACAACTCGCTTTTTTGGGAACTGGCCGCAAAAGCGCAGGATGGCTTCAGGCCCTGTTCTGGTTCCGGGGGGCAGGCTGAGCCTGTGGTTAATTCTTCTTCCTGATGGGAAATTAGAGTGACCTGTGCCTGTCCCAACACCAAGAGCTAGTCTCTCATTGGTTCCCTGTCTTCCCGTTCATCCTCAGGACAAATTGCAACCTGTACGGAACAGGAGGTTAAAGGTGCTGATGCTCCAAATAGGGAGATTGCTAGTAAAGTGGCTAGAATGGCGAACCCGAACACAAGGAGAATGGAAATGAGGTGCGTTTTAGAAACCTTTCCCCATCACACGGTGTACCATCTTCTGGGTTTCTCATGCATGTTTTCGATGTAGGAAGATGCCCTTGAACCTGGAGATTTGGGACCCATGCGATGGGTACCACGCAGTATTACTTTAAAGGGTCTGCGTTTGCTCACCCAACCTCACCAAACCTCTCAGCCCCAAGAGTGTCCACCCTTATGTCTCATCCAGCTGTGGGTCTACATATGGTCAATCCAGGTTGCATCACAGCCCCTGAATGAATTGTGTAAGAATTTCTCTCTCTTTCACTGTCTTTGTTTCATGGGTTTTTAAAAGTAATTTATTTTTATAATGGGGTTTAGCTGCTTTTCACTGCTGTGTTTATGCCGCTTTAGACCCACTTGACACACTAACAGAGAGATATCAATACATAGGTTTTAAGGTTATTACTAGTCAGATATATTCTTGTGCGGTGAATAGGGCGTGTTGAGTCCAGTTCTCTGAGCAAGGAGTAGGTCTTGTCTATTACATATTGGGTTTATGGAACGGTATCTGAGCTAATTTGAAACCCTTGTTTTATGTATCACCCCACCTCACCTTTCCCGTGTAGCAGCCATAGTGTGTTTTCTGCATGTGCGACTCTGTTCTGTTTTGTAATTCAGTTCAAGTGTAACGGTTTTTACATTCCCTCTATAAGTGATACCTTATGAGAAGTGTCCTTTTCTGTGTGACTTATTTCACTTAGAATCGTCGTACCTAAATCCACTCATCATGCTGCTACTAGCCTTATGCCATTGATTTCATGGCTGAGTGATATTCCATTGTACATAAGGACCACAACTTCTTTATCCATTTTTCTCTTTCCTGGGATATTTAAGGTGGAATGAAGTGGAGGTCCTTGTCAACAGAGCAGCCCTAAACTTTGGGCTGCTTGTGTTTTGCTGATTTTTCATTTTCCCAATTTATACCCCGATGAGTGGAAGTGCCCTATGCTCTCTAAGCTGTGTTTTTTAGATATTTCAGGACTCACCGTACACTTCTCCAGAGTGCCTGTTGGCAATTTACATCCCGCCCATCAGTGTAGCAAGGCTCCCATTTCTCCATGGCCTGTCCTGCATTTCTGGTTTTGACACTTTTTTCAGCATGGCCCTTTTGACCGATGGGAAGCGAGACTTCTTTGGAGCGCTGATTTGCCTTTCCAGGTTGCTTGGTTGGCCAAAAAGGGCGTATGCGTTTTTTCCTGAATATATTCAGGAAAAAACGCATACGCCCTTTTTGGCCAAGGGCATCATTGTCAACGTTTTGCCGCTTTTCATGTGCTTTAAAGACGATTCGAATCTACCTACTGAAATCTGTTTCCTGCAATTCGGCCTTGATTTCAAATCCTCTTCTTTGCCTTCCCTCAATATATTTGTGGACGAGAGTTTTCATTTATAACTCTGTGGGTTTGTGAATTGCAGTGACCTGAAGCTCCATTTTACAACTCGCTTTTTTGGGAACTGGCCGCAAAAGCGCAGGATGGCTTCAGGCCCTGTTCTGGTTCCGGGGGGCAGGCTGAGCCTGTGGTTAATTCTTCTTCCTGATGGGAAATTAGAGTGACCTGTGCCTGTCCCAACACCAAGAGCTAGTCTCTCATTGGTTCCCTGTCTTCCCGTTCATCCTCAGGACAAATTGCAACCTGTACGGAACAGGAGGTTAAAGGTGCTGATGCTCCAAATAGGGAGATTGCTAGTAAAGTGGCTAGAATGGCGAACCCGAACACAAGGAGAATGGAAATGAGGTGCGTTTTAGAAACCTTTCCCCATCACACGGTGTACCATCTTCTGGGTTTCTCATGCATGTTTTCGATGTAGGAAGATGCCCTTGAACCTGGAGATTTGGGACCCATGCGATGGGTACCACGCAGTATTACTTTAAAGGGTCTGCGTTTGCTCACCCAACCTCACCAAACCTCTCAGCCCCAAGAGTGTCCACCCTTATGTCTCATCCAGCTGTGGGTCTACATATGGTCAATCCAGGTTGCATCACAGCCCCTGAATGAATTGTGTAAGAATTTCTCTCTCTTTCACTGTCTTTGTTTCATGGGTTTTTAAAAGTAATTTATTTTTATAATGGGGTTTAGCTGCTTTTCACTGCTTTGTTTATGCCGCTTTACACCCACTTGACACACTAACAGAGAGATATCAATACATAGGTTTTAAGATTATTACTAGTCAGATATATTCTTGTGCGGTGAATAGGGCGTGTTGAGTGCAGTTCTCTGAGCAAGGAGTAGGTTTTGTCTATTACATATTGGGTTTATGGAACGGTATCTGAGGTAATTTGAAACCCTTGTTTTATGTATCACCCCACCTCACCTTTCCCGTTTAGCAGCCATAGTGTGTTTTCTGCATGTGCGACTCTGTTCTGTTTTGTAATTCAGTTCAAGTGTAACGGTTTTTACATTCCCTCTATAAGTGATACCTTATGAGAAGTGTCCTTTTCTGTGTGACTTATTTCACTTAGAATCGTCGTACCTAAATCCACTCATCATGCTGCTACTAGCCTTATGCCATTGATTTCATGGCTGAGTGATATTCCATTGTACATAAGGACCACAACTTCTTTATCCATTTTTCTCTTTCCTGGGATATTTAAGGTGGAATGAAGTGGAGGTCCTTGTCAACAGAGCAGCCCTAAACTTTGGGCTGCTTGTGTTTTGCTGATTTTTCATTTTCCCAATTTATACCCCGATGAGTGGAAGTGCCCTATGCTCTCTAAGCTGTGTTTTTTAGATATTTCAGGACTCACCGTACACTTCTCCAGAGTGCCTGTTGGCAATTTACATCCCGCCCATCAGTGTAGCAAGGCTCCCATTTCTCCATGGCCTGTCCTGCATTTCTGGTTTTGACACTTTTTTCAGCATGGCCCTTTTGACCGATGGGAAGCGAGACTTCTTTGGAGCGCTGATTTGCCTTTCCAGGTTGCTTGGTTGGCCAAAAAGGGCGTATGCGTTTTTTCCTGAATATATTCAGGAAAAAACGCATACGCCCTTTTTGGCCAAGGGCATCATTGTCAACGTTTTGCCGCTTTTCATGTGCTTTAAAGACGATTCGAATCTACCTACTGAAATCTGTTTCCTGCAATTCGGCCTTGATTTCAAATCCTCTTCTTTGCCTTCCCTCAATATATTTGTGGACGAGAGTTATCATTTATAACTCTGCAGGTTTGTGAATTGCAGTGCCCTGAAGCTCCATTTTACAACTCGCTTTTTTGGGAACTGGCCACAAAAGCGCAGGATGGCTTCAGGCCCTGTTCTGGTTCCGGGGGGCAGGCTGAGCCTGTGGTTAATTCTTCTTCCTGATGGGAAAATAGAGTGACCTGTGCCTGTCCCAACACCAAGAGCTAGTCTCTCATTGGTTCCCCGTCTTCCCGTTCATCCTCAGGACAAATTGCAACCTGTACGGAACAGGAGGTTAAAGGTGCTGATGCTCCAAGTAGGGAGATTGCTAGTAAAGTGGCTGGAATGGCGAACCCGAGCACAAGGAGAATGGAAATGAGGTGCGTTTTAGAAACCTTTCCCCATCACACGGTGTACCATCTTATGGGTTTCTCATGCATGTTTTCGATGTAGGCAGATGGCCTTGAACCTGGAGATTTGGGACCCATGCGATGGGTACCACGCAGTATTACTTTAAAGGGTCTGCGTTTGCTCACCCAACCTCACCAAACCTCTCAGCCCCAAGAGTGTCCACCCTTATGTCTCATCCAGCTGTGGGTCTACATATGGTCAATCCAGGTTGCATCACAGCCCCTGAATGAATTGTGTAAGAATTTCTCTCTCTTTCACTCTCTTTGTTTCATGGGTTTTTAAAAGTAATTTATTTTTATAATGGGGTTTAGCTGCTTTTCACGTCTGTGTTTATGCCGCTTTACACCCACTTGACACACTAACAGAGAGATATCAATACATAGGTTTTAAGATTATTACTAGTCAGATATATTCTTGTGCGGTGAATCGGGCGTGTTGAGTCCAGTTCTCTGAGCAAGGAGTAGGTCTTGTCTATTACATATTGGGTTTAAGGAACGGTATCTGAGCTAATTTGAAACCCTTGTTTTATGTATCACCCCACCTCACCTTTCCCGTGTAGCAGCCATAGTGTGTTTTCTGCATGTGCGACTCTGTTCTGTTTTGTAATTCAGTTCAAGTGTAACGGTTTTTACATTCCCTCTATAAGTGATACCTTATGAGAAGTGTCCTTTTCTGTGTGACTTATTTCACTTAGAA
The DNA here is from genome assembly GCF_965194825.1 of Balaenoptera physalus. NCBI lineage: Eukaryota > Metazoa > Chordata > Mammalia > Artiodactyla > Balaenopteridae > Balaenoptera > Balaenoptera physalus. The sequence continues at coordinate 256,204 of NW_028126057.1, read as the reverse complement.
TCGTCGTACCTAAATCCACTCATCATGCTGCTACTAGCCTTATGCCATTGATTTCATGGCTGAGTGATATTCCATTGTACATAAGGACCACAACTTCTTTATCCATTTTTCTCTTTCCTGGGATATTTAAGGTGGAATGAAGTGGAGGTCCTTGTCAACAGAGCAGCCCTAAACTTTGGGCTGCTTGTGTTTTGCTGATTTTTCATTTTCCCAATTTATACCCCGATGAGTGGAAGTGCCCTATGCTCTCTAAGCTGTGTTTTTTAGATATTTCAGGACTCACCGTACACTTCTCCAGAGTGCCTGTTGGCAATTTACATCCCGCCCATCAGTGTAGCAAGGCTCCCATTTCTCCATGGCCTGTCCTGCATTTCTGGTTTTGACACTTTTTTCAGCATGGCCCTTTTGACCGATGGGAAGCGAGACTTCTTTGGAGCGCTGATTTGCCTTTCCAGGTTGCTTGGTTGGCCAAAAAGGGCGTATGCGTTTTTTCCTGAATATATTCAGGAAAAAACGCATACGCCCTTTTTGGCCAAGGGCATCATTGTCAACGTTTTGCCGCTTTTCATGTGCTTTAAAGACGATTCGAATCTACCTACTGAAATCTGTTTCCTGCAATTCGGCCTTGATTTCAAATCCTCTTCTTTGCCTTCCCTCAATATATTTGTGGACGAGAGTTTTCATTTATAACTCTGCGGGTTTGTGAATTGCAGTGACCTGAAGCTCCATTTTACAACTCGCTTTTTTGGGAACTGGCCGCAAAAGCGCAGGATGGCTTCAGGCCCTGTTCTGGTTCCGGGGGGCAGGCTGAGCCTGTGGTTAATTCTTCTTCCTGATGGGAAATTAGAGTGACCTGTGCCTGTCCCAACACCAAGAGCTAGTCTCTCATTGGTTCCCTGTCTTCCCGTTCATCCTCAGGACAAATTGCAACCTGTACGGAACAGGAGGTTAAAGGTGCTGATGCTCCAAATAGGGAGATTGCTAGTAAAGTGGCTGGAATGGCGAACCCGAACACAAGGAGAATGGAAATGAGGTGCGTTTTAGAAACCTTTCCCCATCACACGGTGTACCATCTTCTGGGTTTCTCATGCATGTTTTCGATGTAGGAAGATGCCCTTGAACCTGGAGATTTGGGACCCATGCGATGGGTACCACGCAGTATTACTTTAAAGGGTCTGCGTTTGCTCACCCAACCTCACCAAACCTCTCAGCCCCAAGAGTGTCCACCCTTATGTCTCATCCAGCTGTGGGTCTACATATGGTCAATCCAGGTTGCATCACAGCCCCTGAATGAATTGTGTAAGAATTTCTCTCTCTTTCACTGTCTTTGTTTCATGGGTTTTTAAAAGTAATTTATTTTTATAATGGGGTTTAGCTGCTTTTCACTGCTTTGTTTATGCCGCTTTACACCCACTTGACACACTAACAGAGAGATATCAATACATAGGTTTTAAGATTATTACTAGTCAGATATATTCTTGTGCGGTGAATAGGGCGTGTTGAGTGCAGTTCTCTGAGCAAGGAGTAGGTTTTGTCTATTACATATTGGGTTTATGGAACGGTATCTGAGGTAATTTGAAACCCTTGTTTTATGTATCACCCCACCTCACCTTTCCCGTTTAGCAGCCATAGTGTGTTTTCTGCATGTGCGACTCTGTTCTGTTTTGTAATTCAGTTCAAGTGTAACGGTTTTTACATTCCCTCTATAAGTGATACCTTATGAGAAGTGTCCTTTTCTGTGTGACTTATTTCACTTAGAATCGTCGTACCTAAATCCACTCATCATGCTGCTACTAGCCTTATGCCATTGATTTCATGGCTGAGTGATATTCCATTGTACATAAGGACCACAACTTCTTTATCCATTTTTCTCTTTCCTGGGATATTTAAGGTGGAATGAAGTGGAGGTCCTTGTCAACAGAGCAGCCCTAAACTTTGGGCTGCTTGTGTTTTGCTGATTTTTCATTTTCCCAATTTATACCCCGATGAGTGGAAGTGCCCTATGCTCTCTAAGCTGTGTTTTTTAGATATTTCAGGACTCACCGTACACTTCTCCAGAGTGCCTGTTGGCAATTTACATCCCGCCCATCAGTGTAGCAAGGCTCCCATTTCTCCATGGCCTGTCCTGCATTTCTGGTTTTGACACTTTTTTCAGCATGGCCCTTTTGACCGATGGGAAGCGAGACTTCTTTTTAGCGCTGATTTGCCTTTCCAGGTTGCTTGGTTGGCCAAAAAGGGCGTATGCGTTTTTTCCTGAATATATTCAGAAAAAACGCATACGCCCTTTTTGGCCAAGGGCATCATTGTCAACGTTTTGCCGCTTTTCATGTGCTTTAAAGACGATTCGAATCTACCTCCTGAAATCTGTTTCCTGCAATTTTGCCTTGATTTCAAATCCTCTTCTTTGCATTCCCTCAATATATTTGTGGACGAGAGTTATCATTTATAACTCTGCAGGTTTGTGAATTGCAGTGCCCTGAAGCTCCATTTTACAACTCGCTTTTTTGGGAACTGGCCGCAAAAGCTCAGGATGGCTTCAGGCCCTGTTCTGGTTCCGGGGGGCAGGCTGAGCCTGCGGTTAATTCTTCTTCCTGATGGGAAAATAGAGTGACCTGTCCCTGTCCCAACACCAAGAGCTAGTCTCTCATTAGTTCCCCGTCTTCCCGTTCAACCTCAGGACAAATTGCAACCTGTACGGAACAGGAGGTTAAAAGTGCTGATGCTCCAAGTAGGGAGATTGCTAGTAAAGTGGCTGGAATGGCGAACCCGAGAACAAGGAGATGAGAAATGAAGTGCATTTTAGAAACCTTTCCTTATCACACGGTGTACCATCTTTTGGGTTTCTCATGCATGTTTTCCATGTAGGAAGATGCCCTTGAACCTGGAGATTTGGGACCCATGCGATGGGTACCACGCAGTATTACTTTAAAGGGTCTGCGTTTGCTCACCCAACCTCACCAAACCTCTCAGCCCCAAGAGTGTCCACCCTTATGTCTCATCCAGCTGTGGGTCTACATATGGTCAATCCAGGTTGCATCACAGCCCCTGAATGACTTGTGTAAGAATTTCTCTCTCTTTCACTCTCTTTGTTTCATGGGTTTTTAAAAGTAATTTATTTTTATAATGGGGTTTAGCTGCTTTTCACGTCTGTGTTTATGCCGCTTTACACCCACTTGACACACTAACAGAGAGATATCAGTACATAGGTTTTAAGATTATTACTAGTCAGATATATTCTTGTGCGGTGAATCTGGCGTGTTGAGTCCAGTTCTCTGAGCAAGGAGTAGGTCTTGTCTATTACATATTGGGTTTATGGAACGGTATCTGAGCTAATTTGAAACCCTTCTTTTATGTATCACCCCACCTCACCTTTCCCGTGTAGCAGCCATAGTGTGTTTTCTGCATGTGCGACTCTGTTCTGTTTTGTAATTCAGTTCAAGTGTAACGGTTTTTACATTCCCTCTATAAGTGATACCTTATGAGAAGTGTCTTTTTCTGTGTGACTTATTTCACTTAGAATCGTCGTACCTAAATCCACTCATCATGCTGCTACTAGCCTTATGCCATTGATTTCATGGCTGAGTGATATTCCATTGTACATAAGGACCACAACTTCTTTATCCATTTTTCTCTTTCCTGGGATATTTAAGGTGGAATGAAGTGGAGGTCCTTGTCAACAGAGCAGCCCTAAACTTTGGGCTGCTTGTGTTTCGCTGATTTTTCATTTTCCCAATTTATACCCCGATGAGTGGAAGTGCCCTATGCTCTCTAAGCTGTGTTTTTTAGATATTTCAGGACTCACCGTACACTTCTCCAGAGTGCCTGTTGGCAATTTACATCCCGCCCATCAGTGTAGCAAGGCTCCCATTTCTCCATGGCCTGTCCTGCATTTCTGGTTTTGACACTTTTTTCAGCATGGCCCTTTTGACCGATGGGAAGCGAGACTTCTTTGGAGCGCTGATTTGCCTTTCCAGGTTGCTTGGTTGGCCAAAAAGGGCGTATGCGTTTTTTCCTGAATATATTCAGGAAAAAACGCATACGCCCTTTTTGGCCAAGGGCATCATTGTCAACGTTTTGCCGCTTTTCATGTGCTTTAAAGACGATTCGAATCTACCTACTGAAATCTGTTTCCTGCAATTCGGCCTTGATTTCAAATCCTCTTCTTTGCCTTCCCTCAATATATTTGTGGACGAGAGTTTTCATTTATAACTCTGCGGGTTTGTGAATTGCAGTGACCTGAAGCTCCATTTTACAACTCGCTTTTTTGGGAACTGGCCGCAAAAGCGCAGGATGGCTTCAGGCCCTGTTCTGGTTCCGGGGGGCAGGCTGAGCCTGTGGTTAATTCTTCTTCCTGATGGGAAATTAGAGTGACCTGTGCCTGTCCCAACACCAAGAGCTAGTCTCTCATTGGTTCCCTGTCTTCCCGTTCATCCTCAGGACAAATTGCAACCTGTACGGAACAGGAGGTTAAAGGTGCTGATGCTCCAAATAGGGAGATTGCTAGTAAAGTGGCTGGAATGGCGAACCCGAACACAAGGAGAATGGAAATGAGGTGCGTTTTAGAAACCTTTCCCCATCACACGGTGTACCATCTTCTGGGTTTCTCATGCATGTTTTCGATGTAGGAAGATGCCCTTGAACCTGGAGATTTGGGACCCATGCGATGGGTACCACGCAGTATTACTTTAAAGGGTCTGCGTTTGCTCACCCAACCTCACCAAACCTCTCAGCCCCAAGAGTGTCCACCCTTATGTCTCATCCAGCTGTGGGTCTACATATGGTCAATCCAGGTTGCATCACAGCCCCTGAATGAATTGTGTAAGAATTTCTCTCTCTTTCACTGTCTTTGTTTCATGGGTTTTTAAAAGTAATTTATTTTTATAATGGGGTTTAGCTGCTTTTCACTGCTTTGTTTATGCCGCTTTACACCCACTTGACACACTAACAGAGAGATATCAATACATAGGTTTTAAGATTATTACTAGTCAGATATATTCTTGTGCGGTGAATAGGGCGTGTTGAGTGCAGTTCTCTGAGCAAGGAGTAGGTTTTGTCTATTACATATTGGGTTTATGGAACGGTATCTGAGGTAATTTGAAACCCTTGTTTTATGTATCACCCCACCTCACCTTTCCCGTTTAGCAGCCATAGTGTGTTTTCTGCATGTGCGACTCTGTTCTGTTTTGTAATTCAGTTCAAGTGTAACGGTTTTTACATTCCCTCTATAAGTGATACCTTATGAGAAGTGTCCTTTTCTGTGTGACTTATTTCACTTAGAATCGTCGTACCTAAATCCACTCATCATGCTGCTACTAGCCTTATGCCATTGATTTCATGGCTGAGTGATATTCCATTGTACATAAGGACCACAACTTCTTTATCCATTTTTCTCTTTCCTGGGATATTTAAGGTGGAATGAAGTGGAGGTCCTTGTCAACAGAGCAGCCCTAAACTTTGGGCTGCTTGTGTTTTGCTGATTTTTCATTTTCCCAATTTATACCCCGATGAGTGGAAGTGCCCTATGCTCTCTAAGCTGTGTTTTTTAGATATTTCAGGACTCACCGTACACTTCTCCAGAGTGCCTGTTGGCAATTTACATCCCGCCCATCAGTGTAGCAAGGCTCCCATTTCTCCATGGCCTGTCCTGCATTTCTGGTTTTGACACTTTTTTCAGCATGGCCCTTTTGACCGATGGGAAGCGAGACTTCTTTGGAGCGCTGATTTGCCTTTCCAGGTTGCTTGGTTGGCCAAAAAGGGCGTATGCGTTTTTTCCTGAATATATTCAGGAAAAAACGCATACGCCCTTTTTGGCCAAGGGCATCATTGTCAACGTTTTGCCGCTTTTCATGTGCTTTAAAGACGATTCGAATCTACCTCCTGAAATCTGTTTCCTGCAATTCTTCCTTGATTTCAAATCCTCTTCTTTGCCTTCCCTCAATATATTTGTGGACGAGAGTTATCATTTATAACTCTGCAGGTTTGTGAATTGCAGTGCCCTGAAGCTCCATTTTACAACTCGCTTTTTTGGGAACTGGCCGCAAAAGCGCAGGATGGCTTCAGGCCCTGTTCTGGTTCCGGGGGGCAGGCTGAGCCTGTGGTTAATTCTTCTTCCTGATGGGAAAATAGAGTGACCTGTCCCTGTCCCAACACCAAGAGCTAGTCTCTCATTAGTTCCCCGTCTTCCCGTTCAACCTCAGGACAAATTGCAACCTGTACAGAACAGGAGGTTAAAGGTGCTGATGCTCCAAGTAGGGAGATTGCTAGTAAAGTGGCTGGAATGGCGAACCCGAGCACAAGGAGATGAGAAATGAAGTGCGTTTTAGAAACCTTTCCCCATCACACGGTGTACCATCTTTTGGGTTTCTCATGCATGTTTTCGATGTAGGAAGATGCCCTTGAACCTGGAGATTTGGGACCCATGCGATGGGTACCACGCAGTATTACTTTAAAGGGTCTGCGTTTGCTCACCCAACCTCACCAAACCTCTCAGCCCCAAGAGTGTCCACCCTTATGTCTCATCCAGCTGTGGGTCTACATATGGTCAATCCAGGTTGCATCACAGCCCCTGAATGAATTGTGTAAGAATTTCTCTCTCTTTCACTCTCTTTGTTTCATGGGTTTTTAAAAGTAATTTATTTTTATAATGGGGTTTAGCTGCTTTTCACGTCTGTGTTTATGCCGCTTTACACCCACTTGACACACTAACAGAGAGATATCAATACATAGGTTTTAAGATTATTACTAGTCAGATATATTCTTGTGCGGTGAATAGGGCGTGTTGAGTGCAGTTCTCTGAGCAAGGAGTAGGTTTTGTCTATTACATATTGGGTTTATGGAACGGTATCTGAGGTAATTTGAAACCCTTGTTTTATGTATCACCCCACCTCACCTTTCCCGTGTAGCAGCCATAGTGTGTTTTCTGCATGTGCGACTCTGTTCTGTTTTGTAATTCAGTTCAAGTGTAACGGTTTTTACATTCCCTCTATAAGTGATACCTTATGAGAAGTGTCCTTTTCTGTGTGACTTATTTCACTTAGAATCGTCGTACCTAAATCCACTCATCATGCTGCTACTAGCCTTATGCCATTGATTTCATGGCTGAGTGATATTCCATTGTACATAAGGACCACAACTTCTTTATCCATTTTTCTCTTTCCTGGGATATTTAAGGAGGAATGAAGTGGAGGTCCTTGTCAACAGAGCAGCCCTAAACTTTGGGCTGCTTGTGTTTTGCTGATTTTTCATTTTCCCAATTTATACCCCGATGAGTGGAAGTGCCCTATGCTCTCTAAGCTGTGTTTTTTAGATATTTCAGGACTCACCGTACACTTCTCCAGAGTGCCTGTTGGCAATTTACATCCCGCCCATCAGTGTAGCAAGGCTCCCATTTCTCCATGGCCTGTCCTGCATTTCTGGTTTTGACACTTTTTTCAGCATGGCCCTTTTGACCGATGGGAAGCGAGACTTCTTTGGAGCGCTGATTTGCCTTTCCAGGTTGCTTGGTTGGCCAAAAAGGGCGTATGCGTTTTTTCCTGAATATATTCAGGAAAAAACGCATACGCCCTTTTTGGCCAAGGGCATCATTGTCAACGTTTTGCCGCTTTTCATGTGCTTTAAAGACGATTCGAATCTACCTCCTGAAATCTGTTTCCTGCAATTCTTCCTTGATTTCAAATCCTCTTCTTTGCCTTCCCTCAATATATTTGTGGACGAGAGTTATCATTTATAACTCTGCAGGTTTGTGAATTGCAGTGCCCTGAAGCTCCATTTTACAACTCGCTTTTTTGGGAACTGGCCGCAAAAGCGCAGGATGGCTTCAGGCCCTGTTCTGGTTCCGGGGGGCAGGCTGAGCCTGTGGTTAATTCTTCTTCCTGATGGGAAAATAGAGTGACCTGTCCCTGTCCCAACACCAAGAGCTAGTCTCTCATTAGTTCCCCGTCTTCCCGTTCAACCTCAGGACAAATTGCAACCTGTACGGAACAGGAGGTTAAAGGTGCTGATGCTCCAAGTAGGGAGATTGCTAGTAAAGTGGCTGGAATGGCGAACCCGAGCACAAGGAGATGAGAAATGAAGTGCGTTTTAGAAACCTTTCCCCATCACACGGTGTACCATCTTTTGGGTTTCTCATGCATGTTTTCGATGTAGGAAGATGCCCTTGAACCTGGAGATTTGGGACCCATGCGATGGGTACCACGCAGTATTACTTTAAAGGGTCTGCGTTTGCTCACCCAACCTCACCAAACCTCTCAGCCCCAAGAGTGTCCACCCTTATGTCTCATCCAGCTGTGGGTCTACATATGGTCAATCCAGGTTGCATCACAGCCCCTGAATGAATTGTGTAAGAATTTCTCTCTCTTTCACTCTCTTTGTTTCATGGGTTTTTAAAAGTAATTTATTTTTATAATGGGGTTTAGCTGCTTTTCACGTCTGTGTTTATGCCGCTTTACACCCACTTGACACACTAACAGAGAGATATCAATACATAGGTTTTAAGATTATTACTAGTCAGATATATTCTTGTGCGGTGAATCGGGCGTGTTGAGTCCAGTTCTCTGAGCAAGGAGTAGGTCTTGTCTATTACATATTGGGTTTAAGGAACGGTATCTGAGCTAATTTGAAACCCTTGTTTTATGTATCACCCCACCTCACCTTTCCCGTGTAGCAGCCATAGTGTGTTTTCTGCATGTGCGACTCTGTTCTGTTTTGTAATTCAGTTCAAGTGTAACGGTTTTTACATTCCCTCTATAAGTGATACCTTATGAGAAGTGTTCTTTTCTGTGTGACTTATTTCACTTAGAATCGTCGTACCTAAATCCAGTCATCATGCTGCTACTAGCCTTATGCCATTGATTTCATGGCTGAGTGATATTCCATTGTACATAAGGACCACAACTTCTTTATCCATTTTTCTCTTTCCTGGGATATTTAAGGTGGAATGAAGTGGAGGTCCTTGTCAACAGAGCAGCCCTAAACTTTGGGCTGCTTGTGTTTTGCTGATTTTTCATTTTCCCAATTTATACCCCGATGAGTGGAAGTGCCCTATGCTCTCTAAGCTGTGTTTTTTAGATATTTCAGGACTCACCGTACACTTCTCCAGAGTGCCTGTTGGCAATTTACATCCCGCCCATCAGTGTAGCAAGGCTCCCATTTCTCCATGGCCTGTCCTGCATTTCTGGTTTTGACACTTTTTTCAGCATGGCCCTTTTGACCGATGGGAAGCGAGACTTCTTTGGAGCGCTGATTTGCCTTTCCAGGTTGCTTGGTTGGCCAAAAAGGGCGTATGCGTTTTTTCCTGAATATATTCAGGAAAAAACGCATACGCCCTTTTTGGCCAAGGGCATCATTGTCAACGTTTTGCCGCTTTTCATGTGCTTTAAAGACGATTCGAATCTACCTACTGAAATCTGTTTCCTGCAATTCTGCCTTGATTTCAAATCCTCTTCTTTGCCTTCCCTCAATATATTTGTGGACGAGAGTTATCATTTATAACTCTGCAGGTTTGTGAATTGCAGTGCCCTGAAGCTCCATTTTACAACTCGCTTTTTTGGGAACTGGCCACAAAAGCGCAGGATGGCTTCAGGCCCTGTTCTGGTTCCGGGGGGCAGGCTGAGCCTGTGGTTAATTCTTCTTCCTGATGGGAAAATAGAGTGACCTGTGCCTGTCCCAACACCAAGAGCTAGTCTCTCATTGGTTCCCCGTCTTCCCGTTCATCCTCAGGACAAATTGCAACCTGTACGGAACAGGAGGTTAAAGGTGCTGATGCTCCAAGTAGGGAGATTGCTAGTAAAGTGGCTGGAATGGCGAACCCGAGCACAAGGAGAATGGAAATGAGGTGCGTTTTAGAAACCTTTCCCCATCACACGGTGTACCATCTTCTGGGTTTCTCATGCATGTTTTCGATGTAGGCAGATGGCCTTGAACCTGGAGATTTGGGACCCATGCGATGGGTACCACGCAGTATTACTTTAAAGGTTCTGCGTTTGCTCACCCAACCTCACCAAACCTCTCAGCCCCAAGAGGGTCCACCCTTATGTCTCATCCAGCTGTGGGTCTACATATGGTCAATCCAGGTTGCATCACAGCCCCTGAATGAATTGTGTAAGAATTTCTCTCTCTTTCACTGTCTTTGTTTCATGGGTTTTTAAAAGTAATTTATTTTTATAATGGGGTTTAGCTGCTTTTCACTGCTGTGTTTATGCCGCTTTACACCCACTTGACACACTAACAGAGAGATATCAATACATAGGTTTTAAGGTTATTACTAGTCAGATATATTCTTGTGCGGTGAATAGGGCGTGTTGAGTCCAGTTCTCTGAGCAAGGAGTAGGTCTTGTCTATTACATATTGGGTTTATGGAACGGTATCTGAGCTAATTTGAAACCCTTGTTTTATGTATCACCCCACCTCACCTTTCCCGTGTAGCAGCCATAGTGTGTTTTCTGCATGTGCGACTCTGTTCTGTTTTGTAATTCAGTTCAAGTGTAACGGTTTTTACATTCCCTCTATAAGTGATACCTTATGAGAAGTGTCCTTTTCTGTGTGACTTATTTCACTTAGAATCGTCGTACCTAAATCCACTCATCATGCTGCTACTAGCCTTATGCCATTGATTTCATGGCTGAGTGATATTCCATTGTACATAAGGACCACAACTTCTTTATCCATTTTTCTCTTTCCTGGGATATTTAAGGTGGAATGAAGTGGAGGTCCTTGTCAACAGAGCAGCCCTAAACTTTGGGCTGCTTGTGTTTTGCTGATTTTTCATTTTCCCAATTTATACCCCGATGAGTGGAAGTGCCCTATGCTCTCTAAGCTGTGTTTTTTAGATATTTCAGGACTCACCGTACACTTCTCCAGAGTGCCTGTTGGCAATTTACATCCCGCCCATCAGTGTAGCAAGGCTCCCATTTCTCCATGGCCTGTCCTGCATTTCTGGTTTTGACACTTTTTTCAGCATGGCCCTTTTGACCGATGGGAAGCGAGACTTCTTTGGAGCGCTGATTTGCCTTTCCAGGTTGCTTGGTTGGCCAAAAAGGGCGTATGCGTTTTTTCCTGAATATATTCAGGAAAAAACGCATACGCCCTTTTTGGCCAAGGGCATCATTGTCAAAGTTTTGCCGCTTTTCATGTGCTTTAAAGACGATTCGAATCTACCTACTGAAATCTGTTTCCTGCAATTCGGCCTTGATTTCAAATCCTCTTCTTTGCCTTCCCTCAATATATTTGTGGACGAGAGTTTTCATTTATAACTCTGCGGGTTTGTGAATTGCAGTGCCCTGAAGCTCCATTTTACAACTCGCTTTTTTGGGAACTGGCCGCAAAAGCGCAGGATGGCTTCAGGCCCTGTTCTGGTTCCGGGGGGCAGGCTGAGCCTGTGGTTAATTCTTCTTCCTGATGGGAAATTAGAGTGACCTGTGCCTGTCCCAACACCAAGAGCTAGTCTCTCATTGGTTCCCTGTCTTCCCGTTCATCCTCAGGACAAATTGCAACCTGTACGGAACAGGAGGTTAAAGGTGCTGATGCTCCAAATAGGGAGATTGCTAGTAAAGTGGCTAGAATGGCGAACCCGAACACAAGGAGAATGGAAATGAGGTGCGTTTTAGAAACCTTTCCCCATCACACGGTGTACCATCTTCTGGGTTTCTCATGCATGTTTTCGATGTAGGAAGATGCCCTTGAACCTGGAGATTTGGGACCCATGCGATGGGTACCACGCAGTATTACTTTAAAGGGTCTGCGTTTGCTCACCCAACCTCACCAAACCTCTCAGCCCCAAGAGTGTCCACCCTTATGTCTCATCCAGCTGTGGGTCTACATATGGTCAATCCAGGTTGCATCACAGCCCCTGAATGAATTGTGTAAGAATTTCTCTCTCTTTCACTGTCTTTGTTTCATGGGTTTTTAAAAGTAATTTATTTTTATAATGGGGTTTAGCTGCTTTTCACTGCTGTGTTTATGCCGCTTTAGACCCACTTGACACACTAACAGAGAGATATCAATACATAGGTTTTAAGGTTATTACTAGTCAGATATATTCTTGTGCGGTGAATAGGGCGTGTTGAGTCCAGTTCTCTGAGCAAGGAGTAGGTCTTGTCTATTACATATTGGGTTTATGGAACGGTATCTGAGCTAATTTGAAACCCTTGTTTTATGTATCACCCCACCTCACCTTTCCCGTGTAGCAGCCATAGTGTGTTTTCTGCATGTGCGACTCTGTTCTGTTTTGTAATTCAGTTCAAGTGTAACGGTTTTTACATTCCCTCTATAAGTGATACCTTATGAGAAGTGTCCTTTTCTGTGTGACTTATTTCACTTAGAATCGTCGTACCTAAATCCACTCATCATGCTGCTACTAGCCTTATGCCATTGATTTCATGGCTGAGTGATATTCCATTGTACATAAGGACCACAACTTCTTTATCCATTTTTCTCTTTCCTGGGATATTTAAGGTGGAATGAAGTGGAGGTCCTTGTCAACAGAGCAGCCCTAAACTTTGGGCTGCTTGTGTTTTGCTGATTTTTCATTTTCCCAATTTATACCCCGATGAGTGGAAGTGCCCTATGCTCTCTAAGCTGTGTTTTTTAGATATTTCAGGACTCACCGTACACTTCTCCAGAGTGCCTGTTGGCAATTTACATCCCGCCCATCAGTGTAGCAAGGCTCCCATTTCTCCATGGCCTGTCCTGCATTTCTGGTTTTGACACTTTTTTCAGCATGGCCCTTTTGACCGATGGGAAGCGAGACTTCTTTGGAGCGCTGATTTGCCTTTCCAGGTTGCTTGGTTGGCCAAAAAGGGCGTATGCGTTTTTTCCTGAATATATTCAGGAAAAAACGCATACGCCCTTTTTGGCCAAGGGCATCATTGTCAACGTTTTGCCGCTTTTCATGTGCTTTAAAGACGATTCGAATCTACCTACTGAAATCTGTTTCCTGCAATTCGGCCTTGATTTCAAATCCTCTTCTTTGCCTTCCCTCAATATATTTGTGGACGAGAGTTTTCATTTATAACTCTGCGGGTTTGTGAATTGCAGTGACCTGAAGCTCCATTTTACAACTCGCTTTTTTGGGAACTGGCCGCAAAAGCGCAGGATGGCTTCAGGCCCTGTTCTGGTTCCGGGGGGCAGGCTGAGCCTGTGGTTAATTCTTCTTCCTGATGGGAAATTAGAGTGACCTGTGCCTGTCCCAACACCAAGAGCTAGTCTCTCATTGGTTCCCTGTCTTCCCGTTCATCCTCAGGACAAATTGCAACCTGTACGGAACAGGAGGTTAAAGGTGCTGATGCTCCAAATAGGGAGATTGCTAGTAAAGTGGCTAGAATGGCGAACCCGAACACAAGGAGAATGGAAATGAGGTGCGTTTTAGAAACCTTTCCCCATCACACGGTGTACCATCTTCTGGGTTTCTCATGCATGTTTTCGATGTAGGAAGATGCCCTTGAACCTGGAGATTTGGGACCCATGCGATGGGTACCACGCAGTATTACTTTAAAGGGTCTGCGTTTGCTCACCCAACCTCACCAAACCTCTCAGCCCCAAGAGTGTCCACCCTTATGTCTCATCCAGCTGTGGGTCTACATATGGTCAATCCAGGTTGCATCACAGCCCCTGAATGAATTGTGTAAGAATTTCTCTCTCTTTCACTGTCTTTGTTTCATGGGTTTTTAAAAGTAATTTATTTTTATAATGGGGTTTAGCTGCTTTTCACTGCTTTGTTTATGCCGCTTTACACCCACTTGACACACTAACAGAGAGATATCAATACATAGGTTTTAAGATTATTACTAGTCAGATATATTCTTGTGCGGTGAATAGGGCGTGTTGAGTGCAGTTCTCTGAGCAAGGAGTAGGTTTTGTCTATTACATATTGGGTTTATGGAACGGTATCTGAGGTAATTTGAAACCCTTGTTTTATGTATCACCCCACCTCACCTTTCCCGTTTAGCAGCCATAGTGTGTTTTCTGCATGTGCGACTCTGTTCTGTTTTGTAATTCAGTTCAAGTGTAACGGTTTTTACATTCCCTCTATAAGTGATACCTTATGAGAAGTGTCCTTTTCTGTGTGACTTATTTCACTTAGAATCGTCGTACCTAAATCCACTCATCATGCTGCTACTAGCCTTATGCCATTGATTTCATGGCTGAGTGATATTCCATTGTACATAAGGACCACAACTTCTTTATCCATTTTTCTCTTTCCTGGGATATTTAAGGTGGAATGAAGTGGAGGTCCTTGTCAACAGAGCAGCCCTAAACTTTGGGCTGCTTGTGTTTTGCTGATTTTTCATTTTCCCAATTTATACCCCGATGAGTGGAAGTGCCCTATGCTCTCTAAGCTGTGTTTTTTAGATATTTCAGGACTCACCGTACACTTCTCCAGAGTGCCTGTTGGCAATTTACATCCCGCCCATCAGTGTAGCAAGGCTCCCATTTCTCCATGGCCTGTCCTGCATTTCTGGTTTTGACACTTTTTTCAGCATGGCCCTTTTGACCGATGGGAAGCGAGACTTCTTTGGAGCGCTGATTTGCCTTTCCAGGTTGCTTGGTTGGCCAAAAAGGGCGTATGCGTTTTTTCCTGAATATATTCAGGAAAAAACGCATACGCCCTTTTTGGCCAAGGGCATCATTGTCAACGTTTTGCCGCTTTTCATGTGCTTTAAAGACGATTCGAATCTACCTACTGAAATCTGTTTCCTGCAATTCGGCCTTGATTTCAAATCCTCTTCTTTGCCTTCCCTCAATATATTTGTGGACGAGAGTTATCATTTATAACTCTGCAGGTTTGTGAATTGCAGTGCCCTGAAGCTCCATTTTACAACTCGCTTTTTTGGGAACTGGCCACAAAAGCGCAGGATGGCTTCAGGCCCTGTTCTGGTTCCGGGGGGCAGGCTGAGCCTGTGGTTAATTCTTCTTCCTGATGGGAAAATAGAGTGACCTGTGCCTGTCCCAACACCAAGAGCTAGTCTCTCATTGGTTCCCCGTCTTCCCGTTCATCCTCAGGACAAATTGCAACCTGTACGGAACAGGAGGTTAAAGGTGCTGATGCTCCAAGTAGGGAGATTGCTAGTAAAGTGGCTGGAATGGCGAACCCGAGCACAAGGAGAATGGAAATGAGGTGCGTTTTAGAAACCTTTCCCCATCACACGGTGTACCATCTTATGGGTTTCTCATGCATGTTTTCGATGTAGGCAGATGGCCTTGAACCTGGAGATTTGGGACCCATGCGATGGGTACCACGCAGTATTACTTTAAAGGGTCTGCGTTTGCTCACCCAACCTCACCAAACCTCTCAGCCCCAAGAGTGTCCACCCTTATGTCTCATCCAGCTGTGGGTCTACATATGGTCAATCCAGGTTGCATCACAGCCCCTGAATGAATTGTGTAAGAATTTCTCTCTCTTTCACTCTCTTTGTTTCATGGGTTTTTAAAAGTAATTTATTTTTATAATGGGGTTTAGCTGCTTTTCACGTCTGTGTTTATGCCGCTTTACACCCACTTGACACACTAACAGAGAGATATCAATACATAGGTTTTAAGATTATTACTAGTCAGATATATTCTTGTGCGGTGAATCGGGCGTGTTGAGTCCAGTTCTCTGAGCAAGGAGTAGGTCTTGTCTATTACATATTGGGTTTAAGGAACGGTATCTGAGCTAATTTGAAACCCTTGTTTTATGTATCACCCCACCTCACCTTTCCCGTGTAGCAGCCATAGTGTGTTTTCTGCATGTGCGACTCTGTTCTGTTTTGTAATTCAGTTCAAGTGTAACGGTTTTTACATTCCCTCTATAAGTGATACCTTATGAGAAGTGTTCTTTTCTGTGTGACTTATTTCACTTAGAATCGTCGTACCTAAATCCACTCATCATGCTGCTACTAGCCTTATGCCATTGATTTCATGGCTGAGTGATATTCCATTGTACATAAGGACCACAACTTCTTTATCCATTTTTCTCTTTCCTGGGATATTTAAGGTGGAATGAAGTGGAGGTCCTTGTCAACAGAGCAGCCCTAAACTTTGGGCTGCTTGTGTTTTGCTGATTTTTCATTTTCCCAATTTATACCCCGATGAGTGGAAGTGCCCTATGCTCTCTAAGCTGTGTTTTTTAGATATTTCAGGACTCACCGTACACTTCTCCAGAGTGCCTGTTGGCAATTTACATCCCGCCCATCAGTGTAGCAAGGCTCCCATTTCTCCATGGCCTGTCCTGCATTTCTGGTTTTGACACTTTTTTCAGCATGGCCCTTTTGACCGATGGGAAGCGAGACTTCTTTGGAGCGCTGATTTGCCTTTCCAGGTTGCTTGGTTGGCCAAAAAGGGCGTATGCGTTTTTTCCTGAATATATTCAGGAAAAAACGCATACGCCCTTTTTGGCCAAGGGCATCATTGTCAACGTTTTGCCGCTTTTCATGTGCTTTAAAGACGATTCGAATCTACCTACTGAAATCTGTTTCCTGCAATTCTGCCTTGATTTCAAATCCTCTTCTTTGCCTTCCCTCAATATATTTGTGGACGAGAGTTATCATTTATAACTCTGCAGGTTTGTGAATTGCAGTGCCCTGAAGCTCCATTTTACAACTCGCTTTTTTGGGAACTGGCCACAAAAGCGCAGGATGGCTTCAGGCCCTGTTCTGGTTCCGGGGGGCAGGCTGAGCCTGTGGTTAATTCTTCTTCCTGATGGGAAAATAGAGTGACCTGTGCCTGTCCCAACACCAAGAGCTAGTCTCTCATTGGTTCCCCGTCTTCCCGTTCATCCTCAGGACAAATTGCAACCTGTACGGAACAGGAGGTTAAAGGTGCTGATGCTCCAAGTAGGGAGATTGCTAGTAAAGTGGCTGGAATGGCGAACCCGAGCACAAGGAGAATGGAAATGAGGTGCGTTTTAGAAACCTTTCCCCATCACACGGTGTACCATCTTCTGGGTTTCTCATGCATGTTTTCGATGTAGGCAGATGGCCTTGAACCTGGAGATTTGGGACCCATGCGATGGGTACCACGCAGTATTACTTTAAAGGTTCTGCGTTTGCTCACCCAACCTCACCAAACCTCTCAGCCCCAAGAGGGTCCACCCTTATGTCTCATCCAGCTGTGGGTCTACATATGGTCAATCCAGGTTGCATCACAGCCCCTGAATGAATTGTGTAAGAATTTCTCTCTCTTTCACTGTCTTTGTTTCATGGGTTTTTAAAAGTAATTTATTTTTATAATGGGGTTTAGCTGCTTTTCACTGCTGTGTTTATGCCGCTTTACACCCACTTGACACACTAACAGAGAGATATCAATACATAGGTTTTAAGGTTATTACTAGTCAGATATATTCTTGTGCGGTGAATAGGGCGTGTTGAGTCCAGTTCTCTGAGCAAGGAGTAGGTCTTGTCTATTACATATTGGGTTTATGGAACGGTATCTGAGCTAATTTGAAACCCTTGTTTTATGTATCACCCCACCTCACCTTTCCCGTGTAGCAGCCATAGTGTGTTTTCTGCATGTGCGACTCTGTTCTGTTTTTTAATTCAGTTCAAGTGTAACGGTTTTTACATTCCCTCTATAAGTGATACCTTATGAGAAGTGTCCTTTTCTGTGTGACTTATTTCACTTAGAATCGTCGTACCTAAATCCACTCATCATGCTGCTACTAGCCTTATGCCATTGATTTCATGGCTGAGTGATATTCCATTGTACATAAGGACCACAACTTCTTTATCCATTTTTCTCTTTCCTGGGATATTTAAGGTGGAATGAAGTGGAGGTCCTTGTCAACAGAGCAGCCCTAAACTTTGGGCTGCTTGTGTTTTGCTGATTTTTCATTTTCCCAATTTATACCCCGATGAGTGGAAGTGCCCTATGCTCTCTAAGCTGTGTTTTTTAGATATTTCAGGACTCACCGTACACTTCTCCAGAGTGCCTGTTGGCAATTTACATCCCGCCCATCAGTGTAGCAAGGCTCCCATTTCTCCATGGCCTGTCCTGCATTTCTGGTTTTGACACTTTTTTCAGCATGGCCCTTTTGACCGATGGGAAGCGAGACTTCTTTGGAGCGCTGATTTGCCTTTCCAGGTTGCTTGGTTGGCCAAAAAGGGCGTATGCGTTTTTTCCTGAATATATTCAGGAAAAAACGCATACGCCCTTTTTGGCCAAGGGCATCATTGTCAACGTTTTGCCGCTTTTCATGTGCTTTAAAGACGATTCGAATCTACCTACTGAAATCTGTTTCCTGCAATTCGGCCTTGATTTCAAATCCTCTTCTTTGCCTTCCCTCAATATATTTGTGGACGAGAGTTTTCATTTATAACTCTGTGGGTTTGTGAATTGCAGTGACCTGAAGCTCCATTTTACAACTCGCTTTTTTGGGAACTGGCCGCAAAAGCGCAGGATGGCTTCAGGCCCTGTTCTGGTTCCGGGGGGCAGGCTGAGCCTGTGGTTAATTCTTCTTCCTGATGGGAAATTAGAGTGACCTGTGCCTGTCCCAACACCAAGAGCTAGTCTCTCATTGGTTCCCTGTCTTCCCGTTCATCCTCAGGACAAATTGCAACCTGTACGGAACAGGAGGTTAAAGGTGCTGATGCTCCAAATAGGGAGATTGCTAGTAAAGTGGCTAGAATGGCGAACCCGAACACAAGGAGAATGGAAATGAGGTGCGTTTTAGAAACCTTTCCCCATCACACGGTGTACCATCTTCTGGGTTTCTCATGCATGTTTTCGATGTAGGAAGATGCCCTTGAACCTGGAGATTTGGGACCCATGCGATGGGTACCACGCAGTATTACTTTAAAGGGTCTGCGTTTGCTCACCCAACCTCACCAAACCTCTCAGCCCCAAGAGTGTCCACCCTTATGTCTCATCCAGCTGTGGGTCTACATATGGTCAATCCAGGTTGCATCACAGCCCCTGAATGAATTGTGTAAGAATTTCTCTCTCTTTCACTGTCTTTGTTTCATGGGTTTTTAAAAGTAATTTATTTTTATAATGGGGTTTAGCTGCTTTTCACTGCTGTGTTTATGCCGCTTTACACCCACTTGACACACTAACAGAGAGATATCAATACATAGGTTTTAAGATTATTACTAGTCAGATATATTCTTGTGCAGTGAATAGGGCGTGTTGAGTGCAGTTCTCTGAGCAAGGAGTAGGTTTTGTCTATTACATATTGGGTTTATGGAACGGTATCTGAGGTAATTTGAAACCCTTGTTTTATGTATCACCCCACCTCACCTTTCCCGTTTAGCAGCCATAGTGTGTTTTCTGCATGTGCGACTCTGTTCTGTTTTGTAATTCAGTTCAAGTGTAACGGTTTTTACATTCCCTCTATAAGTGATACCTTATGAGAAGTGTCCTTTTCTGTGTGACTTATTTCACTTAGAATCGTCGTACCTAAATCCACTCATCATGCTGCTACTAGCCTTATGCCATTGATTTCATGGCTGAGTGATATTCCATTGTACATAAGGACCACAACTTCTTTATCCATTTTTCTCTTTCCTGGGATATTTAAGGTGGAATGAAGTGGAGGTCCTTGTCAACAGAGCAGCCCTAAACTTTGGGCTGCTTGTGTTTTGCTGATTTTTCATTTTCCCAATTTATACCCCGATGAGTGGAAGTGCCCTTTGCTCTCTAAGCTGTGTTTTTTAGATATTTCAGGACTCACCGTACACTTCTCCAGAGTGCCTGTTGGCAATTTACATCCCGCCCATCAGTGTAGCAAGGCTCCCATTTCTCCATGGGCTGTCCTGCATTTCTGGTTTTGACACTTTTTTCAGCATGGCCCTTTTGACCGATGGGAAGCGAGACTTCTTTGGAGCGCTGATTTGCCTTTCCAGGTTGCTTGGTTGGCCAAAAAGGGCGTATGCGTTTTTTCCTGAATATATTCAGGAAAAAACGCATACGCCCTTTTTGGCCAAGGGCATCATTGTCAACGTTTTGCCGCTTTTCATGTGCTTTAAAGACGATTCGAATCTACCTACTGAAATCTGTTTCCTGCAATTCTGCCTTGATTTCAAATCCTCTTCTTTGCCTTCCCTCAATATATTTGTGAACGAGAGTTATCATTTATAACTCTGCAGGTTTGTGAATTGCAGTGCCCTGAAGCTCCATTTTACAACTCGCTTTTTTGGGAACTGGCCACAAAAGCGCAGGATGGCTTCAGGCCCTGTTCTGGTTCCGGGGGGCAGGCTGAGCCTGTGGTTAATTCTTCTTCCTGATGGGAAAATAGAGTGACCTGTGCCTGTCCCAACACCAAGAGCTAGTCTCTCATTGGTTCCCCGTCTTCCCGTTCATCCTCAGGACAAATTGCAACCTGTACGGAACAGGAGGTTAAAGGTGCTGATGCTCCAAGTAGGGAGATTGCTAGTAAAGTGGCTGGAATGGCGAACCCGAGCACAAGGAGAATGGAAATGAGGTGCGTTTTAGAAACCTTTCCCCATCACACGGTGTACCATCTTATGGGTTTCTCATGCATGTTTTCGATGTAGGCAGATGGCCTTGAACCTGGAGATTTGGGACCCATGCGATGGGTACCACGCAGTATTACTTTAAAGGTTCTGCGTTTGCTCACCCAACCTCACCAAACCTCTCAGCCCCAAGAGGGTCCACCCTTATGTCTCATCCAGCTGTGGGTCTACATATGGTCAATCCAGGTTGCATCACAGCCCCTGAATGAATTGTGTAAGAATTTCTCTCTCTTTCACTGTCTTTGTTTCATGGGTTTTTAAAAGTAATTTATTTTTATAATGGGGTTTAGCTGCTTTTCACTGCTGTGTTTATGCCGCTTTACACCCACTTGACACACTAACAGAGAGATATCAATACATAGGTTTTAAGATTATTACTAGTCAGATATATTCTTGTGCGGTGAATAGGGCGTGTTGAGTGCAGTTCTCTGAGCAAGGAGTAGGTCTTGTCTATTACATATTGGGTTTATGGAACGGTATCTGAGCTAATTTGAAACCCTTGTTTTATGTATCACCCCACCTCACCTTTCCCGTTTAGCAGCCATAGTGTGTTTTCTGCATGTGCGACTCTGTTCTGTTTTGTAATTCAGTTCAAGTGTAACGGTTTTTACATTCCCTCTATAAGTGATACCTTATGAGAAGTGTCCTTTTCTGTGTGACATATTTCACTTAGAATCGTCGTACCTAAATCCACTCATCATGCTGCTACTAGCCTTATGCCATTGATTTCATGGCTGAGTGATATTCCATTGTACATAAGGACCACAACATCTTTATCCATTTTTCTCTTTCCTGGGATATTTAAGGTGGAATGAAGTGGAGGTCCTTGTCAACAGAGCAGCCCTAAACTTTGGGCTGCTTGTGTTTCGCTGATTTTTCATTTTCCCAATTTATACCCCGATGAGTGGAAGTGCCCTATGCTCTCTAAGCTGTGTTTTTTAGATATTTCAGGACTCACCGTACACTTCTCCAGAGTGCCTGTTGGCAATTTACATCCCGCCCATCAGTGTAGCAAGGCTCCCATTTCTCCATGGCCTGTCCTGCATTTCTGGTTTTGACACTTTTTTCAGCATGGCCCTTTTGACCGATGGGAAGCGAGACTTCTTTGGAGCGCTGATTTACCTTTCCAGGTTGCTTGGTTGGCCAAAAAGGGCGTATGCGTTTTTTCCTGAATATATTCAGGAAAAAACGCATACGCCCTTTTTGGCCAAGGGCATCATTGTCAACGTTTTGCCGCTTTTCATGTGCTTTAAAGACGATTCGAATCTACCTACTGAAATCTGTTTCCTGCAATTCTGCCTTGATTTCAAATCCTCTTCTTTGCCTTCCCTCAATATATTTGTGGACGAGAGTTTTCATTTATAACTCTGCGGGTTTGTGAATTGCAGTGCCCTGAAGCTCCATTTTACAACTCGCTTTTTTGGGAACTGGCCGCAAAAGCGCAGGATGGCTTCAGGCCCTGTTCTGGTTCCGGGGGGCAGGCTGAGCCTGTGGTTAATTCTTCTTCCTGATGGGAAAATAGAGTGACCTGTGCCTGTCCCAACACCAAGAGCTAGTCTCTCATTGGTTCCCTGTCTTCCCGTTCATCCTCAGGACAAATTGCAACCTGTACGGAACAGGAGGTTAAAGGTGCTGATGCTCCAAGTAGGGAGATTGCTAGTAAAGTGGCTGGAATGGCGAACCCGAGCACAAGGAGAATGGAAATGAGGTGCGTTTTAGAAACCTTTCCCCATCACACGGTGTACCATCTTCTGGGTTTCTCATGCATGTTTTCGATGTAGGAAGATGCCCTTGAACCTGGAGATTTGGGACCCATGCGATGGGTACCACGCAGTATTACTTTAAAGGGTCTGCGTTTGCTCACCCAACCTCACCAAACCTCTCAGCCCCAAGAGTGTCCACCCTTAGTCTCATCCAGCTGTGGGTCTACATATGGTCAATCCAGGTTGCATCACAGCCCCTGAATGAATTGTGTAAGAATTTCTCTCTCTTTCACTGTCTTTGTTTCATGGGTTTTTAAAAGTAATTTATTTTTATAATGGGGTTTAGCTGCTTTTCACTGCTTTGTTTATGCCGCTTTACACCCACTTGACACACTAACAGAGAGATATCAATACATAGGTTTTAAGATTATTACTAGTCAGATATATTCTTGTGCGGTGAATAGGGCGTGTTGAGTGCATTACTCTGAGCAAGAAGTAGGTCTTGTCTATTACATATTGGGTTTATGGAACGGTATCTGAGCTAATCTGAAACCCTTGTTTTATGTATCACCTCACCTCACCTTTCCCGTTTACAGCCATAGTGTGTTTTCTGCATGTGCGACTCTGTTCTGTTTTCAAATTCAGTTCAAGTGTATCGGTTTTTACATTCCCTCTATAAGTGATACCTTATGAGAAGTGTCCTTTTCTGTGTGACTTATTTCACTTAGAATCGTCGTACCTAAATCCACTCATCATGCTGCTACTAGCCTTATGCCATTGATTTCATGGCTGAGTGATATTCCACTGTACATAAGGACCACAACTTCTTTATCCATTTTTCTCTTTCCTGGGATATTTAAGGTGGAATGAAGTGGAGGTCCTTGTCAACAGAGCAGCCCTAAACTTTGGGCTGCTTGTGTTTTGCTGATTTTTCATTTTCCCAATTTATACCCCGATGAGTGGAAGTGCCCTATGCTCTCTAAGCTGTGTTTTTCAGATATTTCAGGACACACCGTACACTTCTCCAGAGTGCCTGTTGGCAATTTACATCCCGCCCATCAGTGTAGCAAGGCTCCCATTTCTCCATGGCCTGTCCTGCATTTCTGGTTTTGACACTTTTTTCAGCATGGCCCTTTTGACCGATGGGAAGCGAAACTTCTTTGTAGCGCTGATTTGCCTTTCCAGGTTGCTTGGTTGGCCAAAAAGGGCGTATGCGTTTTTTCCTGAATATATTCAGGAAAAAACGCATACGCCCTTTTTGGCCAAGGGCATCATTGTCAACGTTTTGCCACTTTTCATGTGCTTTAAAGACGATTCGAATCTACCTCCTGAAATCTGTTTCCCGCAATTCTGCCTTGATTTCAAATCCTCTTTTTTGCCTTCCCTCAATATATTTGTGGACGAGAGTTATCATTTATAACTCTGCAGGTTTGTGAATTGCAGTGCCCTGAAGCTCCATTTTACAACTCGCTGTTTTGGGAACTGGCCGCAAAAGCGCAGGATGGCTTCAGGCCCTGTTCTGGTTCCGGGGGGCAGGCTGAGCCTGTGGTTAATTCTTCTTCCTGATGGGAAAATCGAGTGACCTGTCCCTGTCCCAACACCAAGAGCTAGTCTCTCATTAGTTCCCCGTCTTCCCGTTCAACCTCAGGACAAATTGCAACCTGTACGGAACAGGAGGTTAAAGGTGCTGATGCTCCAAGTAGGGAGATTGCTAGTAAAGTGGCTGGAATGGCGAACCCGAGCACAAGGAGATGAGAAATGAAGTGCGTTTTAGAAACCTTTCCCCATCACACGGTGTACCATCTTTTGGGTTTCTCATGCATGTTTTCGATGTAGGAAGATGCCCTTGAACCTGGAGATTTGGGACCCATGCGATGGGTACCACGCAGTATTACTTTAAAGGGTCTGCGTTTGCTCACCCAACCTCACCAAACCTCTCAGCCCCAAGAGTGTCCACCCTTATGTCTCATCCAGCTGTGGGTCTACATATGGTCAATCCAGGTTGCATCACAGCCCCTGAATGAATTGTGTAAGAATTTCTCTCTCTTTCACTCTCTTTGTTTCATGGGTTTTTAAAAGTAATTTATTTTTATAATGGGGTTTAGCTGCTTTTCACGTCTGTGTTTATGCCGCTTTACACCCACTTGACACACTAACAGAGAGATATCAATACATAGGTTTTAAGATTATTACTAGTCAGATATTTCTTGTGCGGTGAATCGGGCGTGTTGAGTCCAGTTCTCTGAGCAAGGAGTAGGTCTTGTCTATTACATATTGGGTTTATGGAACGGTATCTGAGCTAATCTGAAACCCTTGTTTTATGTATCACCTCACCTCACCTTTCCCGTTTACAGCCATAGTGTGTTTTCTGCATGTGCGACTCTGTTCTGTTTTCAAATTCAGTTCAAGTGTAACGGTTTTTACATTCCCTCTATAAGTGATACCTTATGAGAAGTGTCCTTTTCTGTGTGACTTATTTCACTTAGAATCGTCGTACCTAAATCCACTCATCATGCTGCTACTAGCCTTATGCCATTGATTTCATGGCTGAGTGATATTCCACTGTACATAAGGACCACAACTTCTTTATCCATTTTTCTCTTTCCTGGGATATTTAAGGTGGAATGAAGTGGAGGTCCTTGTCAACAGAGCAGCCCTAAACTTTGGGCTGCTTGTGTTTTGCTGATTTTTCATTTTCCCTATTTATACCCCGATGAGTGGAAGTGCCCTATGCTCTCTAAGCTGTGTTTTTTAGATATTTCAGGACACACCGTACACTTCTCCAGAGTGCCTGTTGGCAATTTACATCCCGCCCATCAGTGTAGCAAGGCTCCCATTTCTCCATGGCCTGTCCTGCATTTCTGGTTTTGACACTTTTTTCAGCATGGCCCTTTTGACCGATGGGAAGCGAGACTTCTTTGTAGCGCTGATTTGCCTTTCCAGGTTGCTTGGTTGGCCAAAAAGGGCGTATGCGTTTTTTCCTGAATATATTCAGGAAAAAACGCATACGCCCTTTTTGGCCAAGGGCATCATTGTCAACATTTTGCCACTTTTCATGTGCTTTAAAGACGATTCGAATCTACCTCCTGAAATCTGTTTCCTGCAATTCTGCCTTGATTTCAAATCCTCTTCTTTGCCTTCCCTCAATATATTTGTGGACGAGAGTTATCATTTATAACTCTGCAGGTTTGTGAATTGCAGTGCCCTGAAGCTCCATTTTACAACTCGCTTTTTTGGGAACTGGCCGCAAAAGCGCAGGATGGCTTCAGGCCCTGTTCTGGTTCCGGGGGGCAGGCTGAGCCTGTGGTTAATTCTTCTTCCTGATGGGAAAATAGAGTGACCTGTCCCTGTCCCAACACCAAGAGCTAGTCTCTCATTAGTTCCCCGTCTTTCCGTTCAACCTCAGGACAAATTGCAACCTGTACGGAACAGGAGGTTAAAGGTGCTGATGCTCCAAGTAGGGAGATTGCTAGTAAAGTGGCTGGAATGGCGAACCCGAGCACAAGGAGATGAGAAATGAAGTGCGTTTTAGAAACCTTTCCCCATCACACGGTGTACCATCTTTTGGGTTTCTCATGCATGTTTTCGATGTAGGAAGATGCCCTTGAACCTGGAGATTTGGGACCCATGCGATGGGTAGCACGCAGTATTACTTTAAAGGGTCTGCGTTTGCTCACCCAACCTCACCAAACCTCTCAGCCCCAAGAGTGTCCACCCTTATGTCTCATCCAGCTGTGGGTCTACATATGGTCAATCCAGGTTGCATCACAGCCCCTGAATGAATTGTGTAAGAATTTCTCTCTCTTTCACTCTCTTTGTTTCATGGGTTTTTAAAAGTAATTTATTTTTATAATGGGGTTTAGCTGCTTTTCACGTCTGTGTTTATGCCGCTTTACACCCACTTGACACACTAACAGAGAGATATCAATACATAGGTTTTAAGATTATTACTAGTCAGATATATTCTTGTGCGGTGAATCGGGCGTGTTGAGTCCAGTTCTCTGAGCAAGGAGTAGGTCTTGTCTATTACATATTGGGTTTATGGAACGGTATCTGAGCTAATTTGAAACCCTTGTTTTATGTATCACCCCACCTCACCTTTCCCGTGTAGCAGCCATAGTGTGTTTTCTGCATGTGCGACTCTGTTCTGTTTTGTAATTCAGTTCAAGTGTAACGGTTTTTACATTCCCTCTATAAGTGATACCTTATGAGAAGTGTCCTTTTCTGTGTGACTTATTTCACTTAGAATCGTCGTACCTAAATCCACTCATCATGCTGCTACTAGCCTTATGCCATTGATTTCATGGTTGAGTGATATTCCATTGTACATAAGGACCACAACTTCTTTATCCATTTTTCTCTTTCCTGGGATATTTAAGGTGGAATGAAGTGGAGGTCGTTGTCAACAGAGCAGTCGTAAACTTTGGGCTGCTTGTGTTTTGCTGATTTTTCATTTTCCCAATTTATACCCCAATGAGTGGAAGTGCCCTATGCTCTCTAAGCTGTGTTTTTTAGATATTTCAGGACTCACCATACACTTCTCCAGAATGCCTGTTGGCAATTTACATCCCGCCCATCAGTGTAGAAGGCTCCCATTTCTCCATGGCCTGTCCTGCATTTCTGGTTTTGACACTTTTTTCAGCATGGCCCTTTTGACCGATGGGAAGCGAGACTTCTTTGGAGCGCTGATTTACCTTTCCAGGTTGCTTGGTTGGCCAAAAAGGGCGTATGCGTTTTTTCCTGAATATATTCAGAAACAAACGCATACGCCCTTTTTGGCCAAGGGCATCATTGTCAACGTTTTGCCGCTTTTCATGTGCTTTAAAGACGATTCGAATCTACCTCCTGAAATCTGTATCCTGCAATTCTGCCTTGATTTCAAATCATCTTCTTTGCCTTCCCTCAATATATTTGTGGACGAGAGTTATCATTTATAACTCTGCAGGTTTGTGAATTGCAGTGCCCTGAAGCTCCATTTTACAACTCGCATTTTTGGGAACTGGCCACAAAAGCGCAGGATGGCTTCAGGCCCTGTTCTGGTTCCGGGGGGCAGGCTGAGCCTGTGGTTAATTCTTCTTCCTGATGGGAAAATAGAGTGACCTGTGCCTGTCCCAACACCAAGAGCTAGTGTCTCATTGGTTCCCCGTCTTCCCATTCATCCTCAGGACAAATTGCAACCTGTACGGAACAGGAGGTTAAAGGTGCTGATGCTCCAAGTAGGGAGATTGCTAGTAAAGTGGCTGGAATGGCGAACCCGAGCACAAGGAGAATGGAAATGAGGTGCGTTTTAGAAACCTTTCCCCATCACACGGTGTACCATCTTCTGGGTTTCTCATGCATGTTTTCGATGTAGGAAGATGCCCTTGAACCTGGAGATTTGGGACCCATGCGATGGGTACCACGCAGTATTACTTTAAAGGGTCTGCGTTTGCTCACCCAACCTCACCAAACCTCTCAGCCCCAAGAGTTTCCACCCTTATGTCTCATCCAGCTGTGGGTCTACATATGGTCAATCCAGGTTGCATCACAGCCCCTGAATGAATTGTGTAAGAATTTCTCTCTCTTTCACTGTCTTTGTTTCATGGGTTTTTAAAAGTAATTTATTTTTATAATGGGGTTTAGCTGCTTTTCACTGCTGTGTTTATGCCGCTTTACACCCACTTGACACACTAACAGAGAGATATCAATACATAGGTTTTAAGATTATTACTAGTCAGATATATTCTTGTGCGGTGAATAGGGCGTGTTGAGTGCAGTTCTCTGAGCAAGGAGTAGGTCTTGTCTATTACATATTGGGTTTATGGAACGGTATCTGAGCTAATTTGAAACCCTTGTTTTATGTATCACCCCACCTCACCTTTCCCGTTTAGCAGCCATAGTGTGTTTTCTGCATGTGCGACTCTGTTCTGTTTTGTAATTCAGTTCAAGTGTAACGGTTTTTACATTCCCTCTATAAGTGATACCTTATGAGAAGTGTCCTTTTCTGTGTGACTTATTTCACTTAGAATCGTCGTACCTAAATCCACTCATCATGCTGCTACTAGCCTTATGCCATTGATTTCATGGCTGAGTGATATTCCATTGTACATAAGGACCACAACTTCTTTATCCATTTTTCTCTTTCCTGGGATATTTAAGGTGGAATGAAGTGGAGGTCCTTGTCAACAGAGCAGCCCTAAACTTTGGGCTGCTTGTGTTTCGCTGATTTTTCATTTTCCCAATTTATACCCCGATGAGTGGAAGTGCCCTATGCTCTCTAAGCTGTGTTTTTTAGATATTTCAGGACTCACCGTACACTTCTCCAGAGTGCCTGTTGGCAATTTACATCCCGCCCATCAGTGTAGCAAGGCTCCCATTTCTCCATGGCCTGTCCTGCATTTCTGGTTTTGACACTTTTTTCAGCATGGCCCTTTTGACCGATGGGAAGCGAGACTTCTTTGGAGCGCTGATTTACCTTTCCAGGTTGCTTGGTTGGCCAAAAAGGGCGTATGCGTTTTTTCCTGAATATATTCAGGAAAAAACGCATACGCCCTTTTTGGCCAAGGGCATCATTGTCAACGTTTTGCCGCTTTTCATGTGCTTTAAAGACGGTTCGAATCTACCTACTGAAATCTGTTTCCTGCAATTCTGCCTTGATTTCAAATCCTCTTCTTTGCCTTCCCTCAATATATTTGTGGACGAGAGTTTTCATTTATAACTCTGCGGGTTTGTGAATTGCAGTGCCCTGAAGCTCCATTTTACAACTCGCTTTTTTGGGAACTGGCCGCAAAAGCGCAGGATGGCTTCAGGCCCTGTTCTGGTTCCGGGGGGCAGGCTGAGCCTGTGGTTAATTCTTCTTCCTGATGGGAAAATAGAGTGACCTGTGCCTGTCCCAACACCAAGAGCTAGTCTCTCATTGGTTCCCTGTCTTCCCGTTCATCCTCAGGACAAATTGCAACCTGTACGTAACAGGAGGTTAAAGGTGCTGATGCTCCAAGTAGGGAGATTGCTAGTAAAGTGGCTGGAATGGCGAACCCGAGCACAAGGAGAATGGAAATGAGGTGCGTTTTAGAAACCTTTCCCCATCACACGGTGTACCATCTTCTGGGTTTCTCATGCATGTTTTCGATGTAGGAAGATGCCCTTGAACCTGGAGATTTGGGACCCATGCGATGGGTACCACGCAGTATTACTTTAAAGGGTCTGCGTTTGCTCACCCAACCTCACCAAACCTCTCAGCCCCAAGAGTGTCCACCCTTATGTCTCATCCAGCTGTGGGTCTACATATGGTCAATCCAGGTTGCATCACAGCCCCTGAATGAATTGTGTAAGAATTTCTCTCTCTTTCACTGTCTTTGTTTCATGGGTTTTTAAAAGTAATTTATTTTTATAATGGGGTTTAGCTGCTTTTCACTGCTGTGTTTATGCCGCTTTACACCCACTTGACACACTAACAGAGAGATATCAATACATAGGTTTTAAGATTATTACTAGTCAGATATATTCTTGTGCAGTGAATAGGGCGTGTTGAGTGCATTACTCTGAGCAAGAAGTAGGTCTTGTCTATTACATATTGGGTTTATGGAACGGTATCTGAGCTAATCTGAAACCCTTGTTTTATGTATCACCTCACCTCACCTTTCCCGTTTACAGCCATAGTGTGTTTTCTGCATGTGCGACTCTGTTCTGTTTTCAAATTCAGTTCAAGTGTAACGGTTTTTACATTCCCTCTATAAGTGATACCTTATGAGAAGTGTCCTTTTCTGTGTGACTTATTTCACTTAGAATCGTCGTACCTAAATCCACTCATCATGCTGCTACTAGCCTTATGCCATTGATTTCATGGCTGAGTGATATTCCACTGTACATAAGGACCACAACTTCTTTATCCATTTTTCTCTTTCCTGGGATATTTAAGGTGGAATGAAGTGGAGGTCCTTGTCACAGAGCAGCCCTAAACTTTGGGCTGCTTGTGTTTTGCTGATTTTTCATTTTCCCAATTTATACCCCGATGAGTGGAAGTGCCCTATGCTCTCTAAGCTGTGTTTTTCAGATATTTCAGGACACACCGTACACTTCTCCAGAGTGCCTGTTGGCAATTTACATCCCGCCCATCAGTGTAGCAAGGCTCCCATTTCTCCATGGCCTGTCCTGCATTTCTGGTTTTGACACTTTTTTCAGCATGGCCCTTTTGACCGATGGGAAGCGAAACTTCTTTGTAGCGCTGATTTGCCTTTCCAGGTTGCTTGGTTGGCCAAAAAGGGCGTATGCGTTTTTTCCTGAATATATTCAGGAAAAAACGCATACGCCCTTTTTGGCCAAGGGCATCATTGTCAACGTTTTGCCACTTTTCATGTGCTTTAAAGACGATTCGAATCTACCTCCTGAAATCTGTTTCCCGCAATTCTGCCTTGATTTCAAATCCTCTTTTTTGCCTTCCCTCAATATATTTGTGGACGAGAGTTATCATTTATAACTCTGCAGGTTTGTGAATTGCAGTGCCCTGAAGCTCCATTTTACAACTCGCTTTTTTGGGAACTGGCCGCAAAAGCGCAGGATGGCTTCAGGCCCTGTTCTGGTTCCGGGGGGCAGGCTGAGCCTGTGGTTAATTCTTCTTCCTGATGGGAAAATAGAGTGACCTGTCCCTGTCCCAACACCAAGAGCTAGTCTCTCATTAGTTCCCCGTCTTCCCGTTCAACCTCAGGACAAATTGCAACCTGTACGGAACAGGAGGTTAAAGGTGCTGATGCTCCAAGTAGGGAGATTGCTAGTAAAGTGGCTGGAATGGCGAACCCGAGCACAAGGAGATGAGAAATGAAGTGCGTTTTAGAAACCTTTCCCCATCACACGGTGTACCATCTTTTGGGTTTCTCATGCATGTTTTCGATGTAGGAAGATGCCCTTGAACCTGGAGATTTGGGACCCATGCGATGGGTACCACGCAGTATTACTTTAAAGGGTCTGCGTTTGCTCACCCAACCTCACCAAACCTCTCAGCCCCAAGAGTGTCCACCCTTATGTCTCATCCAGCTGTGGGTCTACATATGGTCAATCCAGGTTGCATCACAGCCCCTGAATGAATTGTGTAAGAATTTCTCTCTCTTTCACTCTCTTTGTTTCATGGGTTTTTAAAAGTAATTTATTTTTATAATGGGGTTTAGCTGCTTTTCACGTCTGTGTTTATGCCGCTTTACACCCACTTGACACACTAACAGAGAGATATAAATATATAGGTTTTAAGATTATTACTAGTCAGATATATTCTTGTGCGGTGAATCGGGCGTGTTGAGTCCAGTTCTCTGAGCAAGGAGTAGGTCTTGTCTATTACATATTGGGTTTATGGAACGGTATCTGAGCTAATTTGAAACCCTTGTTTTATGTATCACCCCACCTCACCTTTCCCGTGTAGCAGCCATAGTGTGTTTTCTGCATGTGCGACTCTGTTCTGTTTTGTAATTCAGTTCAAGTGTAACGGTTTTTACATTCCCTCTATAAGTGATACCTTATGAGAAGTGTCCTTTTCTGTGTGACTTATTTCATTTAGAATCGTCGTACCTAAATCCACTCATCATGCTGCTACTAGCCTTATGCCATTGATTTCATGGTTGAGTGATATTCCATTGTACATAAGGACCACAACTTCTTTATCCATTTTTCTCTTTCCTGGGATATTTAAGGTGGAATGAAGTGGAGGTCGTTGTCAACAGAGCAGTCCTAAACTTTGGGCTGCCTGTGTTTTGCTGATTTTTCATTTTCCCAATTTATACCCCAATGAGTGGAAGTGCCCTATGCTCTCTAAGCTGTGTTTTTTAGATATTTCAGGACTCACCATACACTTCTGCAGAATGCCTGTTGGCAATTTACATCCCGCCCATCAGTGTAGCAAGGCTCCCATTTCTCCATGGCCTGTCCTGCATTTCTGGTTTTGACACTTTTTTCAGCATGGCCCTTTTGACCGATGGGAAGCGAGACTTCTTTGGAGCGCTGATTTACCTTTCCAGGTTGCTTGGTTGGCCAAAAAGGGCGTATGCGTTTTTTCCTGAATATATACAGAAACAAACGCATACGCCCTTTTTGGCCAAGGGCATCATTGTCAACGTTTTGCCGCTTTTCATGTGCTTTAAAGACGATTCGAATCTACCTCCTGAAATCTGTATCCTGCAATTCTGCCTTGATTTCAAATCCTCTTCTTTGCCTTCCCTCAATATATTTGTGGACGAGAGTTATCATTTATAACTCTGCAAGTTTGTGAATTGCAGTGCCCTGAAGCTCCATTTTACAACTCGCTTTTTTGGGAACTGGCCACAAAAGCGCAGGATGGCTTCAGGCCCTGTTCTGGTTCCGGGGGGCAGGCTGAGCCTGTGGTTAATTCTTCTTCCTGATGGGAAAATAGAGTGACCTGTGCCTGTCCCAACACCAAGAGCTAGTGTCTCATTGGTTCCCCGTCTTCCCGTTCATCCTCAGGACAAATTGCAACCTGTACGGAACAGGAGGTTAAAGGTGCTGATGCTCCAAGTAGGGAGATTGCTAGTAAAGTGGCTGGAATGGCGAACCCGAGCACAAGGAGAATGGAAATGAGGTGCGTTTTAGAAACCTTTCCCCATCACACGGTGTACCATCTTCTGGGTTTCTCATGCATGTTTTCGATGTAGGAAGATGCCCTTGAACCTGGAGATTTGGGACCCATGCGATGGGTACCACGCAGTATTACTTTAAAGGGTCTGCGTTTGCTCACCCAACCTCACCAAACCTCTCAGCCCCAAGAGTGTCCACCCTTATGTCTCATCCAGCTGTGGGTCTACATATGGTCAATCCAGGTTGCATCACAGCCCCTGAATGAATTGTGTAAGAATTTCTCTCTCTTTCACTGTCTTTGTTTCATGTGTTTTTAAAAGTAATTTATTTTTATAATGGGGTTTAGCTGCTTTTCACTGCTGTGTTTATGCCGCTTTACACCCACTTGACACACTAACAGAGAGATATCAATACATAGGTTTTAAGATTATTACTAGTCAGATATATTCTTGTGCGGTGAATAGGGCGTGTTGAGTGCAGTTCTCTGAGCAAGGAGTAGGTCTTGTCTATTACATATTGGGTTTATGGAACGGTATCTGAGCTAATCTGAAACCCTTGTTTTATGTATCACCTCACCTCACCTTTCCCGTTTACAGCCATAGTGTGTTTTCTGCATGTGCGACTCTGTTCTGTTTTCAAATTCAGTTCAAGTGTAACGGTTTTTACATTCCCTCTATAAGTGATACCTTATGAGAAGTGTCCTTTTCTGTGTGACTTATTTCACTTAGAATCGTCGTACCTAAATCCACTCATCATGCTGCTACTAGCCTTATGCCATTGATTTCATGGCTGAGTGATATTCCACTGTACATAAGGACCACAACTTCTTTATCCATTTTTCTCTTTCCTGGGATATTTAAGGTGGAATGAAGTGGAGGTCCTTGTCAACAGAGCAGCCCTAAACTTTGGGCTGCTTGTGTTTTGCTGATTTTTCATTTTCCCAATTTATACCCCGATGAGTGGAAGTGCCCTATGCTCTCTAAGCTGTGTTTTTCAGATATTTCAGGACACACCGTACACTTCTCCAGAGTGCCTGTTGGCAATTTACATCCCGCCCATCAGTGTAGCAAGGCTCCCATTTCTCCATGGCCTGTCCTGCATTTCTGGTTTTGACACTTTTTTCAGCATGGCCCTTTTGACCGATGGGAAGCGAAACTTCTTTGTAGCGCTGATTTGCCTTTCCAGGTTGCTTGGTTGGCCAAAAAGGGCGTATGCGTTTTTTC
Source organism: Balaenoptera physalus (assembly GCF_965194825.1). Lineage (NCBI taxonomy): Eukaryota > Metazoa > Chordata > Mammalia > Artiodactyla > Balaenopteridae > Balaenoptera > Balaenoptera physalus. The sequence goes on along the minus strand of NW_028126057.1, from coordinate 222,280 downwards.
CTGAATATATTCAGGAAAAAACGCATACGCCCTTTTTGGCCAAGGGCATCATTGTCAACGTTTTGCCACTTTTCATGTGCTTTAAAGACGATTCGAATCTACCTCCTGAAATCTGTTTCCCGTAATTCTGCCTTGATTTCAAATCCTCTTTTTTGCCTTCCCTCAATATATTTGTGGACGAGAGTTATCATTTATAACTCTGCAGGTTTGTGAATTGCAGTGCCCTGAAGCTCCATTTTACAACTCGCTTTTTTGGGAACTGGCCGCAAAAGCGCAGGATGGCTTCAGGCCCTGTTCTGGTTCCGGGGGGCAGGCTGAGCCTGTGGTTAATTCTTCTTCCTGATGGGAAAATAGATTGACCTGTCCCTGTCCCAACACCAAGAGCTAGTCTCTCATTAGTTCCCCGTCTTCCCGTTCAACCTCAGGACAAATTGCAACCTGTACGGAACAGGAGGTTAAAGGTGCTGATGCTCCAAGTAGGGAGATTGCTAGTAAAGTGGCTGGAATGGCGAACCCGAGCACAAGGAGATGAGAAATGAAGTGCGTTTTAGAAACCTTTCCCCATCACACGGTGTACCATCTTTTGGGTTTCTCATGCATGTTTTCGATGTAGGAAGATGCCCTTGAACCTGGAGATTTGGGACCCATGCGATGGGTACCACGCAGTATTACTTTAAAGGGTCTGCGTTTGCTCACCCAACCTCACCAAACCTCTCAGCCCCAAGAGTGTCCACCCTTATGTCTCATCCAGCTGTGGGTCTACATATGGTCAATCCAGGTTGCATCACAGCCCCTGAATGAATTGTTTAAAATTTCTCTCTCTTTCACTCTCTTTGTTTCATGGGTTTTTAAAAGTAATTTATTTTTATAATGGGGTTTAGCTGCTTTTCACGTCTGTGTTTATGCCGCTTTACACCCACTTGACACACTAACAGAGAGATATCAATACATAGGTTTTAAGATTATTACTAGTCAGATATATTCTTGTGCGGTGAATCGGGCGTGTTGAGTCCAGTTCTCTGAGCAAGGAGTAGGTCTTGTCTATTACATATTGGGTTTATGGAACGGTATCTGAGCTAATTTGAAACCCTTGTTTTATGTATCACCCCACCTCACCTTTCCCGTGTAGCAGCCATAGTGTGTTTTCTGCATGTGCGACTCTGTTCTGTTTTGTAATTCAGTTCAAGTGTAACGGTTTTTACATTCCCTCTATAAGTGATACCTTATGAGAAGTGTCCTTTTCTGTGTGACTTATTTCACTTAGAATCGTCGTACCTAAATCCACTCATCATGCTGCTACTAGCCTTATGCCATTGATTTCATGGTTGAGTGATATTCCATTGTACATAAGGACCACAACTTCTTTATCCATTTTTCTCTTTCCTGGGATATTTAAGGTGGAATGAAGTGGAGGTCGTTGTCAACAGAGCAGTCCTAAACTTTGGGCTGCCTGTGTTTTGCTGATTTTTCATTTTCCCAATTTATACCCCAATGAGTGGAAGTGCCCTATGCTCTCTAAGCTGTGTTTTTTAGATATTTCAGGACTCACCATACACTTCTCCAGAATGCCTGTTGGCAATTTACATCCCGCCCATCAGTGTAGCAAGGCTCCCATTTCTCCATGGCCTGTCCTGCATTTCTGGTTTTGATACTTTTTTCAGCATGGCCCTTTTGACCGATGGGAAGCGAGACTTCTTTGGAGCGCTGATTTACCTTTCCAGGTTGCTTGGTTGGCCAAAAAGGGCGTATGCGTTTTTTCCTGAATATATTCAGAAACAAACGCATACGCCCTTTTTGGCCAAGGGCATCATTGTCAACGTTTTGCCGCTTTTCATGTGCTTTAAAGACGATTCGAATCTACCTCCTGAAATCTGTATCCTGCAATTCTGCCTTGATTTCAAATCCTCTTCTTTGCCTTCCCTCAATATATTTGTGGACGAGAGTTATCATTTATAACTCTGCAGGTTTGTGAATTGCAGTGCCCTGAAGCTCCATTTTACAACTCGCTTTTTTGGGAACTGGCCACAAAAGCGCAGGATGGCTTCAGGCCCTGTTCTGGTTCCGGGGGGCAGGCTGAGCCTGTGGTTAATTCTTCTTCCTGATGGGAAAATAGAGTGACCTGTGCCTGTCCCAACACCAAGAGCTAGTGTCTCATTGGTTCCCCGTCTTCCCGTTCATCCTCAGGACAAATTGCAACCTGTACGGAACAGGAGGTTAAAGGTGCTGATGCTCCAAGTAGGGAGATTGCTAGTAAAGTGGCTGGAATGGCGAACCCGAGCACAAGGAGAATGGAAATGAGGTGCGTTTTAGAAACCTTTCCCCATCACACGGTGTACCATCTTCTGGGTTTCTCATGCATGTTTTCGATGTAGGAAGATGCCCTTGAACCTGGAGATTTGGGACCCATGCGATGGGTACCACGCAGTATTACTTTAAAGGGTCTGCGTTTGCTCACCCAACCTCACCAAACCTCTCAGCCCCAAGAGTGTCCACCCTTATGTCTCATCCAGCTGTGGGTCTACATATGGTCAATCCAGGTTGCATCACAGCCCCTGAATGAATTGTGTAAGAATTTCTCTCTCTTTCACTGTCTTTGTTTCATGGGTTTTTAAAAGTAATTTATTTTTATAATGGGGTTTAGCTGCTTTTCACTGCTGTGTTTATGCCGCTTTACACCCACTTGACACACTAACAGAGAGATATCAATACATAGGTTTTAAGATTATTACTAGTCAGATATATTCTTGTGCGGTGAATAGGGCGTGTTGAGTGCAGTTCTCTGAGCAAGGAGTAGGTCTTGTCTATTACATATTGGGTTTATGGAACGGTATCTGAGCTAATCTGAAACCCTTGTTTTATGTATCACCTCACCTCACCTTTCCCGTTTACAGCCATAGTGTGTTTTCTGCATGTGCGACTCTGTTCTGTTTTCAAATTCAGTTCAAGTGTAACGGTTTTTACATTCCCTCTATAAGTGATACCTTATGAGAAGTGTCCTTTTCTGTGTGACTTATTTCACTTAGAATCGTCGTACCTAAATCCACTCATCATGCTGCTACTAGCCTTATGCCATTGATTTCAAGGCTGAGTGATATTCCACTGTACATAAGGACCACAACTTCTTTATCCATTTTTCTCTTTCCTGGGATATTTAAGGTGGAATGAAGTGGAGGTCCTTGTCAACAGAGCAGCCCTAAACTTTGGGCTGCTTGTGTTTTGCTGATTTTTCATTTTCCCAATTTATACCCCGATGAGTGGAAGTGCCCTATGCTCTCTAAGCTGTGTTTTTCAGATATTTCAGGACACACCGTACACTTCTCCAGAGTGCCTGTTGGCAATTTACATCCCGCCCATCAGTGTAGCAAGGCTCCCATTTCTCCATGGCCTGTCCTGCATTTCTGGTTTTGACACTTTTTTCAGCATGGCCCTTTTGACCGATGGGAAGCGAAACTTCTTTGTAGCGCTGATTTGCCTTTCCAGGTTGCTTGGTTGGCCAAAAAGGGCGTATGCGTTTTTTCCTGAATATATTCAGGAAAAAACGCATACGCCCTTTTTGGCCAAGGGCATCATTGTCAACGTTTTGCCACTTTTCATGTGCTTTAAAGACGATTCGAATCTACCTCCTGAAATCTGTTTCCCGCAATTCTGCCTTGATTTCAAATCCTCTTTTTTGCCTTCCCTCAATATATTTGTGGACGAGAGTTATCATTTATAACTCTGCAGGTTTGTGAATTGCAGTGCCCTGAAGCTCCATTTTACAACTCGCTTTTTTGGGAACTGGCCGCAAAAGCGCAGGATGGCTTCAGGCCCTGTTCTGGTTCCGGGGGGCAGGCTGAGCCTGTGGTTAATTCTTCTTCCTGATGGGAAAATAGAGTGACCTGTCCCTGTCCCAACACCAAGAGCTAGTCTCTCATTAGTTCCCCGTCTTCCCGTTCAACCTCAGGACAAATTGCAACCTGTACGGAACAGGAGGTTAAAGGTGCTGATGCTCCAAGTAGGGAGATTGCTAGTAAAGTGGCTGGAATGGCGAACCCGAGCACAAGGAGATGAGAAATGAAGTGCGTTTTAGAAACCTTTCCCCATCACACGGTGTACCATCTTTTGGGTTTCTCATGCATGTTTTCGATGTAGGAAGATGCCCTTGAACCTGGAGATTTGGGACCCATGCGATGGGTACCACGCAGTATTACTTTAAAGGGTCTGCGTTTGCTCACCCAACCTCACCAAACCTCTCAGCCCCAAGAGTGTCCACCCTTATGTCTCATCCAGCTGTGGGTCTACATATGGTCAATCCAGGTTGCATCACAGCCCCTGAATGAATTGTGTAAGAATTTCTCTCTCTTTCACTCTCTTTGTTTCATGGGTTTTTAAAAGTAATTTATTTTTATAATGGGGTTTAGCTGCTTTTCACGTCTGTGTTTATGCCGCTTTACACCCACTTGACACACTAACAGAGAGATATCAATACATAGGTTTTAAGATTATTACTAGTCAGATATATTCTTGTGCGGTGAATCGGGCGTGTTGAGTCCAGTTCTCTGAGCAAGGAGTAGGTCTTGTCTATTACATATTGGGTTTATGGAACGGTATCTGAGCTAATTTGAAACCCTTGTTTTATGTATCACCCCACCTCACCTTTCCCGTGTAGCAGCCATAGTGTGTTTTCTGCATGTGCGACTCTGTTCTGTTTTGTAATTCAGTTCAAGTGTAACGGTTTTTACATTCCCTCTATAAGTGATACCTTATGAGAAGTGTCCTTTTCTGTGTGACTTATTTCACTTAGAATCGTCTTACCTAAATCCACTCATCATGCTGCTACTAGCCTTATGCCATTGATTTCATGGTTGAGTGATATTCCATTGTACATAAGGACCACAACTTCTTTATCCATTTTTCTCTTTCCTGGGATATTTAAGGTGGAATGAAGTGGAGGTCGTTGTCAACAGAGCAGTCCTAAACTTTGGGCTGCCTGTGTTTTGCTGATTTTTCATTTTCCCAATTTATACCCCAATGAGTGGAAGTGCCCTATGCTCTCTAAGCTGTGTTTTTTAGATATTTCAGGACTCACCATACACTTCTCCAGAATGCCTGTTGGCAATTTACATCCCGCCCATCAGTGTAGCAAGGCTCCCATTTCTCCATGGCCTGTCCTGCATTTCTGGTTTTGACACTTTTTTCAGCATGGCCCTTTTGACCGATGGGAAGCGAGACTTCTTTGGAGCGCTGATTTACCTTTCCAGGTTGCTTGGTTGGCCAAAAAGTGCGTATGCGTTTTTTCCTGAATATATTCAGAAACAAACGCATACGCCCTTTTTGGCCAAGGGCATCATTGTCAACGTTTTGCCGCTTTTCATGTGCTTTAAAGACGATTCGAATCTACCTCCTGAAATCTGTATCCTGCAATTCTGCCTTGATTTCAAATCCTCTTCTTTGCCTTCCCTCAATATATTTGTGGACGAGAGTTATCATTTATAACTCTGCAGGTTTGTGAATTGCAGTGCCCTGAAGCTCCATTTTACAACTCGCTTTTTTGGGAACTGGCCACAAAAGCGCAGGATGGCTTCAGGCCCTGTTCTGGTTCCGGGGGGCAGTCTGAGCCTGTGGTTAATTCTTCTTCCTGATGGGAAAATAGAGTGACCTGTGCCTGTCCCAACACCAAGAGCTAGTGTCTCATTGGTTCCCCGTCTTCCCGTTCATCCTCAGGACAAATTGCAACCTGTACGGAACAGGAGGTTAAAGGTGCTGATGCTCCAAGTAGGGAGATTGCTAGTAAAGTGGCTGGAATGGCGAACCCGAGCACAAGGAGAATGGAAATGAGGTGCGTTTTAGAAACCTTTCCCCATCACACGGTGTACCATCTTCTGGGTTTCTCATGCATGTTTTCGATGTAGGAAGATGGCCTTGAACCTGGAGATTTGGGACCCATGCGATGGGTACCACGCAGTATTACTTTAAAGGTTCTGCGCTTGCTCACCCAACCTCACCAAACCTCTCAGCCCCAAGAGGGTCCACCCTTATGTGTCATCCAGCTGTGGGTCTACATATGGTCAATCCAGGTTGCATCACAGCCCCTGAATGAATTGTGTAAGAATTTCTCTCTCTTTCACTGTCTTTGTTTCATGGGTTTTTAAAAGTAATTTATTTTTATAATGGGGTTTAGCTGCTTTTCACTGCTGTGTTTATGCCGCTTTACACCCACTTGACACACTAACAGAGAGATATCAATACATAGGTTTTAAGGTTATTACTAGTCAGATATATTCTTGTGCGGTGAATAGGGCGTGTTGAGTGCAGTTCTCTGAGCAAGGAGTAGGTCTTGTCTATTACATATTGGGTTTATGGAACGGTATCTGAGCTAATTTGAAACCCTTGTTTTATGTATCACCCCACCTCACCTTTCCCGTTTAGCAGCCATAGTGTGTTTTCTGCATGTGCGACTCTGTTCTGTTTTGTAATTCAGTTCAAGTGTAACGGTTTTTACATTCCCTCTATAAGTGATACCTTATGAGAAGTGTCCTTTTCTGTGTGACTTATTTCACTTAGAATCGTCGTACCTAAATCCACTCATCATGCTGCTACTAGCCTTATGCCATTGATTTCATGGCTGAGTGATATTCCATTGTACATAAGGACCACAACTTCTTTATCCATTTTTCTCTTTCCTGGGATATTTAAGGTGGAATGAAGTGGAGGTCCTTGTCAACAGAGCAGCCCTAAACTTTGGGCTGCTTGTGTTTCGCTGATTTTTCATTTTCCCAATTTATACCCCGATGAGTGGAAGTGCCCTATGCTCTCTAAGCTGTGTTTTTTAGATATTTCAGGACTCACCGTACACTTCTCCAGAGTGCCTGTTGGCAATTTACATCCCGCCCATCAGTGTAGCAAGGCTCCCATTTCTCCATGGCCTGTCCTGCATTTCTGGTTTTGACACTTTTTTCAGCATGGCCCTTTTGACCGATGGGAAGCGAGACTTCTTTGGAGCGCTGATTTACCTTTCCAGGTTGCTTGGTTGGCCAAAAAGGGCGTATGCGTTTTTTCCTGAATATATTCAGGAAAAAACGCATACGCCCTTTTTGGCCAAGGGCATCATTGTCAACGTTTTGCCGCTTTTCATGTGCTTTAAAGACGATTCGAATCTACCTACTGAAATCTGTTTCCTGCAATTCTGCCTTGATTTCAAATCCTCTTCTTTGCCTTCCCTCAATATATTTGTGGACGAGAGTTTTCATTTATAACTCTGCGGGTTTGTGAATTGCAGTGCCCTGAAGCTCCATTTTACAACTCGCTTTTTTGGGAACTGGCCGCAAAAGCGCAGGATGGCTTCAGGCCCTGTTCTGGTTCCGGGGGGCAGGCTGAGCCTGTGGTTAATTCTTCTTCCTGATGGGAAAATAGAGTGACCTGTGCCTGTCCCAACACCAAGAGCTAGTGTCTCATTGGTTCCCCGTCTTCCCGTTCATCCTCAGGACAAATTGCAACCTGTACGGAACAGGAGGTTAAAGGTGCTGATGCTCCAAGTAGGGAGATTGCTAGTAAAGTGGCTGGAATGGCGAACCCGAGCACAAGGAGAATGGAAATGAGGTGCGTTTTAGAAACCTTTCCCCATCACACGGTGTACCATCTTCTGGGTTTCTCATGCATGTTTTCGATGTAGGAAGATGGCCTTGAACCTGGAGATTTGGGACCCATGCGATGGGTACCACGCAGTATTACTTTAAAGGTTCTGCGCTTGCTCACCCAACCTCACCAAACCTCTCAGCCCCAAGAGGGTCCACCCTTATGTCTCATCCAGCTGTGGGTCTACATATGGTCAATCCAGGTTGCATCACAGCCCCTGAATGAATTGTGTAAGAATTTCTCTCTCTTTCACTGTCTTTGTTTCATGGGTTTTTAAAAGTAATTTATTTTTATAATGGGGTTTAGCTGCTTTTCACTGCTGTGTTTATGCCGCTTTACACCCACTTGACACACTAACAGAGAGATATCAATACATAGGTTTTAAGGTTATTACTAGTCAGATATATTCTTGTGCGGTGAATAGGGCGTGTTGAGTCCAGTTCTCTGAGCAAGGAGTAGGTCTTGTCTATTACATATTGGGTTTATGGAACGGTATCTGAGCTAATTTGAAACCCTTGTTTTATGTATCACCCCACCTCACCTTTCCCGTGTAGCAGCCATAGTGTGTTTTCTGCATGTGCGACTCTGTTCTGTTTTGTAATTCAGTTCAAGTGTAACGGTTTTTACATTCCCTCTATAAGTGATACCTTATGAGAAGTGGCCTTTTCTGTGTGACTTATTTCACTTAGAATCGTCGTACCTAAATCCACTCATCATGCTGCTACTAGCCTTATGCCATTGATTTCATGGCTGAGTGATATTCCATTGTACATAAGGACCACAACTTCTTTATCCATTTTTCTCTTTCCTGGGATATTTAAGGTGGAATGAAGTGGAGGTCCTTGTCAACAGAGCAGCCCTAAACTTTGGGCTGCTTGTGTTTCGCTGATTTTTCATTTTCCCAATTTATACCCCGATGAGTGGAAGTGCCCTATGCTCTCTAAGCTGTGTTTTTTAGATATTTCAGGACTCACCGTACACTTCTCCAGAGTGCCTGTTGGCAATTTACATCCCGCCCATCAGTGTAGCAAGGCTCCCATTTCTCCATGGCCTGTCCTGCATTTCTGGTTTTGACACTTTTTTCAGCATGGCCCTTTTGACCGATGGGAAGCGAGACTTCTTTGGAGCGCTGATTTACCTTTCCAGGTTGCTTGGTTGGCCAAAAAGGGCGTATGCGTTTTTTCCTGAATATATTCAGAAACAAACGCATACGCCCTTTTTGGCCAAGGGCATCATTGTCAACGTTTTGCCGCTTTTCATGTGCTTTAAAGACGATTCGAATCTACCTCCTGAAATCTGTATCCTGCAATTCTGCCTTGATTTCAAATCCTCTTCTTTGCCTTCCCTCAATATATTTGTGGACGAGAGTTATCATTTATAACTCTGCAGGTTTGTGAATTGCAGTGCCCTGAAGCTCCATTTTACAACTCGCTTTTTTGGGAACTGGCCACAAAAGCGCAGGATGGCTTCAGGCCCTGTTCTGGTTCCGGGGGGCAGGCTGAGCCTGTGGTTAATTCTTCTTCCTGATGGGAAAATAGAGTGACCTGTGCCTGTCCCAACACCAAGAGCTAGTGTCTCATTGGTTCCCCGTCTTCCCGTTCATCCTCAGGACAAATTGCAACCTGTACGGAACAGGAGGTTAAAGGTGCTGATGCTCCAAGTAGGGAGATTGCTAGTAAAGTGGCTGGAATGGCGAACCCGAGCACAAGGAGAATGGAAATGAGGTGCGTTTTAGAAACCTTTCCCCATCACACGGTGTACCATCTTCTGGGTTTCTCATGCATGTTTTCGATGTAGGAAGATGCCCTTGAACCTGGAGATTTGGGACCCATGCGATGGGTACCACGCAGTATTACTTTAAAGGGTCTGCGTTTGCTCACCCAACCTCACCAAACCTCTCAGCCCCAAGAGGGTCCACCCTTATGTCTCATCCAGCTGTGGGTCTACATATGGTCAATCCAGGTTGCATCACAGCCCCTGAATGAATTGTGTAAGAATTTCTCTCTCTTTCACTGTCTTTGTTTCATGGGTTTTTAAAAGTAATTTATTTTTATAATGGGGTTTAGCTGCTTTTCACTGCTGTGTTTATGCCGCTTTACACCCACTTGACACACTAACAGAGAGATATCAATACATAGGTTTTAAGATTATTACTAGTCAGATATATTCTTGTGCGGTGAATAGGGCGTGTTGAGTGCAGTTCTCTGAGCAAGGAGTAGGTCTTGTCTATTACATATTGGGTTTATGGAACGGTATCTGAGCTAATCTGAAACCCTTGTTTTATGTATCACCTCACCTCACCTTTCCCGTTTACAGCCATAGTGTGTTTTCTGCATGTGCGACTCTGTTCTGTTTTCAAATTCAGTTCAAGTGTAACGGTTTTTACATTCCCTCTATAAGTGATACCTTATGAGAAGTGTCCTTTTCTGTGTGACTTATTTCACTTAGAATCGTCGTACCTAAATCCACTCATCATGCTGCTACTAGCCTTATGCCATTGATTTCAAGGCTGAGTGATATTCCACTGTACATAAGGACCACAACTTCTTTATCCATTTTTCTCTTTCCTGGGATATTTAAGGTGGAATGAAGTGGAGGTCCTTGTCAACAGAGCAGCCCTAAACTTTGGGCTGCTTGTGTTTTGCTGATTTTTCATTTTCCCAATTTATACCCCGATGAGTGGAAGTGCCCTATGCTCTCTAAGCTGTGTTTTTCAGATATTTCAGGACACACCGTACACTTCTCCAGAGTGCCTGTTGGCAATTTACATCCCGCCCATCAGTGTAGCAAGGCTCCCATTTCTCCATGGCCTGTCCTGCATTTCTGGTTTTGACACTTTTTTCAGCATGGCCCTTTTGACCGATGGGAAGCGAAACTTCTTTGTAGCGCTGATTTGCCTTTCCAGGTTGCTTGGTTGGCCAAAAAGGGCGTATGCGTTTTTTCCTGAATATATTCAGGAAAAAACGCATACGCCCTTTTTGGCCAAGGGCATCATTGTCAACGTTTTGCCACTTTTCATGTGCTTTAAAGACGATTCGAATCTACCTCCTGAAATCTGTTTCCCGCAATTCTGCCTTGATTTCAAATCCTCTTTTTTGCCTTCCCTCAATATATTTGTGGACGAGAGTTATCATTTATAACTCTGCAGGTTTGTGAATTGCAGTGCCCTGAAGCTCCATTTTACAACTCGCTTTTTTGGGAACTGGCCGCAAAAGCGCAGGATGGCTTCAGGCCCTGTTCTGGTTCCGGGGGGCAGGCTGAGCCTGTGGTTAATTCTTCTTCCTGATGGGAAAATAGAGTGACCTGTCCCTGTCCCAACACCAAGAGCTAGTCTCTCATTAGTTCCCCGTCTTCCCGTTCAACCTCAGGACAAATTGCAACCTGTACGGAACAGGAGGTTAAAGGTGCTGATGCTCCAAGTAGGGAGATTGCTAGTAAAGTGGCTGGAATGGCGAACCCGAGCACAAGGAGATGAGAAATGAAGTGCGTTTTAGAAACCTTTCCCCATCACACGGTGTACCATCTTTTGGGTTTCTCATGCATGTTTTCGATGTAGGAAGATGCCCTTGAACCTGGAGATTTGGGACCCATGCGATGGGTACCACGCAGTATTACTTTAAAGGGTCTGCGTTTGCTCACCCAACCTCACCAAACCTCTCAGCCCCAAGAGTGTCCACCCTTATGTCTCATCCAGCTGTGGGTCTACATATGGTCAATCCAGGTTGCATCACAGCCCCTGAATGAATTGTGTAAGAATTTCTCTCTCTTTCACTCTCTTTGTTTCATGGGTTTTTAAAAGTAATTTATTTTTATAATGGGGTTTAGCTGCTTTTCACGTCTGTGTTTATGCCGCTTTACACCCACTTGACACACTAACAGAGAGATATCAATACATAGGTTTTAAGATTATTACTAGTCAGATATATTCTTGTGCGGTGAATCGGGCGTGTTGAGTCCAGTTCTCTGAGCAAGGAGTAGGTCTTGTCTATTACATATTGGGTTTATGGAACGGTATCTGAGCTAATTTGAAACCCTTGTTTTATGTATCACCCCACCTCACCTTTCCCGTGTAGCAGCCATAGTGTGTTTTCTGCATGTGCGACTCTGTTCTGTTTTGTAATTCAGTTCAAGTGTAACGGTTTTTACATTCCCTCTATAAGTGATACCTTATGAGAAGTGTCCTTTTCTGTGTGACTTATTTCACTTAGAATCGTCTTACCTAAATCCACTCATCATGCTGCTACTAGCCTTATGCCATTGATTTCATGGTTGAGTGATATTCCATTGTACATAAGGACCACAACTTCTTTATCCATTTTTCTCTTTCCTGGGATATTTAAGGTGGAATGAAGTGGAGGTCGTTGTCAACAGAGCAGTCCTAAACTTTGGGCTGCCTGTGTTTTGCTGATTTTTCATTTTCCCAATTTATACCCCAATGAGTGGAAGTGCCCTATGCTCTCTAAGCTGTGTTTTTTAGATATTTCAGGACTCACCATACACTTCTCCAGAATGCCTGTTGGCAATTTACATCCCGCCCATCAGTGTAGCAAGGCTCCCATTTCTCCATGGCCTGTCCTGCATTTCTGGTTTTGACACTTTTTTCAGCATGGCCCTTTTGACCGATGGGAAGCGAGACTTCTTTGGAGCGCTGATTTACCTTTCCAGGTTGCTTGGTTGGCCAAAAAGTGCGTATGCGTTTTTTCCTGAATATATTCAGAAACAAACGCATACGCCCTTTTTGGCCAAGGGCATCATTGTCAACGTTTTGCCGCTTTTCATGTGCTTTAAAGACGATTCGAATCTACCTCCTGAAATCTGTATCCTGCAATTCTGCCTTGATTTCAAATCCTCTTCTTTGCCTTCCCTCAATATATTTGTGGACGAGAGTTATCATTTATAACTCTGCAGGTTTGTGAATTGCAGTGCCCTGAAGCTCCATTTTACAACTCGCTTTTTTGGGAACTGGCCACAAAAGCGCAGGATGGCTTCAGGCCCTGTTCTGGTTCCGGGGGGCAGTCTGAGCCTGTGGTTAATTCTTCTTCCTGATGGGAAAATAGAGTGACCTGTGCCTGTCCCAACACCAAGAGCTAGTGTCTCATTGGTTCCCCGTCTTCCCGTTCATCCTCAGGACAAATTGCAACCTGTACGGAACAGGAGGTTAAAGGTGCTGATGCTCCAAGTAGGGAGATTGCTAGTAAAGTGGCTGGAATGGCGAACCCGAGCACAAGGAGAATGGAAATGAGGTGCGTTTTAGAAACCTTTCCCCATCACACGGTGTACCATCTTCTGGGTTTCTCATGCATGTTTTCGATGTAGGAAGATGGCCTTGAACCTGGAGATTTGGGACCCATGCGATGGGTACCACGCAGTATTACTTTAAAGGTTCTGCGCTTGCTCACCCAACCTCACCAAACCTCTCAGCCCCAAGAGGGTCCACCCTTATGTGTCATCCAGCTGTGGGTCTACATATGGTCAATCCAGGTTGCATCACAGCCCCTGAATGAATTGTGTAAGAATTTCTCTCTCTTTCACTGTCTTTGTTTCATGGGTTTTTAAAAGTAATTTATTTTTATAATGGGGTTTAGCTGCTTTTCACTGCTGTGTTTATGCCGCTTTACACCCACTTGACACACTAACAGAGAGATATCAATACATAGGTTTTAAGGTTATTACTAGTCAGATATATTCTTGTGCGGTGAATAGGGCGTGTTGAGTGCAGTTCTCTGAGCAAGGAGTAGGTCTTGTCTATTACATATTGGGTTTATGGAACGGTATCTGAGCTAATTTGAAACCCTTGTTTTATGTATCACCCCACCTCACCTTTCCCGTTTAGCAGCCATAGTGTGTTTTCTGCATGTGCGACTCTGTTCTGTTTTGTAATTCAGTTCAAGTGTAACGGTTTTTACATTCCCTCTATAAGTGATACCTTATGAGAAGTGTCCTTTTCTGTGTGACTTATTTCACTTAGAATCGTCGTACCTAAATCCACTCATCATGCTGCTACTAGCCTTATGCCATTGATTTCATGGCTGAGTGATATTCCATTGTACATAAGGACCACAACTTCTTTATCCATTTTTCTCTTTCCTGGGATATTTAAGGTGGAATGAAGTGGAGGTCCTTGTCAACAGAGCAGCCCTAAACTTTGGGCTGCTTGTGTTTCGCTGATTTTTCATTTTCCCAATTTATACCCCGATGAGTGGAAGTGCCCTATGCTCTCTAAGCTGTGTTTTTTAGATATTTCAGGACTCACCGTACACTTCTCCAGAGTGCCTGTTGGCAATTTACATCCCGCCCATCAGTGTAGCAAGGCTCCCATTTCTCCATGGCCTGTCCTGCATTTCTGGTTTTGACACTTTTTTCAGCATGGCCCTTTTGACCGATGGGAAGCGAGACTTCTTTGGAGCGCTGATTTACCTTTCCAGGTTGCTTGGTTGGCCAAAAAGGGCGTATGCGTTTTTTCCTGAATATATTCAGGAAAAAACGCATACGCCCTTTTTGGCCAAGGGCATCATTGTCAACGTTTTGCCGCTTTTCATGTGCTTTAAAGACGATTCGAATCTACCTACTGAAATCTGTTTCCTGCAATTCTGCCTTGATTTCAAATCCTCTTCTTTGCCTTCCCTCAATATATTTGTGGACGAGAGTTTTCATTTATAACTCTGCGGGTTTGTGAATTGCAGTGCCCTGAAGCTCCATTTTACAACTCGCTTTTTTGGGAACTGGCCGCAAAAGCGCAGGATGGCTTCAGGCCCTGTTCTGGTTCCGGGGGGCAGGCTGAGCCTGTGGTTAATTCTTCTTCCTGATGGGAAAATAGAGTGACCTGTGCCTGTCCCAACACCAAGAGCTAGTGTCTCATTGGTTCCCCGTCTTCCCGTTCATCCTCAGGACAAATTGCAACCTGTACGGAACAGGAGGTTAAAGGTGCTGATGCTCCAAGTAGGGAGATTGCTAGTAAAGTGGCTGGAATGGCGAACCCGAGCACAAGGAGAATGGAAATGAGGTGCGTTTTAGAAACCTTTCCCCATCACACGGTGTACCATCTTCTGGGTTTCTCATGCATGTTTTCGATGTAGGAAGATGGCCTTGAACCTGGAGATTTGGGACCCATGCGATGGGTACCACGCAGTATTACTTTAAAGGTTCTGCGCTTGCTCACCCAACCTCACCAAACCTCTCAGCCCCAAGAGGGTCCACCCTTATGTCTCATCCAGCTGTGGGTCTACATATGGTCAATCCAGGTTGCATCACAGCCCCTGAATGAATTGTGTAAGAATTTCTCTCTCTTTCACTGTCTTTGTTTCATGGGTTTTTAAAAGTAATTTATTTTTATAATGGGGTTTAGCTGCTTTTCACTGCTGTGTTTATGCCGCTTTACACCCACTTGACACACTAACAGAGAGATATCAATACATAGGTTTTAAGGTTATTACTAGTCAGATATATTCTTGTGCGGTGAATAGGGCGTGTTGAGTCCAGTTCTCTGAGCAAGGAGTAGGTCTTGTCTATTACATATTGGGTTTATGGAACGGTATCTGAGCTAATTTGAAACCCTTGTTTTATGTATCACCCCACCTCACCTTTCCCGTGTAGCAGCCATAGTGTGTTTTCTGCATGTGCGACTCTGTTCTGTTTTGTAATTCAGTTCAAGTGTAACGGTTTTTACATTCCCTCTATAAGTGATACCTTATGAGAAGTGGCCTTTTCTGTGTGACTTATTTCACTTAGAATCGTCGTACCTAAATCCACTCATCATGCTGCTACTAGCCTTATGCCATTGATTTCATGGCTGAGTGATATTCCATTGTACATAAGGACCACAACTTCTTTATCCATTTTTCTCTTTCCTGGGATATTTAAGGTGGAATGAAGTGGAGGTCCTTGTCAACAGAGCAGCCCTAAACTTTGGGCTGCTTGTGTTTCGCTGATTTTTCATTTTCCCAATTTATACCCCGATGAGTGGAAGTGCCCTATGCTCTCTAAGCTGTGTTTTTTAGATATTTCAGGACTCACCGTACACTTCTCCAGAGTGCCTGTTGGCAATTTACATCCCGCCCATCAGTGTAGCAAGGCTCCCATTTCTCCATGGCCTGTCCTGCATTTCTGGTTTTGACACTTTTTTCAGCATGGCCCTTTTGACCGATGGGAAGCGAGACTTCTTTGGAGCGCTGATTTGCCTTTCCAGGTTGCTTCGTTGGCCAAAAAGGGCGTATGCGTTTTTTCCTGAATATATTCAGGAAAAAACGCATACGCCCTTTTTGGCCAAGGGCATCATTGTCAACGTTTTGCCGCTTTTCATATGCTTTAAAGACGATTCGAATCTACCTACTGAAATCTGTTTCCTGCAATTCTGCCTTGATTTCAAATCCTCTTCTTTGCCTTCCCTCAATATATTTGTGGACGAGAGTTATCATTTATAACTCTGCGGGTTTGTGAATTGCAGTGCCCTGAAGCTCCATTTTACAACTCGCTTTTTTGGGAACTGGCCGCAAAAGCGCAGGATGGCTTCAGGCCCTGTTCTGGTTCCGGGGGGCAGGCTGAGCCTGTGGTTAATTCTTCTTCCTGATGGGAAAATAGAGTGACCTGTGCCTGTCCCAACACCAAGAGCTAGTCTCTCATTGGTTCCCCGTCTTCCCGTTCATCCTCAGGACAAATTGCAACCTGTACGGAACAGGAGGTTAAAGGTGCTGATGCTCCAAGTAGGGAGATTGCTAGTAAAGTGGCTGGAATGGCGAACCCGAACACAAGGAGAATGGAAATGAGGTGCGTTTTAGAAACCTTTCCCCATCACACGGTGTACCATCTTCTGGGTTTCTCATGCATGTTTTCGATGTAGGAAGATGCCCTTGAACCTGGAGATTTGGGACCCATGCGATGGGTACCACGCAGTATTACTTTAAAGGGTCTGCGTTTGCTCACCCAACCTCACCAAACCTCTCAGCCCCAAGAGTGTCCACCCTTATGTCTCATCCAGCTGTGGATCTACATATGGTCAATCCAGGTTGCATCACAGGCCCTGAATGAATTGTGTAAGAATTTCTCTCTCTTTCACTGTCTTTGTTTCATGGGTTTTTAAAAGTAATTTATTTTTATAATGGGGTTTAGCTGCTTTTCACTGCTGTGTTTATGCCGCTTTACACCCACTTGACACACTAACAGAGAGATATCAATACATAGGTTTTAAGATTATTACTAGTCAGATATATTCTTGTGCGGTGAATAGGGCGTGTTGAGTGCATTACTCTGAGCAAGGAGTAGGTCTTGTCTATTACATATTGGGTTTATGGAACGGTATCTGAGCTAATCTGAAACCCTTGTTTTATGTATCACCTCACCTCACCTTTCCCGTTTACAGCCATAGTGTGTTTTCTGCATGTGCGACTCTGTTCTGTTTTCAAATTCAGTTCAAGTGTAACGGTTTTTACATTCCCTCTATAAGTGATACCTTATGAGAAGTGTCCTTTTCTGTGTGACTTATTTCACTTAGAATCGTCGTACCTAAATCCACTCATCATGCTGCTACTAGCCTTATGCCATTGATTTCATGGCTGAGTGATATTCCACTGTACATAAGGACCACAACTTCTTTATCCATTTTTCTCTTTCCTGGGATATTTAAGGTGGAATGAAGTGGAGGTCCTTGTCAACAGAGCAGCCCTAAACTTTGGGCTGCTTGTGTTTTGCTGATTTTTCATTTTCCCAATTTATACCCCGATGAGTGGAAGTGCCCTATGCTCTCTAAGCTGTGTTTTTTAGATATTTCAGGACACACCGTACACTTCTCCAGAGTGCCTGTTGGCAATTGACATCCCGCCCATCAGTGTAGCAAGGCTCCCATTTCTCCATGGCCTGTCCTGCATTTCTGGTTTTGACACTTTTTTCAGCATGGCCCTTTTGACCGATGGGAAGCGAAACTTCTTTGTAGCGCTGATTTGCCTTTCCAGGTTGCTTGGTTGGCCAAAAAGGGCGTATGCGTTTTTTCCTGAATATATTCAGGAAAAAACGCATACGCCCTTTTTGGCCAAGGGCATCATTGTCAACGTTTTGCCACTTTTCATGTGCTTTAAAGACGATTCGAATCTACCTCCTGAAATCTGTTTCCTGCAATTCTGCCTTGATTTCAAATCCTCTTCTTTGCCTTCCCTCAATATATTTGTGGACGAGAGTTATCATTTATAACTCTGCAGGTTTGTGAATTGCAGTGCCCTGAAGCTCCATTTTACAACTCGCTTTTTTGGGAACTGGCCGCAAAAGCGCAGGATGGCTTCAGGCCCTGTTCTGGTTCCGGGGGGCAGGCTGAGCCTGTGGTTAATTCTTCTTCCTGATGGGAAAATAGAGTGACCTGTCCCTGTCCCAACACCAAGAGCTAGTCTCTCATTAGTTCCCCGTCTTCCCGTTCAACCTCAGGACAAATTGCAACCTGTACGGAACAGGAGGTTAAAGGTGCTGATGCTCCAAGTAGGGAGATTGCTAGTAAAGTGGCTGGAATGGCGAACCCGAACACAAGGAGAATGGAAATGAGGTGCGTTTTAGAAACCTTTCCCCATCACACGGTGTACCATCTTCTGGGTTTCTCATGCATGTTTTCGATGTAGGAAGATGCCCTTGAACCTGGAGATTTGGGACCCATGCGATGGGTACCACGCGGTATTACTTTAAAGGGTCTGCGTTTGCTCACCCAACCTCACCAAACCTCTCAGCCCCAAGAGTGTCCACCCTTATGTCTCATCCAGCTGTGGGTCTACATATGGTCAATCCAGGTTGCATCACAGCCCCTGAATGAATTGTGTAAGAATTTCTCTCTCTTTCACTCTCTTTGTTTCATGGGTTTTTAAAAGTAATTTATTTTTATAATGGGGTTTAGCTGCTTTTCACTGCTGTGTTTATGCCGCTTTACACCCACTTGACACACTAACAGAGAGATATCAATACATAGGTTTTAAGATTATTACTAGTCAGATATATTCTTGTGCGGTGAATAGGGCGTGTTGAGTCCAGTTCTTGGAGCAAGGAGTAGGTCTTGTCTATTACATATTGAGTTTATGGAACGGTATCTGAGCTAATTTGAAACCCTTGTTTTATGTATCACCCCACCTCACCTTTCGCGTTTAGCAGCCATAGTGTGTTTTCTGCAAGTGCGACTCTGTTCTGTTTTGTAATTCAGTTCAAGTGTAACGGTTTTTACCTTCCCTCTATAAGTGATACCTTATGAGAAGTGTCCTTTTCTGTGTGACTTATTTCACTTAGAATCGTCGTACCTAAATCCACTCATCATGCTGCTACTAGCCTTATGACATTGATTTCATGGCTGAGTGATATTCCATTGTACATAAGGACCACAACTTCTTTATCCATTTTTCTCTTTCCTGGGATATTTAAGGTGGAATGAAGTGGAGGTCCTTGTCAACAGAGCAGCCCTAAACTTTGGGCTGCTTGTGTTTTGCTGATTTTTCATTTTCCCAATTTATACCCCGATGAGTGGAAGTGCCCTATGCTCTCTAAGCTGTGTTTTTTAGATATTTCAGGACTCACCGTACACTTCTCCAGAGTGCCTGTTGGCAATTTACATCCCGCCCATCAGTGTAGCAAGGCTCCCATTTCTCCATGGCCTTTCCTGCATTTCTGGTTTTGACACTTTTTTCAGCATGGCCCTTTTGACCGATGGGAAGCGAGACTTCTTTGGAGCGCTGATTTGCCTTTCCAGGTTGCTTGGTTGGCCAAAAAGGGCGTATGCGTTTTTTCCTGAATATATTCAGGAAAAAACGCATACGCCCTTTTTGGCCAAGGGCATCATTGTCAACGTTTTGCCGCTTTTCATGTGCTTTAAAGATGATTCGAATCTACCTCCTGAAATCTGTTTCCTGCAATTCTGCCTTGATTTCAAATCCTCTTCTTTGCCTTCCCTCAATATATTTGTGGACGAGAGTTATCATTTATAACTCTGCGGGTTTGTGAGTTGCAGTGCCCTGAATCTCCATTTTACAACTCGCTTTTTTGGGAACTGGCCGCAAAACGCAGGATGCCTTCAGGTCCTGTTCTGGTTCCGGGGCCAGGCTGAGCCTGTGGTTAATTCTTCTTCCTGATGGGAAAATAGAGTGACCTGTGCCTTTCCCAACACAAAGAGCTAGTCTCTCATTGGTTCCCCGTCTTCCCGTTCATCCTCAGGACAATTTGCAACCTGTACGGAACAGGAGGTTAAAGGTGCTGATGCTCCAAGTAGGGAGATTGCTAGTAAAGTGGCTGGAATGGCGAACCCGAGCACAAGGAGAATGGAAATGAGGTGCGTTTTAGAAACCTTTCCCCATCACACGGTGTACCATCTTCTGGGTTTCTCATGCATGTTTTCGATGTAGGAAGATGCCCTTGAACCTGGAGATTTGGGACCCATGCGATGGGTACCACGCAGTATTACTTTAAAGGGTCTGCGTTTGCTCACCCAACCTCACCAAACCTCTCAGCCCCAAGAGTGTCCACCCTTATGTCTCATCCAGCTGTGGGTCTACATATGGTCAATCCAGGTTGCATCACAGCCCCTGAATGAATTGTGTAAGAATTTCTCTCTCTTTCACTGTCTTTGTTTCATGTGTTTTTAAAAGTAATTTATTTTTATAATGGGGTTTAGCTGCTTTTCACTGCTGTGTTTATGCCGCTTTACACCCACTTGACACACTAACAGAGAGATATCAATACATAGGTTTTAAGATTATTACTAGTCAGATATATTCTTGTGCGGTGAATAGGGCGTGTTGAGTGCAGTTCTCTGAGCAAGGAGTAGGTCTTGTCTATTACATATTGGGTTTATGGAACGGTATCTGAGC
The DNA here is from genome assembly GCF_965194825.1 of Balaenoptera physalus. NCBI lineage: Eukaryota > Metazoa > Chordata > Mammalia > Artiodactyla > Balaenopteridae > Balaenoptera > Balaenoptera physalus. Next base: position 201,848 of record NW_028126057.1, on the reverse strand, counting down.
TAATCTGAAACCCTTGTTTTATGTATCACCTCACCTCACCTTTCCCGTTTACAGCCATAGTGTGTTTTCTGCATGTGCGACTCTGTTCTGTTTTCAAATTCAGTTCAAGTGTAACGGTTTTTACATTCCCTCTATAAGTGATACCTTATGAGAAGTGTCCTTTTCTGTGTGACTTATTTCACTTAGAATCGTCGTACCTAAATCCACTCATCATGCTGCTACTAGCCTTATGCCATTGATTTCATGGCTGAGTGATATTCCACTGTACATAAGGACCACAACTTCTTTATCCATTTTTCTCTTTCCTGGGATATTTAAGGTGGAATGAAGTGGAGGTCCTTGTCAACAGAGCAGCCCTAAACTTTGGGCTGCTTGTGTTTTGCTGATTTTTCATTTTCCCAATTTATACCCCGATGAGTGGAAGTGCCCTATGCTCTCTAAGCTGTGTTTTTCAGATATTTCAGGACACACCGTACACTTCTCCAGAGTGCCTGTTGGCAATTTACATCCCGCCCATCAGTGTAGCAAGGCTCCCATTTCTCCATGGCCTGTCCTGCATTTCTGGTTTTGACACTTTTTTCAGCATGGCCCTTTTGACCGATGGGAAGCGAAACTTCTTTGTAGCGCTGATTTGCCTTTCCAGGTTGCTTGGTTGGCCAAAAAGGGCGTATGCGTTTTTTCCTGAATATATTCAGGAAAAAACGCATACGCCCTTTTTGGCCAAGGGCATCATTGTCAACGTTTTGCCACTTTTCATGTGCTTTAAAGACGATTCGAATCTACCTCCTGAAATCTGTTTCCCGTAATTCTGCCTTGATTTCAAATCCTCTTTTTTGCCTTCCCTCAATATATTTGTGGACGAGAGTTATCATTTATAACTCTGCAGGTTTGTGAATTGCAGTGCCCTGAAGCTCCATTTTACAACTCGCTTTTTTGGGAACTGGCCGCAAAAGCGCAGGATGGCTTCAGGCCCTGTTCTGGTTCCGGGGGGCAGGCTGAGCCTGTGGTTAATTCTTCTTCCTGATGGGAAAATAGATTGACCTGTCCCTGTCCCAACACCAAGAGCTAGTCTCTCATTAGTTCCCCGTCTTCCCGTTCAACCTCAGGACAAATTGCAACCTGTACGGAACAGGAGGTTAAAGGTGCTGATGCTCCAAGTAGGGAGATTGCTAGTAAAGTGGCTGGAATGGCGAACCCGAGCACAAGGAGATGAGAAATGAAGTGCGTTTTAGAAACCTTTCCCCATCACACGGTGTACCATCTTTTGGGTTTCTCATGCATGTTTTCGATGTAGGAAGATGCCCTTGAACCTGGAGATTTGGGACCCATGCGATGGGTACCACGCAGTATTACTTTAAAGGGTCTGCGTTTGCTCACCCAACCTCACCAAACCTCTCAGCCCCAAGAGTGTCCACCCTTATGTCTCATCCAGCTGTGGGTCTACATATGGTCAATCCAGGTTGCATCACAGCCCCTGAATGAATTGTTTAAAATTTCTCTCTCTTTCACTCTCTTTGTTTCATGGGTTTTTAAAAGTAATTTATTTTTATAATGGGGTTTAGCTGCTTTTCACGTCTGTGTTTATGCCGCTTTACACCCACTTGACACACTAACAGAGAGATATCAATACATAGGTTTTAAGATTATTACTAGTCAGATATATTCTTGTGCGGTGAATCGGGCGTGTTGAGTCCAGTTCTCTGAGCAAGGAGTAGGTCTTGTCTATTACATATTGGGTTTATGGAACGGTATCTGAGCTAATTTGAAACCCTTGTTTTATGTATCACCCCACCTCACCTTTCCCGTGTAGCAGCCATAGTGTGTTTTCTGCATGTGCGACTCTGTTCTGTTTTGTAATTCAGTTCAAGTGTAACGGTTTTTACATTCCCTCTATAAGTGATACCTTATGAGAAGTGTCCTTTTCTGTGTGACTTATTTCACTTAGAATCGTCGTACCTAAATCCACTCATCATGCTGCTACTAGCCTTATGCCATTGATTTCATGGTTGAGTGATATTCCATTGTACATAAGGACCACAACTTCTTTATCCATTTTTCTCTTTCCTGGGATATTTAAGGTGGAATGAAGTGGAGGTCGTTGTCAACAGAGCAGTCCTAAACTTTGGGCTGCCTGTGTTTTGCTGATTTTTCATTTTCCCAATTTATACCCCAATGAGTGGAAGTGCCCTATGCTCTCTAAGCTGTGTTTTTTAGATATTTCAGGACTCACCATACACTTCTCCAGAATGCCTGTTGGCAATTTACATCCCGCCCATCAGTGTAGCAAGGCTCCCATTTCTCCATGGCCTGTCCTGCATTTCTGGTTTTGATACTTTTTTCAGCATGGCCCTTTTGACCGATGGGAAGCGAGACTTCTTTGGAGCGCTGATTTACCTTTCCAGGTTGCTTGGTTGGCCAAAAAGGGCGTATGCGTTTTTTCCTGAATATATTCAGAAACAAACGCATACGCCCTTTTTGGCCAAGGGCATCATTGTCAACGTTTTGCCGCTTTTCATGTGCTTTAAAGACGATTCGAATCTACCTCCTGAAATCTGTATCCTGCAATTCTGCCTTGATTTCAAATCCTCTTCTTTGCCTTCCCTCAATATATTTGTGGACGAGAGTTATCATTTATAACTCTGCAGGTTTGTGAATTGCAGTGCCCTGAAGCTCCATTTTACAACTCGCTTTTTTGGGAACTGGCCACAAAAGCGCAGGATGGCTTCAGGCCCTGTTCTGGTTCCGGGGGGCAGGCTGAGCCTGTGGTTAATTCTTCTTCCTGATGGGAAAATAGAGTGACCTGTGCCTGTCCCAACACCAAGAGCTAGTGTCTCATTGGTTCCCCGTCTTCCCGTTCATCCTCAGGACAAATTGCAACCTGTACGGAACAGGAGGTTAAAGGTGCTGATGCTCCAAGTAGGGAGATTGCTAGTAAAGTGGCTGGAATGGCGAACCCGAGCACAAGGAGAATGGAAATGAGGTGCGTTTTAGAAACCTTTCCCCATCACACGGTGTACCATCTTCTGGGTTTCTCATGCATGTTTTCGATGTAGGAAGATGCCCTTGAACCTGGAGATTTGGGACCCATGCGATGGGTACCACGCAGTATTACTTTAAAGGGTCTGCGTTTGCTCACCCAACCTCACCAAACCTCTCAGCCCCAAGAGTGTCCACCCTTATGTCTCATCCAGCTGTGGGTCTACATATGGTCAATCCAGGTTGCATCACAGCCCCTGAATGAATTGTGTAAGAATTTCTCTCTCTTTCACTGTCTTTGTTTCATGGGTTTTTAAAAGTAATTTATTTTTATAATGGGGTTTAGCTGCTTTTCACTGCTGTGTTTATGCCGCTTTACACCCACTTGACACACTAACAGAGAGATATCAATACATAGGTTTTAAGATTATTACTAGTCAGATATATTCTTGTGCGGTGAATAGGGCGTGTTGAGTGCAGTTCTCTGAGCAAGGAGTAGGTCTTGTCTATTACATATTGGGTTTATGGAACGGTATCTGAGCTAATCTGAAACCCTTGTTTTATGTATCACCTCACCTCACCTTTCCCGTTTACAGCCATAGTGTGTTTTCTGCATGTGCGACTCTGTTCTGTTTTCAAATTCAGTTCAAGTGTAACGGTTTTTACATTCCCTCTATAAGTGATACCTTATGAGAAGTGTCCTTTTCTGTGTGACTTATTTCACTTAGAATCGTCGTACCTAAATCCACTCATCATGCTGCTACTAGCCTTATGCCATTGATTTCAAGGCTGAGTGATATTCCACTGTACATAAGGACCACAACTTCTTTATCCATTTTTCTCTTTCCTGGGATATTTAAGGTGGAATGAAGTGGAGGTCCTTGTCAACAGAGCAGCCCTAAACTTTGGGCTGCTTGTGTTTTGCTGATTTTTCATTTTCCCAATTTATACCCCGATGAGTGGAAGTGCCCTATGCTCTCTAAGCTGTGTTTTTCAGATATTTCAGGACACACCGTACACTTCTCCAGAGTGCCTGTTGGCAATTTACATCCCGCCCATCAGTGTAGCAAGGCTCCCATTTCTCCATGGCCTGTCCTGCATTTCTGGTTTTGACACTTTTTTCAGCATGGCCCTTTTGACCGATGGGAAGCGAAACTTCTTTGTAGCGCTGATTTGCCTTTCCAGGTTGCTTGGTTGGCCAAAAAGGGCGTATGCGTTTTTTCCTGAATATATTCAGGAAAAAACGCATACGCCCTTTTTGGCCAAGGGCATCATTGTCAACGTTTTGCCACTTTTCATGTGCTTTAAAGACGATTCGAATCTACCTCCTGAAATCTGTTTCCCGCAATTCTGCCTTGATTTCAAATCCTCTTTTTTGCCTTCCCTCAATATATTTGTGGACGAGAGTTATCATTTATAACTCTGCAGGTTTGTGAATTGCAGTGCCCTGAAGCTCCATTTTACAACTCGCTTTTTTGGGAACTGGCCGCAAAAGCGCAGGATGGCTTCAGGCCCTGTTCTGGTTCCGGGGGGCAGGCTGAGCCTGTGGTTAATTCTTCTTCCTGATGGGAAAATAGAGTGACCTGTCCCTGTCCCAACACCAAGAGCTAGTCTCTCATTAGTTCCCCGTCTTCCCGTTCAACCTCAGGACAAATTGCAACCTGTACGGAACAGGAGGTTAAAGGTGCTGATGCTCCAAGTAGGGAGATTGCTAGTAAAGTGGCTGGAATGGCGAACCCGAGCACAAGGAGATGAGAAATGAAGTGCGTTTTAGAAACCTTTCCCCATCACACGGTGTACCATCTTTTGGGTTTCTCATGCATGTTTTCGATGTAGGAAGATGCCCTTGAACCTGGAGATTTGGGACCCATGCGATGGGTACCACGCAGTATTACTTTAAAGGGTCTGCGTTTGCTCACCCAACCTCACCAAACCTCTCAGCCCCAAGAGTGTCCACCCTTATGTCTCATCCAGCTGTGGGTCTACATATGGTCAATCCAGGTTGCATCACAGCCCCTGAATGAATTGTGTAAGAATTTCTCTCTCTTTCACTCTCTTTGTTTCATGGGTTTTTAAAAGTAATTTATTTTTATAATGGGGTTTAGCTGCTTTTCACGTCTGTGTTTATGCCGCTTTACACCCACTTGACACACTAACAGAGAGATATCAATACATAGGTTTTAAGATTATTACTAGTCAGATATATTCTTGTGCGGTGAATCGGGCGTGTTGAGTCCAGTTCTCTGAGCAAGGAGTAGGTCTTGTCTATTACATATTGGGTTTATGGAACGGTATCTGAGCTAATTTGAAACCCTTGTTTTATGTATCACCCCACCTCACCTTTCCCGTGTAGCAGCCATAGTGTGTTTTCTGCATGTGCGACTCTGTTCTGTTTTGTAATTCAGTTCAAGTGTAACGGTTTTTACATTCCCTCTATAAGTGATACCTTATGAGAAGTGTCCTTTTCTGTGTGACTTATTTCACTTAGAATCGTCTTACCTAAATCCACTCATCATGCTGCTACTAGCCTTATGCCATTGATTTCATGGTTGAGTGATATTCCATTGTACATAAGGACCACAACTTCTTTATCCATTTTTCTCTTTCCTGGGATATTTAAGGTGGAATGAAGTGGAGGTCGTTGTCAACAGAGCAGTCCTAAACTTTGGGCTGCCTGTGTTTTGCTGATTTTTCATTTTCCCAATTTATACCCCAATGAGTGGAAGTGCCCTATGCTCTCTAAGCTGTGTTTTTTAGATATTTCAGGACTCACCATACACTTCTCCAGAATGCCTGTTGGCAATTTACATCCCGCCCATCAGTGTAGCAAGGCTCCCATTTCTCCATGGCCTGTCCTGCATTTCTGGTTTTGACACTTTTTTCAGCATGGCCCTTTTGACCGATGGGAAGCGAGACTTCTTTGGAGCGCTGATTTACCTTTCCAGGTTGCTTGGTTGGCCAAAAAGTGCGTATGCGTTTTTTCCTGAATATATTCAGAAACAAACGCATACGCCCTTTTTGGCCAAGGGCATCATTGTCAACGTTTTGCCGCTTTTCATGTGCTTTAAAGACGATTCGAATCTACCTCCTGAAATCTGTATCCTGCAATTCTGCCTTGATTTCAAATCCTCTTCTTTGCCTTCCCTCAATATATTTGTGGACGAGAGTTATCATTTATAACTCTGCAGGTTTGTGAATTGCAGTGCCCTGAAGCTCCATTTTACAACTCGCTTTTTTGGGAACTGGCCACAAAAGCGCAGGATGGCTTCAGGCCCTGTTCTGGTTCCGGGGGGCAGTCTGAGCCTGTGGTTAATTCTTCTTCCTGATGGGAAAATAGAGTGACCTGTGCCTGTCCCAACACCAAGAGCTAGTGTCTCATTGGTTCCCCGTCTTCCCGTTCATCCTCAGGACAAATTGCAACCTGTACGGAACAGGAGGTTAAAGGTGCTGATGCTCCAAGTAGGGAGATTGCTAGTAAAGTGGCTGGAATGGCGAACCCGAGCACAAGGAGAATGGAAATGAGGTGCGTTTTAGAAACCTTTCCCCATCACACGGTGTACCATCTTCTGGGTTTCTCATGCATGTTTTCGATGTAGGAAGATGGCCTTGAACCTGGAGATTTGGGACCCATGCGATGGGTACCACGCAGTATTACTTTAAAGGTTCTGCGCTTGCTCACCCAACCTCACCAAACCTCTCAGCCCCAAGAGGGTCCACCCTTATGTGTCATCCAGCTGTGGGTCTACATATGGTCAATCCAGGTTGCATCACAGCCCCTGAATGAATTGTGTAAGAATTTCTCTCTCTTTCACTGTCTTTGTTTCATGGGTTTTTAAAAGTAATTTATTTTTATAATGGGGTTTAGCTGCTTTTCACTGCTGTGTTTATGCCGCTTTACACCCACTTGACACACTAACAGAGAGATATCAATACATAGGTTTTAAGGTTATTACTAGTCAGATATATTCTTGTGCGGTGAATAGGGCGTGTTGAGTGCAGTTCTCTGAGCAAGGAGTAGGTCTTGTCTATTACATATTGGGTTTATGGAACGGTATCTGAGCTAATTTGAAACCCTTGTTTTATGTATCACCCCACCTCACCTTTCCCGTTTAGCAGCCATAGTGTGTTTTCTGCATGTGCGACTCTGTTCTGTTTTGTAATTCAGTTCAAGTGTAACGGTTTTTACATTCCCTCTATAAGTGATACCTTATGAGAAGTGTCCTTTTCTGTGTGACTTATTTCACTTAGAATCGTCGTACCTAAATCCACTCATCATGCTGCTACTAGCCTTATGCCATTGATTTCATGGCTGAGTGATATTCCATTGTACATAAGGACCACAACTTCTTTATCCATTTTTCTCTTTCCTGGGATATTTAAGGTGGAATGAAGTGGAGGTCCTTGTCAACAGAGCAGCCCTAAACTTTGGGCTGCTTGTGTTTCGCTGATTTTTCATTTTCCCAATTTATACCCCGATGAGTGGAAGTGCCCTATGCTCTCTAAGCTGTGTTTTTTAGATATTTCAGGACTCACCGTACACTTCTCCAGAGTGCCTGTTGGCAATTTACATCCCGCCCATCAGTGTAGCAAGGCTCCCATTTCTCCATGGCCTGTCCTGCATTTCTGGTTTTGACACTTTTTTCAGCATGGCCCTTTTGACCGATGGGAAGCGAGACTTCTTTGGAGCGCTGATTTACCTTTCCAGGTTGCTTGGTTGGCCAAAAAGGGCGTATGCGTTTTTTCCTGAATATATTCAGGAAAAAACGCATACGCCCTTTTTGGCCAAGGGCATCATTGTCAACGTTTTGCCGCTTTTCATGTGCTTTAAAGACGATTCGAATCTACCTACTGAAATCTGTTTCCTGCAATTCTGCCTTGATTTCAAATCCTCTTCTTTGCCTTCCCTCAATATATTTGTGGACGAGAGTTTTCATTTATAACTCTGCGGGTTTGTGAATTGCAGTGCCCTGAAGCTCCATTTTACAACTCGCTTTTTTGGGAACTGGCCGCAAAAGCGCAGGATGGCTTCAGGCCCTGTTCTGGTTCCGGGGGGCAGGCTGAGCCTGTGGTTAATTCTTCTTCCTGATGGGAAAATAGAGTGACCTGTGCCTGTCCCAACACCAAGAGCTAGTGTCTCATTGGTTCCCCGTCTTCCCGTTCATCCTCAGGACAAATTGCAACCTGTACGGAACAGGAGGTTAAAGGTGCTGATGCTCCAAGTAGGGAGATTGCTAGTAAAGTGGCTGGAATGGCGAACCCGAGCACAAGGAGAATGGAAATGAGGTGCGTTTTAGAAACCTTTCCCCATCACACGGTGTACCATCTTCTGGGTTTCTCATGCATGTTTTCGATGTAGGAAGATGGCCTTGAACCTGGAGATTTGGGACCCATGCGATGGGTACCACGCAGTATTACTTTAAAGGTTCTGCGCTTGCTCACCCAACCTCACCAAACCTCTCAGCCCCAAGAGGGTCCACCCTTATGTCTCATCCAGCTGTGGGTCTACATATGGTCAATCCAGGTTGCATCACAGCCCCTGAATGAATTGTGTAAGAATTTCTCTCTCTTTCACTGTCTTTGTTTCATGGGTTTTTAAAAGTAATTTATTTTTATAATGGGGTTTAGCTGCTTTTCACTGCTGTGTTTATGCCGCTTTACACCCACTTGACACACTAACAGAGAGATATCAATACATAGGTTTTAAGGTTATTACTAGTCAGATATATTCTTGTGCGGTGAATAGGGCGTGTTGAGTCCAGTTCTCTGAGCAAGGAGTAGGTCTTGTCTATTACATATTGGGTTTATGGAACGGTATCTGAGCTAATTTGAAACCCTTGTTTTATGTATCACCCCACCTCACCTTTCCCGTGTAGCAGCCATAGTGTGTTTTCTGCATGTGCGACTCTGTTCTGTTTTGTAATTCAGTTCAAGTGTAACGGTTTTTACATTCCCTCTATAAGTGATACCTTATGAGAAGTGGCCTTTTCTGTGTGACTTATTTCACTTAGAATCGTCGTACCTAAATCCACTCATCATGCTGCTACTAGCCTTATGCCATTGATTTCATGGCTGAGTGATATTCCATTGTACATAAGGACCACAACTTCTTTATCCATTTTTCTCTTTCCTGGGATATTTAAGGTGGAATGAAGTGGAGGTCCTTGTCAACAGAGCAGCCCTAAACTTTGGGCTGCTTGTGTTTCGCTGATTTTTCATTTTCCCAATTTATACCCCGATGAGTGGAAGTGCCCTATGCTCTCTAAGCTGTGTTTTTTAGATATTTCAGGACTCACCGTACACTTCTCCAGAGTGCCTGTTGGCAATTTACATCCCGCCCATCAGTGTAGCAAGGCTCCCATTTCTCCATGGCCTGTCCTGCATTTCTGGTTTTGACACTTTTTTCAGCATGGCCCTTTTGACCGATGGGAAGCGAGACTTCTTTGGAGCGCTGATTTGCCTTTCCAGGTTGCTTCGTTGGCCAAAAAGGGCGTATGCGTTTTTTCCTGAATATATTCAGGAAAAAACGCATACGCCCTTTTTGGCCAAGGGCATCATTGTCAACGTTTTGCCGCTTTTCATGTGCTTTAAAGACGATTCGAATCTACCTACTGAAATCTGTTTCCTGCAATTCTGCCTTGATTTCAAATCCTCTTCTTTGCCTTCCCTCAATATATTTGTGGACGAGAGTTATCATTTATAACTCTGCGGGTTTGTGAATTGCAGTGCCCTGAAGCTCCATTTTACAACTCGCTTTTTTGGGAACTGGCCGCAAAAGCGCAGGATGGCTTCAGGCCCTGTTCTGGTTCCGGGGGGCAGGCTGAGCCTGTGGTTAATTCTTCTTCCTGATGGGAAAATAGAGTGACCTGTGCCTGTCCCAACACCAAGAGCTAGTCTCTCATTGGTTCCCCGTCTTCCCGTTCATCCTCAGGACAAATTGCAACCTGTACGGAACAGGAGGTTAAAGGTGCTGATGCTCCAAGTAGGGAGATTGCTAGTAAAGTGGCTGGAATGGCGAACCCGAACACAAGGAGAATGGAAATGAGGTGCGTTTTAGAAACCTTTCCCCATCACACGGTGTACCATCTTCTGGGTTTCTCATGCATGTTTTCGATGTAGGAAGATGCCCTTGAACCTGGAGATTTGGGACCCATGCGATGGGTACCACGCAGTATTACTTTAAAGGGTCTGCGTTTGCTCACCCAACCTCACCAAACCTCTCAGCCCCAAGAGTGTCCACCCTTATGTCTCATCCAGCTGTGGATCTACATATGGTCAATCCAGGTTGCATCACAGGCCCTGAATGAATTGTGTAAGAATTTCTCTCTCTTTCACTGTCTTTGTTTCATGGGTTTTTAAAAGTAATTTATTTTTATAATGGGGTTTAGCTGCTTTTCACTGCTGTGTTTATGCCGCTTTACACCCACTTGACACACTAACAGAGAGATATCAATACATAGGTTTTAAGATTATTACTAGTCAGATATATTCTTGTGCGGTGAATAGGGCGTGTTGAGTGCATTACTCTGAGCAAGGAGTAGGTCTTGTCTATTACATATTGGGTTTATGGAACGGTATCTGAGCTAATCTGAAACCCTTGTTTTATGTATCACCTCACCTCACCTTTCCCGTTTACAGCCATAGTGTGTTTTCTGCATGTGCGACTCTGTTCTGTTTTCAAATTCAGTTCAAGTGTAACGGTTTTTACATTCCCTCTATAAGTGATACCTTATGAGAAGTGTCCTTTTCTGTGTGACTTATTTCACTTAGAATCGTCGTACCTAAATCCACTCATCATGCTGCTACTAGCCTTATGCCATTGATTTCATGGCTGAGTGATATTCCACTGTACATAAGGACCACAACTTCTTTATCCATTTTTCTCTTTCCTGGGATATTTAAGGTGGAATGAAGTGGAGGTCCTTGTCAACAGAGCAGCCCTAAACTTTGGGCTGCTTGTGTTTTGCTGATTTTTCATTTTCCCAATTTATACCCCGATGAGTGGAAGTGCCCTATGCTCTCTAAGCTGTGTTTTTTAGATATTTCAGGACACACCGTACACTTCTCCAGAGTGCCTGTTGGCAATTTACATCCCGCCCATCAGTGTAGCAAGGCTCCCATTTCTCCATGGCCTGTCCTGCATTTCTGGTTTTGACACTTTTTTCAGCATGGCCCTTTTGACCGATGGGAAGCGAAACTTCTTTGTAGCGCTGATTTGCCTTTCCAGGTTGCTTGGTTGGCCAAAAAGGGCGTATGCGTTTTTTCCTGAATATATTCAGGAAAAAACGCATACGCCCTTTTTGGCCAAGGGCATCATTGTCAACGTTTTGCCACTTTTCATGTGCTTTAAAGACGATTCGAATCTACCTCCTGAAATCTGTTTCCTGCAATTCTGCCTTGATTTCAAATCCTCTTCTTTGCCTTCCCTCAATATATTTGTGGACGAGAGTTATCATTTATAACTCTGCAGGTTTGTGAATTGCAGTGCCCTGAAGCTCCATTTTACAACTCGCTTTTTTGGGAACTGGCCGCAAAAGCGCAGGATGGCTTCAGGCCCTGTTCTGGTTCCGGGGGGCAGGCTGAGCCTGTGGTTAATTCTTCTTCCTGATGGGAAAATAGAGTGACCTGTCCCTGTCCCAACACCAAGAGCTAGTCTCTCATTAGTTCCCCGTCTTCCCGTTCAACCTCAGGACAAATTGCAACCTGTACGGAACAGGAGGTTAAAGGTGCTGATGCTCCAAGTAGGGAGATTGCTAGTAAAGTGGCTGGAATGGCGAACCCGAACACAAGGAGAATGGAAATGAGGTGCGTTTTAGAAACCTTTCCCCATCACACGGTGTACCATCTTCTGGGTTTCTCATGCATGTTTTCGATGTAGGAAGATGCCCTTGAACCTGGAGATTTGGGACCCATGCGATGGGTACCACGCGGTATTACTTTAAAGGGTCTGCGTTTGCTCACCCAACCTCACCAAACCTCTCAGCCCCAAGAGTGTCCACCCTTATGTCTCATCCAGCTGTGGGTCTACATATGGTCAATCCAGGTTGCATCACAGCCCCTGAATGAATTGTGTAAGAATTTCTCTCTCTTTCACTCTCTTTGTTTCATGGGTTTTTAAAAGTAATTTATTTTTATAATGGGGTTTAGCTGCTTTTCACTGCTGTGTTTATGCCGCTTTACACCCACTTGACACACTAACAGAGAGATATCAATACATAGGTTTTAAGATTATTACTAGTCAGATATATTCTTGTGCGGTGAATAGGGCGTGTTGAGTCCAGTTCTTGGAGCAAGGAGTAGGTCTTGTCTATTACATATTGAGTTTATGGAACGGTATCTGAGCTAATTTGAAACCCTTGTTTTATGTATCACCCCACCTCACCTTTCGCGTTTAGCAGCCATAGTGTGTTTTCTGCAAGTGCGACTCTGTTCTGTTTTGTAATTCAGTTCAAGTGTAACGGTTTTTACCTTCCCTCTATAAGTGATACCTTATGAGAAGTGTCCTTTTCTGTGTGACTTATTTCACTTAGAATCGTCGTACCTAAATCCACTCATCATGCTGCTACTAGCCTTATGACATTGATTTCATGGCTGAGTGATATTCCATTGTACATAAGGACCACAACTTCTTTATCCATTTTTCTCTTTCCTGGGATATTTAAGGTGGAATGAAGTGGAGGTCCTTGTCAACAGAGCAGCCCTAAACTTTGGGCTGCTTGTGTTTTGCTGATTTTTCATTTTCCCAATTTATACCCCGATGAGTGGAAGTGCCCTATGCTCTCTAAGCTGTGTTTTTTAGATATTTCAGGACTCACCGTACACTTCTCCAGAGTGCCTGTTGGCAATTTACATCCCGCCCATCAGTGTAGCAAGGCTCCCATTTCTCCATGGCCTTTCCTGCATTTCTGGTTTTGACACTTTTTTCAGCATGGCCCTTTTGACCGATGGGAAGCGAGACTTCTTTGGAGCGCTGATTTGCCTTTCCAGGTTGCTTGGTTGGCCAAAAAGGGCGTATGCGTTTTTTCCTGAATATATTCAGGAAAAAACGCATACACCCTTTTTGGCCAAGGGCATCATTGTCAACGTTTTGCCGCTTTTCATGTGCTTTAAAGATGATTCGAATCTACCTCCTGAAATCTGTTTCCTGCAATTCTGCCTTGATTTCAAATCCTCTTCTTTGCCTTCCCTCAATATATTTGTGGACGAGAGTTATCATTTATAACTCTGCGGGTTTGTGAGTTGCAGTGCCCTGAATCTCCATTTTACAACTCGCTTTTTTGGGAACTGGCCGCAAAACGCAGGATGCCTTCAGGTCCTGTTCTGGTTCCGGGGCCAGGCTGAGCCTGTGGTTAATTCTTCTTCCTGATGGGAAAATAGAGTGACCTGTGCCTTTCCCAACACAAAGAGCTAGTCTCTCATTGGTTCCCCGTCTTCCCGTTCATCCTCAGGACAATTTGCAACCTGTACGGAACAGGAAGTTAAAGGTGCTGATGCTTCAAGTAGGGAGATTGCTAGTAAAGTGGCTGGAATGGCGAACCCGAGCACAAGGAGAATGGAAATGAGGTGCGTTTTAGAAACCTTTCCCCATCACACGGTGTACCATCTTCTGGGTTTCTCATGCATGTTTTCGATGTAGGAAGATGCCGTTGAACCTGGAGATTTGGGACCCATGCGATGGGTACCACGCAGTATTACTTTAAAGGTTCTGCGTTTGCTCACCCAACCTCACCAAACCTCTCAGCCCCAAGAGGGTCCACCCTTATGTCTCATCCAGCTGTGGGTCTACATATGGTCAATCCAGGTTGCATCACAGCCCCTGAATGAATTGTGTAAGAATTTCTCTCTCTTTCACTGTCTTTGTTTCATGGGTTTTTAAAAGTAATTTATTTTTATAATGGGGTTTAGCTGCTTTTCACTGCTGTGTTTATGCCGCTTTACACCCACTTGACACACTAACAGAGAGATATCAATACATAGGTTTTAAGATTATTACTAGTCAGATATATTCTTGTGCGGTGAATATGGCGTGTTGAGTCCAGTTCTCAGAGCAAGGAGTAGGTCTTGTCTATTACATATTGGGTTTATGGAACGGTATCTGATCTAATTTGAAACCCTTGTTTTATGTATCACCCCACCTCACCTTTCCCGTTTAGCAGCCATAGTGTGTTTTCTGCATGTGCGACTCTGTTCTGTTTTGTAATTCAGTTCAAGTGTAACGGTTTTTACATTCCCTCTATAAGTGATACCTTATGAGAAGTGTCCTTTTCTGTGTGACTTATTTCACTTAGAATCGTCGTACCTAAATCCACTTATCATGCTGCTACTAGCCTTATGCCATTGATTTCATGGCTGAGTGATATTCCATTGTACATAAGGACCACAACTTCTTTATCCATTTTTCTCTTTCCTGGGATATTTAAGGTGGAATGAAGTGGAGGTCCTTGTCAACAGAGCAGCCCTAAACTTTGGGCTGCTTGTGTTTTGCTGATTTTTCATTTTCCCAATTTATACCCCGATGAGTGGAAGTGCCCTATGCTCTCTAAGCTGTGTTTTTTAGATATTTCAGGACTCACCGTACACTTCTCCAGAGTGCCTGTTGGCAATTTACATCCCGCCCATCAGTGTAGCAAGGCTCCCATTTCTCCATGGCCTGTCCTGCATTTCTGGTTTTGACACTTTTTTCAGCATGGCCCTTTTGACCGATGGGAAGCGACACTTCTTTGGAGCGCTGATTTGCCGTTCCAGGTTGCTTGGTTGGCCAAAAAGGGCGTATGCGTTTTTTCCTGAATTTATTCAGGAAAAAACGCATACGCCCTTTTTGGCCAAGGGCATCATTGTCAACGTTTTGCCGCTTTTCATGTGCTTTAAAGACGATTCGAATCTACCTCCTGAAATCTGTTTCCTGCAATTCTGCCTTGATTTCAAATCCTCTTCTTTGCCTTCCCTCAATATATTTGTGGACGAGAGTTATCATTTATAACTCTGCAGGTGTGTGAATTGCAGTGCCCTGAAGCTCCATTTTACACCTCGCTTTTTTGGAAACTGGCCGCAAAAGCGCAGGATGCCTTCAGGTCCTGTTCTGGCTCCGGGGCCAGGCTGACCCTGTGGTTAATTCTTCTTCCTGATGGGAAAATAGAGTGACCTGTGCCTGTCCCAACACAAAGAGCTAGTCTCTCATTGGTTCCCCGTCTTCCCGTTCATCCTCAGGACAAATTGCAACCTGTATGGAACAGGAGGTTAAAGGTGCTGATGCTCCAAGTAGGGAGATTGCTAGTAAAGTGGCTGGAATGGCGAACCCGAGCACAAGGAGATGAGAAATGAGGTGCGTTTTAGAAACCTTTCCCCATCACACGGTGTACCATCTTCTGGGTTTCTCATGCATGTTTTCGATGTAGGAAGATGCCCTTGAACCTGGAGATTTGGGACCCATGCAATGGGTACCACGCAGTATTACTTTAAAGGGTCTGCGTTTGCTCACCCAACCTCACAAAACCTCTCAGCCCCAAGAGTGTCCACCCTTATGTCTCATCCAGCTGTGGGTCTACATATGGTCAATCCAGGTTGCATCACAGCCCCTGAATGAATTGTGTAAGAATTTCTCTCTCTTTCACTGTCTTTGTTTCATGGGTTTTTAAAAGTAATTTATTTTTATAATGGGGTTTAGCTGCTTTTCACTGCTGTGTTTATGCCGCTTTACACCCACTTGACACACTAACAGAGAGATATCAATACATAGGTTTTAAGATTATTATTACTCAGATATATTCTTGTGCGGGGAATAGGGCGTGTTGAGTCCAGTTCTCTGAGCAAGAAGTAAGTCTTGTCTATTACATATTGGGTTTATGGAACGGTATCTGAGCTAATTTGAAACCCTTGTTTTATATATCACCCCACCTCACCTTTCCCGTTTAGCAGCCATAGTGTGTTTTCTGCATGTGCGACTATGTTCTGTTTTATAATTCAGTTCAAGTGTAACGGTTTTTACATTCCCTCTATAAGTGATACCTTATGAGAAGTGTCCTTTTCTGTGTGACTTATTTCACTTAGAATTGGCGTACCTAAATCCACTCATCATGCTGCTACTAGCCTTATGCCATTGATATCATGGCTGAGTGATATTCCATTGTACATAAGGACCACAACTTCTTTATCCATTTTTCTCTTTCCTGGGATATTTAAGGTGGAATGAAGTGGAGGTCCTTGTCAACAGAGCAGCCCTAAACTTTGGGCTGCTTGTGTTTTGCTGATTTTTCATTTTCCCAATTTATACCCCGATGAGTGGAAGTGCCCTATGCTCTCTAAGCTGTGTTTTTTAGATATTTCAGGACTCACCGTACACTTCTCCAGAGTGCCTGTTGGCAATTTACATCCCGCCCATCAGTGTAGCAAGGTTCCCATTTCTCCATGG
Organism: Balaenoptera physalus; assembly: GCF_965194825.1. Classification (NCBI taxonomy): domain Eukaryota; kingdom Metazoa; phylum Chordata; class Mammalia; order Artiodactyla; family Balaenopteridae; genus Balaenoptera; species Balaenoptera physalus. The sequence goes on along the minus strand of NW_028126057.1, from coordinate 185,467 downwards.
CCTGTCCTGCATTTCTGGTTTTGACACTTTTTTCAGCATGGCCCTTTTGACCGATGGGAAGCGAGACTTCTTTGTAGCGCTGATTTGCCGTTCCAGGTTGCTTGGTTGGCCAAAAAGGGCGTATGCGTTTTTTCCTGAATATATTCAGGAAAAAACGCATGCGCCCTTTTTGGCCAAGGGCATCATTGTCAACGTTTTGCCGCTTTTCATGTGCTTTAAAGACGATTCGAATCTACCTCCTGAAATCTGTTTCCTGCAATTCTGCCTGGATTTCAAATCCTCTTCTTTGCCTTCCCTCAATATATTTGTGGACGAGAGTTATCATTTATAACTCTGCAGGTGTGTGAATTGCAGTGCCCTGAAGCTCCATTTTACAACTCGCTTTTTTGGGAACTGGCCGCAAAAGCGCAGGATGCCTTCAGGTCCTGTTCTGGCTCCGGGGCCAGGCTGACCCTGTGGTTAATTCTTCTTCCTGATGGGAAAATAGAGTGACCTGTGCCTGTCCCAACACAAAGAGCTAGTCTCTCATTGGTTCCCCGTCTTCCCGTTCATCCTCAGGACAAATTGCAACCTGTATGGAACAGGAGGTTAAAGGTGCTGATGCTCCAAGTAGGGAGATTGCTAGTAAAGTGGCTGGAATGGCGAACCCGAGCACAAGGAGATGAGAAATGAGGTGCGTTTTAGAAACCTTTCCCCATCACACGGTGTACTATCTTCTGGGTTTCTCATGCATGTTTTCGATGTAGGAAGATGCCCTTGAACCTGGAGATTTGGGACCCATGCGATGGGTACCACGCAGTATTACTTTAAAGGGTCTGCGTTTGCTCACCCAACCTCACAAAACCTCTCAGCCCCAAGAGTGTCCACCCTTATGTCTCATCCAGCTGTTGGTCTACATATGGTCAATCCAGGTTGCATCACAGCCCCTGAATGAATTGTGTAAGAATTTCTCTCTCTTTCACTGTCTTTGTTTCATGGGTTTTTAAAAGTAATTTATTTTTATAATGGGGTTTAGCTGCTTTTCACTGCTGTGTTTATGCCGCTTTACACCCACTTGACACACTAACAGAGAGATATCAATACATAGGTTTTAAGATTATTACTAGTCAGATATATTCTTGTGCGGTGAATAGGGCGTGTTGAGTCCAGTTCTCGGAGCAAGGAGTAGGTCTTGTCTATTACATATTGGGTTTATGGAACGGTATCTGATCTAATCTGAAACCCTTGTTTTATGTATCACCTCACCTCACCTTTCCCGTTTACAGCCATAGTGTGTTTTCTGCATGTGCGACTCTGTTCTGTTTTCAAATTCAGTTCAAGTGTAACGGTTTTTACATTCCCTCTATAAGTGATACCTTATGAGAAGTGTCCTTTTCTGTGTGACTTATTTCACTTAGAATCGTCGTACCTAAATCCACTCATCATGCTGCTACTAGCCTTATGCCATTGATTTCATGGCTGAGTGATATTCCACTGTACATAAGGACCACAACTTCTTTATCCATTTTTCTCTTTCCTGGGATATTTAAGGTGGAATGAAGTGGAGGTCCTTGTCAACAGAGCAGCCCTAAACTTTGGGCTGCTTGTGTTTTGCTGATTTTTCATTTTCCCAATTTATACCCCGATGAGTGGAAGTGCCCTATGCTCTCTAAGCTGTGTTTTTTAGATATTTCAGGACACACCGTACACTTCTCCAGAGTGTCTGTTGGCAATTTACATCCCGCCCATCAGTGTAGCAAGGCTCCCATTTCTCCATGGCCTGTCCTGCATTTCTGGTTTTGACACTTTTTTCAGCATGGCCCTTTTGACCGATGGGAAGCGAAACTTCTTTGTAGCGCTGATTTGCCTTTCCAGGTTGCTTGGTTGGCCAAAAAGGGCGTATGCGTTTTTTCTTGAATATATTCAGGAAAAAACGCATACGCCCTTTTTGGCCAAGGGCATCATTGTCAACGTTTTGCCGCTTTTCATGTGCTTTAAAGACGATTCGAATCTACCTCCTGAAATCTGTTTCCTGCAATTCTGCCTTGATTTCAAATCCTCTTCTTTGCCTTCCCTCAATATATTTGTGGACGAGAGTTATCATTTATAACTCTGCAGGTGTGTGAATTGCAGTGCCCTGAAGCTCCATTTTACACCTCGCTTTTTTGGGAACTGGCCGCAAAAGCGCAGGATGCCTTCAGGTCCTGTTCTGGCTCCGGGGCCAGGCTGACCCTGTGGTTAATTCTTCTTCCTGATGGGAAAATAGAGTGACCTGTACCTGTCCCAACACCAAGAGCTAGTCTCTCATTGGTTCCCCGTCTTCCCGTTCATCCTCAGGACAAATTGCAACCTGTACGGAACAGGAGGTTAAAGGTGCTGATGCTCCAAGTAGGGAGATTGCTAGTAAAGTGGCTGGAATGGCGAACCCGAGCACAAGGAGATGAGAAATGAGGTGCGTTTTAGAAACCTTTCCCCATCACACGGTGTACCATCTTCTGGGTTTCTCATGCATGTTTTCGATGTAGGAAGATGCCCTTGAACCTGGAGATTTGGGACCCATGCGATGGGTACCACGCAGTATTACTTTAAAGGGTCTGCGTTTGCTCACCCAAACTCACCAAACCTCTCAGCCCCAAGAGTGTCCACCCTTATGTCTCATCCAGCTGTGGGTCTACATATGGTCAATCCAGGTTGCATCACAGCCCCTGAATGAATTGTGTAAGAATTTCTCTCTCTTTCACTGTCTTTGTTTCATGGGTTTTTAAAAGTAATTTATTTTTATAATGGGGTTTAGCTGCTTTTCACTGCTGTGTTTATGCCGCTTTACACCCACTTGACACACTAACAGAGAGATATCAATACATAGGTTTTAAGATTATTACTAGTCAGATATATTCTTGTGCGGTGAATAGGGCGTGTTGAGTCCAGTTCTCTGAGCAAGAAGTAGGTCTTGTCTATTACATATTGGGTTTATGGAACGGTATCTGAGCTAATTTGAAACCCTTGTTTTATGTATCACCCCACCTCACCTTTCCCGTTTAGCAGCCATAGTGTGTTTTCTGCAAGTGCGACTCTGTTTTGTTTTGTAATTCAGTTCAAGTGTAACGGTTTTTACCTTCCCTCTATAAGTGATACCTTATGAGAAGTGTCCTTTTCTGTGTGACTTATTTCACTTAGAATCGTCGTACCTAAATCCACTCATCATGCTGCTACTAGCCTTATGACATTGATTTCATGGCTGAGTGATATTCCTTTGTACATAAGGACCAAAACTTCTTTATCCATTTTTTCCTTTCCTGGGATATTTAAGGTGGAATGAAGTGGAGGTCCTTGTCAACAGAGCAGCCCTAAACTTTGGGCTGCTTGTGTTTTGCTGATTTTTCATTTTCCCAATTTATACCCTGATGAGTGGAAGTGCCCTATGCTCTCTAAGCTGTGTTTTTTAGATATTTCAGGACTCACCGTACACTTCTCCAGAGTGCCTGTTGGCAATTTACATCCCGCCCATCAGTGTAGCAAGGCTCCCATTTCTCCATGGCCTTTCCTGCATTTCTGGTTTTGACACTTTTTTCAGCATGGCCCTTTTGACCGATGGGAAGCGAGACTTCTTTGTAGCGCTGATTTGCCTTTCCAGGTTGCTTGGTTGGCCAAAAAGGGCGTATGCGTTTTTTCCTGAATATATTCAGGAAAAAACGCATACGCCCTTTTTGGCCAAGGGCATCATTGTCAACGTTTTGCCGCTTTTCATGTGCTTTAAAGACGATTCGAATCTACCTCCTGAAATCTGTTTCCTGCAATTCTACCTTTATTTCAAATCCTCTTCTTTGCCTTCCCTCAATATATTTGTGGACGAGAGTTATCATTTATAACTCTGCAGGTTTGTGAATTGCAGTGCCCTGAAGCTCCATTTTACAACTCGCTTTTTTGGGAACTGGCCGCAAAAGCGCAGGATGCCTTCAGGTCCTGTTCTGGTTCCGGGGCCAGGCTGACCCTGTGGTTAATTCTTCTTCCTGATGGGAAAATAGAGTGACCTGTGCCTGTCCCAACACAAAGAGCTAGTCTCTCATTGGTTCCCCATCTTCCCGTTCATCCTCAGGACAATTTGCAACCTGTACACAACAGGAAGTTAAAGGTGCTGATGCTCCAAGTAGGGAGATTGCTAGTAAAGTGGCTGGAATGGCGAACCCGAGCACAAGGAGAATGGAAATGAGGTGCGTTTTAGAAACCTTTCCCCATCACACGGTGTACCATCTTCTGGGTTTCTCATGCATGTTTTCGATGTAGGAAGATGCCCTTGAAGCTGGAGATTTGGGACCCATGCGATGGGTACCACGCAGTATTACTTTAAAGGTTCTGCGTTTGCTCACCCAACCTCACCCAACCTCTCAGCCACAAGAGGGTCCACCCTTATGTCTCATCCAGCTGTGGGTCTACATATGGTCAATCCAGGTTGCATCACAGCCCCTGAATGAATTGTGTAAGAATTTCTCTCTCTTTCACTGTCTTTGTTTCATGGGTTTTTAAAAGTAATTTATTTTTATAATGGGGTTTAGCTGCTTTTCACTGCTGTGTTTATGCCGCTTTACACCCACTTGACACACTAACAGAGAGATATCAATACATAGGTTTTAAGATTATTACTAGTCAGATATATTCTTGTGCGGTGAATAGGGCGTGTTGAGTCCAGTTCTCTGAGCAAGGAGTAGGTCTTGTCTATTACATATTGGGTTTATGGAACGGTATCTGAGCTAATTTGAAACCCTTGTTTTATGTATCACCCCACCTCACCTTTCCCGTTTAGCAGCCATAGTGTGTTTTCTGCATGTGCGACTCTGTTCTGTTTTGTAATTCAGTTCAAGTGTAACGGTTTTTACATTCCCTCTATAAGTGATACCTTATGAGAAGTGTCCTTTTCTGTGTGACTTATTTCACTTAGAATTGGCGTACCTAAATCCACTCATCATGCTGCTAATAGCCTTATGCCATTGATTTCATGGCTGAGTGATATTCCATTGTACATAAGGACCACAACTTCTTTATCCATTTTTCTCTTTCCTGGGATATTTAAGGTGGAATGAAGTGGAGGTCCTTGTCAACAGAGCAGCCCTAAACTTTGGGCTGCTTGTGTTTTGCTGATTTTTCATTTTCCCAATTTATACCCCAATGAGTGGAAGTGCCCTATGCTCTCTAAGCTGTGTTTTTTAGATATTTCAGGACTCACCGTACACTTCTCCAGGGTGGCTGTTGGCAATTTACATCCCGCCCATCAGTGTAGCAAGGCTCCCATTTCTCCATGGCCTGTCCTGCATTTCTGGTTTTGACACTTTTTTCAGCATGGCCCTTTTGACCGATGGGAAGCGAGACTTCTTTGTAGCGCTGATTTGCCTTTCCAGGTTGCTTGATTGGCAAAAAAGGGCGTATGCGTTTTTTCCTGAATATATTCAGGAAAAAACGCATACGCCCTTTTTGGCCGAGGGCATCATTGTCAAGGTTTTGCCGCATTTCATGTGCTTTAAAGACGATTCGAATCTACCTCCTGAAATCTGTTTCCTGCAATTCTGCCTTGATTTCAAATCCTCTTCTTTGCCTTCCCTCAATATATTTGTGGACGAGAGTTATCATTTATAACTCTGCAGGTTTGTGAATTGCAGTGCCCTGAATCTCCATTTTACAACTCGCTTTTTTGGAAACTGGCCGCAGAAGCGCAGGATGCCTTCAGGTCCTGTTCTGGCTCCGGGGCCAGGCTGACCCTCTGGTTAATTCTTCTTCCTGATGGGAAAATAGAGTGACCTGTGCCTTTCCCAACACAAAGAGCTAGTCTCTCATTGGTTCCCCGTCTTCCCGTTCATCCTCAGGACAATTTGCAACATGTACGGAATAGGAAGTTAAAGGTGCTGATGCTCCAAGTAGGGAGATTGCTAGTAAAGTGGCTGGAATGGCGAACCCGAGCACAAGGAGAATGGAAATGAGGTGCGTTTTAGAAACCTTTCCCCATCACACGGTGTACCATCTTCTGGGTTTCTCATGCATGTTTTCGATGTAGGAAGATGCCCTTGAACCTGGAGATTTGGGACCCATGCGATGGGTACCACGCAGTATTACTTTAAAGGTCCTGCGTTTGCTCACCCAACCTCACCAAACCTCTCAGCCCCAAGAGGGTCCACCCTTATGTCTCATCCAGCTGTGGGTCTACATATGGTCAATCCAGGTTGCATCACAGGCCCTGAATGAATTGTGTAAGAATTTCTCTCTCTTTCACTGTCTTTGTTTCATGGGTTTTTAAAAGTAATTTATTTTTATAATGGGGTTTAGCTGCTTTTCACTGCTGTGTTTATGCCGCTTTACACCCACTTGACACACTAACAGAGAGATATCAATACATAGGTTTTAAGATTATTACTAGTCAGATATATTCTTGTGCGGTGAATAGGGCGTGTTGAGTCCAGTTCTCGGAGCAAGGAGTAGGTCTTGTCTATTACATATTGGGTTTATGGAACGGTATCTGAGCTAATTTGAAACCCTTGTTTTATGTATCACCCCACCTCACCTTTCCCGTTTAGCAGCCATAGTGTGTTTTCTGCATGTGCGACTCTGTTCTGTTTTGTAATTCAGTTCAAGTGTAACGGTTTTTACATTCCCTCTATAAGTGATACCTTATGAGAAGTGTCCTTTTCTGTGTGACTTATTTCACTTAGAATCGTCGTACCTAAATCCACTCATCATGCTGCTACTAGCCTTATGCCATTGATTTCATGGCTGAGTGATATTCCATTGTACATAAGGACCACAACTTCTTTATCCATTTTTCTCTTTCCTGGGATATTTAAGGTGGAATGAAGTGGAGGTCCTTGTCAACAGAGCAGCCCTAAACTTTGGGCTGCTTGTGTTTTGCTGATTTTTCATTTTCCCAATTTATACCCCGATGAGTGGAAGTGCCCTATGTCTCTAAGCTGTGTTTTTTAGATATTTCAGGACTCACCGTACACTTCTCCAGAGTGCCTGTTGGCAATTTACATCCCGCCCATCAGTGTAGCAAGGCTCCCATTTCTCCATGGCCTGTCCTGCATTTCTGGTTTTGACACTTTTTTCATCATGGCCCTTTTGACCGATGGGAAGCGACACTTCTTTGGAACGCTGATTTGCCGTTCCAGGTTGCTTGGTTGGCCAAAAAGGGCGTATGCGTTTTTTCCTGAATTTATTCAGGAAAAAACGCATACGCCCTTTTTGGCCAAGGGCATCATTGTCAACGTTTTGCCGCTTTTCATGTGCTTTAAAGACGATTCGAATCTACCTCCTGAAATCTGTTTCCTGCAATTCTGCCTTGATTTCAAATCCTCTTCTTTGCCTTCCCTCAATATATTTGTGGACGAGAGTTATCATTTATAACTCTGCAGGTGTGTGAATTGCAGTGCCCTGAAGCTCCATTTTACAACTCGCTTTTTTGGGAACTGGCCGCAAAAGCGCAGGATGCCTTCAGGTCCTGTTCTGGCTCCGGGGCCAGGCTGACCCTGTGGTTAATTCTTCTTCCTGATGGGAAAATAGAGTGACCTGTGCCTGTCCCAACACAAAGAGATAGTCTCTCATTGGTTCCCCGTCTTCCCGTTCATCCTCAGGACAAATTGCAACCTGTATGGAACAGGAGGTTAAAGGTGCTGATGCTCCAAGTAGGGAGATTGCTAGTAAAGTGGCTGGAATGGCGAACCCGAGCACAAGGAGATGAGAAATGAGGTGCGTTTTAGAAACCTTTCCCCATCACACGGTGTACCATCTTCTGGGTTTCTCATGCATGTTTTCGATGTAGGAAGATGCCCTTGAACCTGGAGATTTGGGACCCATGCGATGGGTACCACGCAGTATTACTTTAAAGGGTCTGCGTTTGCTCACCCAACCTCACAAAACCTCTCAGCCCCAAGAGTGTCCACCCTTATGTCTCATCCAGCTGTGGGTCTACATATGGTCAATCCAGGTTGCATCACAGCCCCTGAATGAATTGTGTAAGAATTTCTCTCTCTTTCACTGTCTTTCTTTCATGGGTTTTTAAAAGTAATTTATTTTTATAATGGGGTTTAGCTGCTTTTCACTGCTGTGTTTATGCCGCTTTACACCCACTTGACACACTAACAGAGAGATATCAATACATAGGTTTTAAGATTATTATTACTCAGATATATTCTTGTGCGGGGAATAGGGCGTGTTGAGTCCAGTTCTCTGAGCAAGAAGTAGGTCTTGTCTATTACATATTGGGTTTATGGAACGGTATCTGAGCTAATTTGAAACCCTTGTTTTATATATCACCCCACCTCACCTTTCCCGTTTAGCAGCCATAGTGTGTTTTCTGCATGTGCGACTATGTTCTGTTTTATAATTCAGTTCAAGTGTAACGGTTTTCACATTCCCTTTATAAGTGATACCTTATGAGAAGTGTCCTTTTCTGTGTGACTTATTTCACTTAGAATCGTCGTACCTAAATCCACTCATCATGCTGCTACTAGCCTTATGCCATTGATTTCATGGCTGAGTGATATTCCGTTGTACATAAGGACCACAACTTCTTTATCCATTTTTCTCTTTCCTGGGATATTTAAGGTGGAATGAAGTGGAGGTCCTTGTCAACAGAGCAGCCCTAAACTTTGGGCTGCTTGTGTTTTGCTGATTTTTCATTTTCCCAATTTAAACCCCGATGAGTGGAAGTGCCCTATGCTCTCTAAGCTGTGTTTTTTAGAAATTTAGGACTCACCGTACACTTCTCCAGAGTGCCTGTTGGCAATTTACATCCGGCCCATCAGTGTAGCAAGGCTCCCTTTTCTCCATGGCCTGTCCTGCATTTCTGGTTTTGACACTTTTTTCAGCATGGCCCTTTTGACCGATGGGAAGCGAGACTTCTTTGTAGCGCTGATTTGCCTTTCCAGGTTGCTTGGTTGGCCAAAAAGGGCGTATGCGTTTTTTCCTGAATATATTCAGGAAAAAACGCATACGCCCTTTTTGGCCAAGGGCATCATTGTCAACGTTTTGCCGCTTTTCATGTGCTTTAAAGACGATTCGAATCTACCTACTGAAATCTGTTTCCTGCAATTCTGCCTTGATTTCAAATCCTCTTCTTTGCCTTCCCTCAATATATTTGTGGACGAGAGTTATCATTTATAGCTCTGCGGGTTTGTGAATTGCAGTGCCCTTAAGCTCCATTTTACAACTCGCTTTTTTGGGAACTGGCCGCAAAAGCGCAGGATGCCTTCAGGTCCTGTTCTGGCTCCGGGGCCAGGCTGACCCTCTGGTTAATTCTTCTTCCTGATGGGAAAATAGAGTGACCTGTACCTGTCCCAACACCAAGAGCTAGTCTCTCATTGGTTCCCCGTCTTCCCGTTCATTCTCAGGACAAATTGCAACCTGTACGGAACAGGAGGTTAAAGGTGCTGATGCTCCAAGTAGGGAGATTGCTAGTAAAGTGGCTGGAATGGCGAACCCGAGCACAAGGAGATGAGAAATGAGGTGCGTTTTAGAAACCTTTCCCCATCACACGGTGTACCATCTTCTGGGTTTCTCATGCATGTTTTCGATGTAGGAAGATGCCCTTGAACCTGGAGATTTGGGACCCATGCGATGGGTACCACGCAGTATTACTTTAAAGGGTCTGCGTTTGCTCACCCAACCTCACCAAACCTCTCAGCCCCAAGAGTGTCCACCCTTATGTCTCATCCAGCTGTGGGTCTACATATGGTCAATCCAGGTTGCATCACAGCCCCTGAATTAATTGTGTAAGAATTTCTCTCTCTTTCACTGTCTTTGTTTCATGGGTTTTTAAAATTATTTTATTTTTATAATGGGGTTTAGCTGCTTTTCACTACTGTGTTTATGCCGCTTTACACCCACTTGACACACTAACAGAGAGATATCAATACATAGGTTTTAAGATTATTACTAGTCAGATATATTCTTGTGCGGTGAATAGGGCGTGTTGAGTCCAGTTCTCGGAGCAAGGAGTAGGTCTTGTCTATTACATATTGGTTTTATGGAACGGTATCTGATCTAATTTGAAACCCTTCTTTTATGTATCTCCCCACCTCACCTTTCCCGTTTAGCAGCCATAGTGTGTTTTCTGCAAGTGCGACTCTGTTCTGTTTTGTAATTCAGTTCAAGTGTAACGGTTTTTACCTTCCCTCTATAAGTGATACCTTATGAGAAGTGTCCTTTTCTGTGTGACTTATTTCACTTAGAATCGTCGTACCTAAATCCACTCATCATGCTGCTACTAGCCTTATGCCATTGATTTCATGGCTGAGTGATATTCCGTTGTACATAAGGACCACAACTTCTTTATCCATTTTTCTCTTTCCTGGGATATTTAAGGTGGAATGAAGTGGAGGTCCTTGTCAACAGAGCAGCCCTAAACTTTGGGCTGCTTGTGTTTTGCTGATTTTTCATTTTCCCAATTTAAACCCCGATGAGTGGAAGTGCCCTATGCTCTCTAAGCTGTGTTTTTTAGAAATTTAGGACTCACCGTACACTTCTCCAGAGTGCCTGTTGGCAATTTACATCCGGCCCATCAGTGTAGCAAGGCTCCCTTTTCTCCATGGCCTGTCCTGCATTTCTGGTTTTGACACTTTTTTCAGCATGGCCCTTTTGACCGATGGGAAGCGAGACTTCTTTGTAGCGCTGATTTGCCTTTCCAGGTTGCTTGGTTGGCCAAAAAGGGCGTATGCGTTTTTTCCTGAATATATTCAGGAAAAAACGCATACGCCCTTTTTGGCCAAGGGCATCATTGTCAACGTTTTGCCGCTTTTCATGTGCTTTAAAGACGATTCGAATCTACCTACTGAAATCTGTTTCCTGCAATTCTGCCTTGATTTCAAATCCTCTTCTTTGCCTTCCCTCAATATATTTGTGGACGAGAGTTATCATTTATAGCTCTGCGGGTTTGTGAATTGCAGTGCCCTGAAGCTCCATTTTACAACTCGCTTTTTTGGGAACTGGCCGCAAAAGCGCAGGATGCCTTCAGGTCCTGTTCTGGCTCCGGGGCCAGGCTGACCCTCTGGTTAATTCTTCTTCCTGATGGGAAAATAGAGTGACCTGTACCTGTCCCAACACCAAGAGCTAGTCTCTCATTGGTTCCCCGTCTTCCCGTTCATTCTCAGGACAAATTGCAACCTGTACGGAACAGGAGGTTAAAGGTGCTGATGCTCCAAGTAGGGAGATTGCTAGTAAAGTGGCTGGAATGGCGAACCCGAGCACAAGGAGATGAGAAATGAGGTGCGTTTTAGAAACCTTTCCCCATCACACGGTGTACCATCTTCTGGGTTTCTCATGCATGTTTTCGATGTAGGAAGATGCCCTTGAACCTGGAGATTTGGGACCCATGCGATGGGTACCACGCAGTATTACTTTAAAGGGTCTGCGTTTGCTCACCCAACCTCACCAAACCTCTCAGCCCCAAGAGTGTCCACCCTTATGTCTCATCCAGCTGTGGGTCTACATATGGTCAATCCAGGTTGCATCACAGCCCCTGAATGAATTGTGTAAGAATTTCTCTCTCTTTCACTGTCTTTGTTTCATGGGTTTTTAAAATTATTTTATTTTTATAATGGGGTTTAGCTGCTTTTCACTACTGTGTTTATGCCGCTTTACACCCACTTGACACACTAACAGAGAGATATCAATACATAGGTTTTAAGATTATTACTAGTCAGATATATTCTTGTGCGGTGAATAGGGCGTGTTGAGTCCAGTTCTCGGAGCAAGGAGTAGGTCTTGTCTATTACATATTGGTTTTATGGAACGGTATCTGATCTAATTTGAAACCCTTCTTTTATGTATCTCCCCACCTCACCTTTCCCGTTTAGCAGCCATAGTGTGTTTTCTGCAAGTGCGACTCTGTTCTGTTTTGTAATTCAGTTCAAGTGTAACGGTTTTTACCTTCCCTCTATAAGTGATACCTTATGAGAAGTGTCCTTTTCTGTGTGACTTATTTCACTTAGAATCGTCGTACCTAAATCCACTCATCATGCTGCTACTAGCCTTATGACATTGATTTCATGGCTGAGTGATATTCCTTTGTACATAAGGACCAAAACTTCTTTATCCATTTTTCTCTTTCCTGGGATATTTAAGGTGGAATGAAGTGGAGGTCCTTGTCAACAGAGCAGCCCTAAACTTTGGGCTGCTTGTGTTTTGCTGATTTTTCATTTTCCCAATTTATACCCCGATGAGTGGAAGTGCCCTATGCTCTCTAAGCTGTGTTTTTTAGATATTTCAGGACTCACCGTACACTTCTCCAGAGTGCCTGTTGGCAATTTACATCCCGCCCATCAGTGTAGCAAGGCTCCCATTTCTCCATGGCCTGTCCTGCATTTCTGGTTTTGACACTTTTTTCATCATGGCCCTTTTGACCGATGGGAAGCGACACTTCTTTGGAACGCTGATTTGCCGTTCCAGGTTGCTTGGTTGGCCAAAAAGGGCGTATGCGTTTTTTCCTGAATTTATTCAGGAAAAAACGCATACGCCCTTTTTGGCCAAGGGCATCATTGTCAACGTTTTGCCGCTTTTCATGTGCTTTAAAGACGATTCGAATCTACCTCCTGAAATCTGTTTCCTGCAATTCTGCCTTGATTTCAAATCCTCTTCTTTGCCTTCCCTCAATATATTTGTGGACGAGAGTTATCATTTATAACTCTGCAGGTGTGTGAATTGCAGTGCCCTGAAGCTCCATTTTACAACTCGCTTTTTTGGGAACTGGCCGCAAAAGCGCAGGATGCCTTCAGGTCCTGTTCTGGCTCCGGGGCCAGGCTGACCCTGTGGTTAATTCTTCTTCCTGATGGGAAAATAGAGTGACCTGTGCCTGTCCCAACACAAAGAGATAGTCTCTCATTGGTTCCCCGTCTTCCCGTTCATCCTCAGGACAAATTGCAACCTGTATGGAACAGGAGGTTAAAGGTGCTGATGCTCCAAGTAGGGAGATTGCTAGTAAAGTGGCTGGAATGGCGAACCCGAGCACAAGGAGATGAGAAATGAGGTGCGTTTTAGAAACCTTTCCCCATCACACGGTGTACCATCTTCTGGGTTTCTCATGCATGTTTTCGATGTAGGAAGATGCCCTTGAACCTGGAGATTTGGGACCCATGCGATGGGTACCACGCAGTATTACTTTAAAGGGTCTGCGTTTGCTCACCCAACCTCACAAAACCTCTCAGCCCCAAGAGTGTCCACCCTTATGTCTCATCCAGCTGTGGGTCTACATATGGTCAATCCAGGTTGCATCACAGCCCCTGAATGAATTGTGTAAGAATTTCTCTCTCTTTCACTGTCTTTCTTTCATGGGTTTTTAAAAGTAATTTATTTTTATAATGGGGTTTAGCTGCTTTTCACTGCTGTGTTTATGCCGCTTTACACCCACTTGACACACTAACAGAGAGATATCAATACATAGGTTTTAAGATTATTATTACTCAGATATATTCTTGTGCGGGGAATAGGGCGTGTTGAGTCCAGTTCTCTGAGCAAGAAGTAGGTCTTGTCTATTACATATTGGGTTTATGGAACGGTATCTGAGCTAATTTGAAACCCTTGTTTTATATATCACCCCACCTCACCTTTCCCGTTTAGCAGCCATAGTGTGTTTTCTGCATGTGCGACTATGTTCTGTTTTATAATTCAGTTCAAGTGTAACGGTTTTCACATTCCCTCTATAAGTGATACCTTATGAGAAGTGTCCTTTTCTGTGTGACTTATTTCACTTAGAATCGTCGTACCTAAATCCACTCATCATGCTGCTACTAGCCTTATGCCATTGATTTCATGGCTGAGTGATATTCCATTGTACATAAGGACCACAACTTCTTTATCCATTTTTCTCTTTCCTGGGATATTTAAGGTGGAATGAAGTGGAGGTCCTTGTCAACAGAGCAGCCCTAAACTTTGGGCTGCTTGTGTTTTGCTGATTTTTCATTTTCCCAATTTAAACCCCGATGAGTGGAAGTGCCCTATGCTCTCTAAGCTGTGTTTTTTAGAAATTTAGGACTCACCGTACACTTCTCCAGAGTGCCTGTTGGCAATTTACATCCGGCCCATCAGTGTAGCAAGGCTCCCTTTTCTCCATGGCCTGTCCTGCATTTCTGGTTTTGACACTTTTTTCAGCATGGCCCTTTTGACCGATGGGAAGCGAGACTTCTTTGTAGCGCTGATTTGCCTTTCCAGGTTGCTTGGTTGGCCAAAAAGGGCGTATGCGTTTTTTCCTGAATATATTCAGGAAAAAACGCATACGCCCTTTTTGGCCAAGGGCATCATTGTCAACGTTTTGCCGCTTTTCATGTGCTTTAAAGACGATTCGAATCTACCTACTGAAATCTGTTTCCTGCAATTCTGCCTTGATTTCAAATCCTCTTCTTTGCCTTCCCTCAATATATTTGTGGACGAGAGTTATCATTTATAGCTCTGCGGGTTTGTGAATTGCAGTGCCCTGAAGCTCCATTTTACAACTCGCTTTTTTGGGAACTGGCCGCAAAAGCGCAGGATGCCTTCAGGTCCTGTTCTGGCTCCGGGGCCAGGCTGACCCTCTGGTTAATTCTTCTTCCTGATGGGAAAATAGAGTGACCTGTACCTGTCCCAACACCAAGAGCTAGTCTCTCATTGGTTCCCCGTCTTCCCGTTCATTCTCAGGACAAATTGCAACCTGTACGGAACAGGAGGTTAAAGGTGCTGATGCTCCAAGTAGGGAGATTGCTAGTAAAGTGGCTGGAATGGCGAACCCGAGCACAAGGAGATGAGAAATGAGGTGCGTTTTAGAAACCTTTCCCCATCACACGGTGTACCATCTTCTGGGTTTCTCATGCATGTTTTCGATGTAGGAAGATGCCCTTGAACCTGGAGATTTGGGACCCATGCGATGGGTACCACGCAGTATTACTTTAAAGGGTCTGCGTTTGCTCACCCAACCTCACCAAACCTCTCAGCCCCAAGAGTGTCCACCCTTATGTCTCATCCAGCTGTGGGTCTACATATGGTCAATCCAGGTTGCATCACAGCCCCTGAATGAATTGTGTAAGAATTTCTCTCTCTTTCACTGTCTTTGTTTCATGGGTTTTTAAAATTAATTTATTTTTATAATGGGGTTTAGCTGCTTTTCACTACTGTGTTTATGCCGCTTTACACCCACTTGACACACTAACAGAGAGATATCAATATATAGGTTTTAAGATTATTACTAGTCAGATATATTCTTGTGCGGTGAATAGGGCGTGTTGAGTCCAGTTCTCGGAGCAAGGAGTAGGTCTTGTCTATTACATATTGGTTTTATGGAACGGTATCTGATCTAATTTGAAACCCTTCTTTTATGTATCACCCCACCTCACCTTTCCCGTTTAGCAGCCATAGTGTGTTTTCTGCAAGTGCGACTCTGTTCTGTTTTGTAATTCAGTTCAAGTGTAACGGTTTTTACCTTCCCTCTATAAGTGATACCTTATGAGAAGTGTCCTTTTCTGTGTGACTTATTTCACTTAGAATCGTCGTACCTAAATCCACTCATCATGCTGCTACTAGCCTTATGACATTGATTTCATGGCTGAGTGATATTCCTTTGTACATAAGGACCAAAACTTCTTTATCCATTTTTCTCTTTCCTGGGATATTTAAGGTGGAATGAAGTGGAGGTCCTTGTCAACAGAGCAGCCCTAAACTTTGGGCTGCTTGTGTTTTGCTGATTTTTCATTTTCCCAATTTATACCCCGATGAGTGGAAGTGCCCTATGCTCTCTAAGCTGTGTTTTTTAGATATTTCAGGACTCACCGTACACTTCTCCAGAGTGCCTGTTGGCAATTTACATCCCGCCCATCAGTGTAGCAAGGCTCCCATTTCTCCATGGCCTTTCCTGCATTTCTGGTTTTGACACTTTTTTCAGCATGGCCCTTTTGACCGATGGGATGCGAGACTTCTTTGTAGCGCTGATTTGCCTTTCCAGGTTGCTTGGTTGGCCAAAAAGGGCGTATGCGTTTTTTCCTGAATATATTCAGGAAAAAACGCATACGCCCTTTTTGGCCAAGGGCATCATTGTCAACGTTCTGCCGCTTTTCTTGTGCTTTAAAGACGATTCGAATCTACCTCCTGAAATCTGTTTCCTGAAATTCTGCCTTGATTTCAAATCCTCTTCTTTGCCTTCCCTCAATATATTTGTGGACGAGAGTTATCATGTATAACTCTGCAGGTGTGTGAATTGCAGTGCCCTGAAGCTCCATTTTACAATTCGCTTTTTTGGGAACTGGCCGCAAAAGCGCAGGATGCCTTCAGGTCCTGTTCTGGCTCCGGGGCCAGGCTGACCCTCTGGTTAATTCTTCTTCCTGATGGGAAAATAGAGTGACCTGTGCCTGTCCCAACACCAAGAGCTAGTCTCTCATTGGTTCCCCGTCTTCCTGTTCATCCTCAGGACAAATTGCAACCTGTATGGAACAGGAGGTTAAAGGTGCTGATGCTCCAAGTAGGGAGATTGCTAGTAAAGTGGCTGGAATGGCGAACCCGAGCACAAGGAGATGAGAAATGAGGTGCGTTTTAGAAACCTTTCCCCATCACACGGTGTACCATCTTCTGGGTTTCTCATGCATGTTTTCGATGTAGGAAGATGCCCTTGAACCTGGAGATTTGGGACCCATGCGATGGGTACCACGCAGTATTACTTTAAAGGGTCTGCGTTTGTTCACCCAACCTCACCAAACCTCTCAGCCCCAAGAGGGTCCACCCTTATGTCTCATCCAGCTGTGGGTCTACATATGGTCAATCCAGGTTGCATCACAGCCCCTGAATGAATTGTGTAAGAATTTCTCTCTCTTTCACAGTCTTTGTTTCATGGGTTTTTAAAAGTAATTTATTTTTATAATGGGGTTTAGCTGCTTTTCACTGCTGTGTTTATGCCGCTTTACACCCACTTGACACACTAAAAGAGAGATATCAATACATAGGTTTTAAGATTATTACTAGTCAGATATATTCTTGTGCGGTGAATAGGGCGTGTTGAGTCCAGTTCTCTGAGCAAGGAGTAGGTCTTGTCTATTACATATTGGGTTTATGGAACGGTATCTGAGCTAATTTGAAACCCTTGTTTTATGTATCACCCCACCTCACCTTTCCCGTTTAGCAGCCATAGTGTGTTTTCTGCAAGTGCGACTCTGTTCTGTTTTGTAATTCAGTTCAAGTGTAACGGTTTTTACCTTCCCTCTATAAGTGATACCTTATGAGAAGTGTCCTTTTCTGTGTGACTTATTTCACATAGAATCGTCGTACCTAAATCCACTCATCATGCTGCTACTAGCCTTATGCCATTGATTTCATGGCTGAGTGATATTCCATTGTACATAAGGACCACAACTTCTTTATCCATTTTTCTCTTTCCTGGGATATTTAAGGTGGAATGAAGTGGAGGTCCTTGTCAACAGAGCAGCCCTAAACTTTGGGCTGCTTGTGTTTTGCTGATTTTTCATTTTCCCAATTTATACCCCGATGAGTGGAAGTGCCCTATGCTCTCTAAGCTGTGTTTTTTAGATATTTCAGGACTCACCGTACACTTCTCCAGAGTGCCTGTTGGTAATTTACATCCCGCCCATCAGTGTAGCAAGGCTCCCATTTCTCCATGGCCTGTCCTGCATTTCTGGTTTTGACACTTTTTTCAGCATGGCCCTTTTGACCGATGGGAAGCGAGACTTCTTTGGAGCGCTGATTTGCATTTCCAGGTTGCTTGGTTGGCCAAAAAGGGCGTATGCGTTTTTTCCTGAATATATTCAGGAAAAAACGCATACGCCCTTTTTGGCCAAGGGCATCATTGTCAACGTTTTGCCGCTTTTCATGTGCTTTAAAGACGATTCGAATCTACCTACTGAAATCTGTTTCCTGCAATTCTGCCTTGATTTCAAATCCTCTTCTTTGCCTTCCCTCAATATATTTGTGGACGAGAGTTATCATTTATAACTCTGCGGGTTTGTGAATTGCAGTGCCCTGAAGCTCCATTTTACAACTCGCTTTTTTGGGAACTGGCCGCAAAAGCGCAGGATGGCTTCAGGCACTGTTCTGGTTCCGGGGGGCAGGCTGAGCCTGTGGTTAATTCTTCTTCCTGATGGGAAAATAGAGTGACCTGTGCCTGTCCCAACACCAAGAGCTAGTCTCTCATTGGTTCCCCGTCTTCCCGTTCATCCTCAGGACAAATTGCAACCTGTACGGAACAGGAGGTTAAAGGTGCTGATGCTCCAAGTAGGGAGATTGCTAGTAATGTGGCTGGAATGGCGAAGCCGAGCACAAGGAGATGAGAAATGAGGTGCGTTTTAGAAACCTTTCCCCATCACACGGTGTACCATCTTCTGGGTTTCTCATGCATGTTTTCGATGTAGGAAGATGCCCTTGAACCTGGAGATTTGGGACCCATGCGATGGGTACCACGCAGTATTACTTTAAAGGGTCTGCGTTTGCTCACCCAACCTCACCAAACCTCTCAGCCCCAAGAGGGTCCACCCTTATGTCTCATCCAGCTGTGGGTCTACATATGGTCAATCCAGGTTGCATCACAGCCCCTGAATGAATTGTGTAAGAATTTCTCTCTCTTTCACAGTCTTTGTTTCATGGGTTTTTAAAAGTAATTTATTTTTATAATGGGGTTTAGCTGCTTTTCACTGCTGTGTTTATGCCGCTTTACACCCACTTGACACACTAACAGAGAGATATCAATACATAGGTTTTAAGATTATTACTAGTCAGATATATTCTTGTGCGGTGAATAGGGCGTGTTGAGTCCAGTTCTCTGAGCAAGGAGTAGGTCTTGTCTATTACATATTGGGTTTATGGAACGGTATCTGAGCTAATTTGAAACCCTTGTTTTATGTATCACCCCACCTCACCTTTCCCGTTTAGCAGCCATAGTGTGTTTTCTGCAAGTGCGACTCTGTTCTGTTTTGTAATTCAGTTCAAGTGTAACGGTTTTTACCTTCCCTCTATAAGTGATACCTTATGAGAAGTGTCCTTTTCTGTGTGACTTATTTCACATAGAATCGTCGTACCTAAATCCACTCATCATGCTGCTAAGAGCCTTATGCCATTGATTTCATGGCTGAGTGATATTCCATTGTACATAAGGACCACAACTTCTTTATCCATTTTTCTCTTTCCTGGGATATTTAAGGTGGAATGAAGTGGAGGTCCTTGTCAACAGAGCAGCCCTAAACTTTGGGCTGCTTGTGTTTTGCTGATTTTTCATTTTCCCAATTTATACCCCGATGAGTGGAAGTGCCCTATGCTCTCTAAGCTGTGTTTTTTAGATATTTCAGGACTCACCGTACACTTCTCCAGAGTGCCTGTTGGTAATTTACATCCCGCCCATCAGTGTAGCAAGGCTCCCATTTCTCCATGGCCTGTCCTGCATTTCTGGTTTTGACACTTTTTTCAGCATGGCCCTTTTGACCGATGGGAAGCGAGACTTCTTTGGAGCGCTGATTTGCATTTCCAGGTTGCTTGGTTGGCCAAAAAGGGCGTATGCGTTTTTTCCTGAATATATTCAGGAAAAAACGCATACGCCCTTTTTGGCCAAGGGCATCATTGTCAACGTTTTGCCGCTTTTCATGTGCTTTAAAGACGATTCGAATCTACCTACTGAAATCTGTTTCCTGCAATTCTGCCTTGATTTCAAATCCTCTTCTTTGCCTTCCCTCAATATATTTGTGGACGAGAGTTATCATTTATAACTCTGCGGGTTTGTGAATTGCAGTGCCCTGAAGCTCCATTTTACAACTCGCTTTTTTGGGAACTGGCCGCAAAAGCGCAGGATGGCTTCAGGCACTGTTCTGGTTCCGGGGGGCAGGCTGAGCCTGTGGTTAATTCTTCTTCCTGATGGGAAAATAGAGTGACCTGTGCCTGTCCCAACACCAAGAGCTAGTCTCTCATTGGTTCCCCGTCTTCCCGTTCATCCTCAGGACAAATTGCAACCTGTACGGAACAGGAGGTTAAAGGTGCTGATGCTCCAAGTAGGGAGATTGCTAGTAAAGTGGCTGGAATGGCGAAGCCGAGCACAAGGAGATGAGAAATGAGGTGCGTTTTAGAAACCTTTCCCCATCACACGGTGTACCATCTTCTGGGTTTCTCATGCATGTTTTCGATGTAGGAAGATGCCCTTGAACCTGGAGATTTGGGACCCATGCGATGGGTACGACGCAGTATTACTTTAAGGGGTCTGCGTTTGTTCACCCAACCTCACCAAACCTCTCAGCCCCAAGAGTGTCCACCCTTATGTCTCATCCAGCTGTGGGTCTACATATGGTCAATCCAGGTTGCATCACAGCCCCTGAATGAATTGTGTAAGAATTTCTCTCTCTTTCACTGTCTTTGTTTCATGGGTTTTTAAAAGTAATTTATTTTTATAATGGGGTTAGCTGCTTTTCACTGCTGTGTTTATGCTGCTTTACACCCACTTGACACACTAACAGAGAGATATCAATACATAGGTTTTAAGATTATTACTAGTCAGATATATTCTTGTGCGGTGAATAGGGCGTGTTGAGTCCAGTTCTCTGAGCAAGGAGTAGGTCTTGTCTATTACATATTGGGTTTATGGAACGGTATCTGAGCTAATTTGAAACCCTTGTTTTATGTATCACCCCACCTCACCTTTCCCGTTTAGCAGCCATAGTGTGTTTTCTGCATGTGCGACTCTGTTCTGTTTTGTAATTCAGTTCAAGTGTAACGGTTTTTACCTTCCCTCTATAAGTGATACCTTATGAGAAGTGTCCTTTTCTGTGTGACTTATTTCACTTAGAATCGTCGTACCTAAATCCACTCATCATGCTGCTACTAGCCTTATGCCATTGATTTCATGGCTGAGTGATATTCCATTGTACATAAGGACCACAACTTCTTTATCCATTTTTCTCTTTCCTGGGATATTTAAGGTGGAATGAAGTGGAGGTCCTTGTCAACAGAGCAGCCCTAAACTTTGGGCTGCTTGTGTTTTGCTGATTTTTCATTTTCCCAATTTATACCCCGATGAGTGGAAGTGCCCTATGCTCTCTAAGCTGTGTTTTTTAGATATTTCAGGACTCACCGTACACTTCTCCAGAGTGCCTGTTGGCAATTTACATCCCGCCCATCAGTGTAGCAAGGCTCCCATTTCTCCATGGCCTGTCCTGCATTTCTGGTTTTGACACTTTTTTCAGCATGGCCCTTTTGACCGATGGGAAGCGAGACTTCTTTGGAGCGCTGATTTGCATTTCCAGGTTGCTTGGTTGGCCAAAAAGGGCGTATGCGTTTTTTCCTGAATATATTCAGGAAAAAACGCATACGCCCTTTTTGGCCAAGGGCATCATTGTCAACGTTTTACCGCTTTTCATGTGCTTTAAAGACGATTCGAATCTACCTACTGAAATCTGTTTCCTGCAATTCTGCCTTGATTTCAAATCCTCTTCTTTGCCTTCCCTCAATATATTTGTGGACGAGAGTTATCATTTATAACTCTGCGGGTTTGTGAATTGCAGTGCCCTGAAGCTCCATTTTACAACTCGCTTTTTTGGGAACTGGCCGCAAAAGCGCAGGATGGCTTCAGGCACTGTTCTGGTTCCGGGGGGCAGGCTGAGCCTGTGGTTAATTCTTCTTCCTGATGGGAAAATAGAGTGACCTGTGCCTGTCCCAACACCAAGAGCTAGTCTCTCATTGGTTCCCCGTCTTCCCGTTCATCCTCAGGACAAATTGCAACCTGTACGGAACAGGAGGTTAAAGGTGCTGATGCTCCAAGTAGGGAGATTGCTAGTAAAGTGGCTGGAATGGCGAAGCCGAGCACAAGGAGATGAGAAATGAGGTGCGTTTTAGAAACCTTTCCCCATCACACGGTGTACCATCTTCTGGGTTTCTCATGCATGTTTTCGATGTAGGAAGATGCCCTTGAACCTGGAGATTTGGGACCCATGCGATGGGTACGACGCAGTATTACTTTAAGGGGTCTGCGTTTGCTCACCCAACCTCACCAAACCTCTCAGCCCCAAGAGTGTCCACCCTTATGTCTCATCCAGCTGTGGGTCTACATATGGTCAATCCAGGTTGCATCACAGCCCCTGAATGAATTGTGTAAGAATTTCTCTCTCTTTCACTGTCTTTGTTTCATGGGTTTTTAAAAGTAATTTATTTTTATAATGGGGTTAGCTGCTTTTCACTGCTGTGTTTATGCTGCTTTACACCCACTTGACACACTAACAGAGAGATATCAATACATAGGTTTTAAGATTATTACTAGTCAGATATATTCTTGTGCGGTGAATAGGGCGTGTTGAGTCCAGTTCTCTGAGCAAGGAGTAGGTCTTGTCTATTACATATTGGGTTTATGGAACGGTATCTGAGCTAATTTGAAACCCTTGTTTTATGTATCACCCCACCTCACCTTTCCCGTTTAGCAGCCATAGTGTGTTTTCTGCATGTGCGACTCTGTTCTGTTTTGTAATTCAGTTCAAGTGTAACGGTTTTTACCTTCCCTCTATAAGTGATACCTTATGAGAAGTGTCCTTTTCTGTGTGACTTATTTCACTTAGAATCGTCGTACCTAAATCCACTCATCATGATGCTACTAGCCTTATGCCATTGATTTCATGGCTGAGTGATATTCCATTGTACATAAGGACCACAACTTCTTTATCCATTTTTCTCTTTCCTGGGATATTTAAGGTGGAATGAAGTGGAGGTCCTTGTCAACAGAGCAGCCCTAAACTTTGGGCTGCTTGTGTTTTGCTGATTTTTCATTTTCCCAATTTATACCCCGATGAGTGGAAGTGCCCTATGCTCTCTAAGCTGTGTTTTTTAGATATTTCAGGACTCACCGTACACTTCTCCAGAGTGCCTGTTGGCAATTTACATCCCGCCCATCAGTGTAGCAAGGCTCCCATTTCTCCATGGCCTGTCCTGCATTTCTGATTTTGACACTTTTTTCAGCATGGCCCTTTTGACCGATGGGAAGCGAGACTTCTTGGTAGCGCTGATTTGCCTTTCCAGGTTGCTTGGTTGGCCAAAAAGGGCGTATGCGTTTTTTCCTGAATATATTCAGGAAAAAACGCATACGCCCTTTTTGGCCAAGGGCATCATTGTCAACGTTTTGCCGCTTTTCATGTGCTTTAAAGACGATTCGAATCTACCTCCTGAAATCTGTTTCCTGCAATTCTGCCTTGATTTCAAATCCTCTTCTTTGCCTTCCCTCAATATATTTGTGGACGAGAGTTATCATTTATAACTCTGCGGGTTTGTGAATTGCAGTGCCCTGAAGCTCCATTTTACAACTCGCTTTTTTGGGAACTGGCCGCAAAAGCGCAGGATGGCTTCAGGCACTGTTCTGGTTCCGGGGGGCAGGCTGAGCCTGTGGTTAATTCTTCTTCCTGATGGGAAAATAGAGTGACCTGTGCCTGTCCCAACACCAAGAGCTAGTCTCTCATTGGTTCCCCGTCTTCCCGTTCATCCTCAGGACAAATTGCAACCTGTACGGAACAGGAGGTTAAAGGTGCTGATGCTCCAAGTAGGGAGATTGCTATTAAAGTGGCTGGAATGGCGAAGCCGAGCACAAGGAGATGAGAAATGAGGTGCGTTTTAGAAACCTTTCCCCATCACACGGTGTACCATCTTCTGGGTTTCTCATGCATGTTTTCGATGTAGGAAGATGCCCTTGAACCTGGAGATTTGGGACCCATGCGATGGGTACGACGCAGTATTACTTTAAGGGGTCTGCGTTTGCTCACCCAACCTCACCAAACCTCTCAGCCCCAAGAGTGTCCACCCTTATGTCTCATCCAGCTGTGGGTCTACATATGGTCAATCCAGGTTGCATCACAGCCCCTGAATGAATTGTGTAAGAATTTCTCTCTCTTTCACTGTCTTTGTTTCATGGGTTTTTAAAAGTAATTTATTTTTATAATGGGGTTAGCTGCTTTTCACTGCTGTGTTTATGCTGCTTTACACCCACTTGACACACTAACAGAGAGATATCAATACATAGGTTTTAAGATTATTACTAGTCAGATATATTCTTGTGTGGTGAATAGGGCGTGTTGAGTCCAGTTCTCTGAGCAAGAAGTAGGTCTTGTCTATTACATATTGGGTTTATGGAACGGTATCTGAGCTAATTTGAAACCCTTGTTTTATGTATCACCCCACCTCACCTTTCCCGTTTAGCAGCCATAGTGTGTTTTCTGCAAGTGCGACTCTGTTCTGTTTTGTAATTCAGTTCAAGTGTAACGGTTTTTACCTTCCCTCTATAAGTGATACCTTATGAGAAGTGTCCTTTTCTGTGTGACTTATTTCACTTAGAATCGTCGTACCTAAATCCACTCATCATGCTGCTACTAGCCTTATGACATTGATTTCATGGCTGAGTGATATTCCTTTGTACATAAGGACCAAAACTTCTTTATCCATTTTTTCCTTTCCTGGGATATTTAAGGTGGAATGAAGTGGAGGTCCTTGTCAACAGAGCAGCCCTAAACTTTGGGCTGCTTGTGTTTTGCTGATTTTTCATTTTCCCAATTTATACCCCGATGAGTGGAAGTGCCCTATGCTCTCTAAGCTGTGTTTTTTAGATATTTCAGGACTCACCGTACACTTCTCCAGAGTGCCTGTTGGCAATTTACATCCCGCCCATCAGTGTAGCAAGGCTCCCATTTCTCCATGGCCTTTCCTGCATTTCTGGTTTTGACACTTTTTTCAGCATGGCCCTTTTGACCGATGGGAAGCGAGACTTCTTTGTAGCGCTGATTTGCCTTTCCAGGTTGCTTGGTTGGCCAAAAAGGGCGTATGCGTTTTTTCCTGAATATATTCAGGAAAAAACGCATACGCCCTTTTTGGCCAAGGGCATCATTGTCAACGTTTTGCCGCTTTTCATGTGCTTTAAAGACGATTCGAATCTACCTCCTGAAATCTGTTTCCTGCAATTCTACCTTTATTTCAAATCCTCTTCTTTGCCTTCCCTCAATATATTTGTGGACGAGAGTTATCATTTATAACTCTGCAGGTTTGTGAATTGCAGTGCCCTGAAGCTCCATTTTACAACTCGCTTTTTTGGGAACTGGCCGCAAAATCGCAGGATGCCTTCAGGTCCTGTTCTGGTTCCGGGGCCAGGCTGACCCTGTGGTTAATTCTTCTTCCTGATGGGAAAATAGAGTGACCTGTGCCTGTCCCAACACAAAGAGCTAGTCTCTCATTGGTTCCCCATCTTCCCGTTCATCCTCAGGACAATTTGCAACCTGTACGCAACAGGAAGTTAAAGGTGCTGATGCTCCAAGTAGGGAGATTGCTAGTAAAGTGGCTGGAATGGCGAACCCGAGCACAAGGAGAATGGAAATGAGGTGCGTTTTAGAAACCTTTCCCCATCACACGGTGTACCATCTTCTGGGTTTCTCATGCATGTTTTCGATGTAGGAAGATGCCCTTGAAGCTGGAGATTTGGGACCCATGCGATGGGTACCACGCAGTATTACTTTAAAGGTTCTGCGTTTGCTCACCCAACCTCACCCAACCTCTCAGCCACAAGAGGGCCCACCCTTATGTCTCATCCAGCTGTGGGTCTACATATGGTCAATCCAGGTTGCATCACAGCCCCTGAATGAATTGTGTAAGAATTTCTCTCTCTTTCACTGTCTTTGTTTCATGGGTTTTTAAAAGTAATTTATTTTTATAATGGGGTTTAGCTGCTTTTCACTGCTGTGTTTATGCCGCTTTACACCCACTTGACACATAACAGAGAGATATCAATACATAGGTTTTAAGATTATTACTAGTCAGATATATTCTTGTGCGGTGAATAGGGCGTGTTGAGTCCAGTTCTCTGAGCAAGGAGTAGGTCTTGTCTATTACATATTGGGTTTATGGAACGGTATCTGAGCTAATTTGAAACCCTTGTTTTATGTATCACCCCACCTCACCTTTCCCGTTTAGCAGCCATAGTGTGTTTTCTGCATGTGCGACTCTGTTCTGTTTTGTAATTCAGTTCAAGTGTAACGGTTTTTACATTCCCTCTATAAGTGATACCTTATGAGAAGTGTCCTTTTCTGTGTGACTTATTTCACTTAGAATCGTCGTACCTAAATCCACTCATCATGCTGCTACTAGCCTTATGCCATTGATTTCATGGCTGAGTGATATTCCATT
This sequence comes from Balaenoptera physalus, assembly GCF_965194825.1. Lineage (NCBI taxonomy): Eukaryota > Metazoa > Chordata > Mammalia > Artiodactyla > Balaenopteridae > Balaenoptera > Balaenoptera physalus. The sequence continues at coordinate 159,370 of NW_028126057.1, read as the reverse complement.
GTACATAAGGACCACAACTTCTTTATCCATTTTTCTCTTTCCTGGGATATTTAAGGTGGAATGAAGTGGAGGTCCTTGTCAACAGAGCAGCCCTAAACTTTGGGCTGCTTGTGTTTTGCTGATTTTTCATTTTCCCAATTTATACCCCAATGAGTGGAAGTGCCCTATGCTCTCTAAGCTGTGTTTTTTAGATATTTCAGGACTCACCGTACACTTCTCCAGGGTGGCTGTTGGCAATTTACATCCCGCCCATCAGTGTAGCAAGGCTCCCATTTCTCCATGGCCTGTCCTGCATTTCTGGTTTTGACACTTTTTTCAGCATGGCCCTTTTGACCGATGGGAAGCGAGACTTCTTTGTAGCGCTGATTTGCCTTTCCAGGTTGCTTGGTTGGCAAAAAAGGGCGTATGCGTTTTTTCCTGAATATATTCAGGAAAAAACGCATACGCCCTTTTTGGCCGAGGGCATCATTGTCAAGGTTTTGCCGCATTTCATGTGCTTTAAAGACGATTCGAATCTACCTACTGAAATCTGTTTCCTGCAATTCTGCCTTGATTTCAAATCCTCTTCTTTGCCTTCCCTCAATATATTTGTGCACGAGATTTATCATTTATAACTCTGCAGGTTTGTGAATTGCAGTGCCCTGAAGCTCCATTTTACAACTCGCTTTTTTGGGAACTGGCCGCAAAAGCGCAGGATGGCTTGAGGCCCTGTTCTGGTTCCGGGGGGCAGGCTGAGCCTGTGGTTAATTCTTCTTCCTGATGGGAATATAGAGTGACCTGTGCCTGTCCCAACACTAAGAGCTAGTCTCTCATTGGTTCCCCGTCTTCCCGTTCATCCTCAGGACAAATTGCAACCTGTACGGAACAGGAGGTTAAAGGTGCTGATGCTCCAAGTAGGGAGATTGCTAGTAAAGTGGCTGGAATGGCGAACCCGAGCACAAGGAGATGAGAAATGAGGTGCGTTTTAGAAACCTTTCCCCATCACACGGTGTACCATCTTCTGGGTTTCTCATGCATGTTTTCGTTGTAGGAAGATGCCCTTGAACCTGGAGATTTGGGACCCATGCGATGGGTACCACGCAGTATTACTTTAAAGGGTCTGCGTTTGCTCACCCAACCTCACCAAACCTCTCAGCCCCAAGAGTGTCCACCCTTATGTCTCATCCAGCTGTGGGTCTACATATGGTCAATCCAGGTTGCATCACAGCCCCTGAATGAATTGTGTAAGAATTTCTCTCTCTTTCCCTGACTTTGTTTCATGGGTTTTTAAAATTAATTTATTTTTATAATGGGGTTTAGCTGCTTTTCACTGCTGTGTTTATGCCGCTTTACACCCACTTGACACACTAACAGAGAGATATCAATACATAGGTTTTAAGATTATTACTAGTCAGATATATTCTTGTGCGGTGAATAGGGCGTGTTGAGTGCATTACTCTGAGCAAGGAGTAGGTCTTGTCTATTACATATTCGGTTTATGGAACGGTATCTGAGCTAATTTGAAACCCTTTTTTTATGTATCACCCCACCTCACCTTTCCCGTTTAGCAGCCATAGTGTGTTTTCTGCATGTGCGACTCTGTTCTGTTTTGTAATTCAGTTCAAGTGTAACGGTTTTTACATTCCCTCTATAAGTGATACCTTATGAGAAGTGTCCTTTTCTGTGTGACTTATTTCACTTAGAATCGTCGTACCTAAATCCACTCATCATGCTGCTACTAGCCTTATGCCATTGATTTCATGGCTGAGTGATATTCCATTGTACATAAGGACCACAACTTCTTTATCCATTTTTCTCTTTCCTGGGATATTTAAGGTGGAATGAAGTGGAGGTCCTTGTCAACAGAGCAGCCCTAAACTTTGGGCTGCCTGTGTTTTGCTGATTTTTCATTTTCCCAATTTATACCCCGATGAGTGGAAGTGCCCTATGCTCTCTAAGCTGTGTTTTTTAGATATTTCAGGACTCACCGTACACTTCTCCAGAATGCCTGTTGGCAATTTACATCCCGCCCATCAGTGTAGCAAGGCTCCCATTTCTCCATGGCCTGTCCTGCATTTCTGGTTTTGACACTTTTTTCAGCATGGCCCTTTTAACCGATGGGAAGCGAGACTTCTTTGTAGCGCTGATTTGCCTTTCCAGGTTGCTTGGTTGACCAAAAAGAGCGTATGCGTTTTTTCCTGAATATATTCAGGAACAAACGCATATGCCCTTTTTGGCCAAGGGCATCATTGTCAACGTTTTGCCGCTTTTCATGTGCTTTAAAGACGATTCGAATCTACCTCCTGAAATCTGTATCCTGCAATTCTGCCTTGATTTCAAATCCTCTTCTTTGCCTTCCCTCAATATATTTGTGGACGAGAGTTATCATTTATAACTCTGCAGGTTTGTGAATAGCAGTGCCCTGAAGCTCCATTTTACAACTCTCTTTTTTGGGAACTGGCCGCAAAAGCGCAGGATGGCTTCAGGCCCTGTTCTGGTTCCGGGGGGCAGGCTGAGCCTGTGGTTAATTCTTCTTCCTGATGGGAAAATACAGTGACCTGTGCCTGTCCCAAAACCAAGAGCTAGTCTCTCATTGGTTCCCCGTCTTCCCGTTCATCCTCAGGACAAATTGCAACCTGTACGGAACAGGAGGTTAAAGGTGCTGATGCTCCAAGTAGGGAGATTGCTAGTAAAGTGGCTGGAATGGCGAACCCGAGCATAAGGAGAATGGAAATGAGGTGCGTTTTAGAAACCATTCCCCATCACACAGTGTACCATCATCTGGGTTTCTCATGCATGTTTTCGATGTAGGAAGATGCCCTTGAACCTGGAGATTTGGGACCCATGCGATGGGTACCACGCAGTATTACTTTAAAGGGTCTGCGTTTGCTCACCCAACCTCACAAAACCTCTCAGACCCAAGAGGGTCCACCCTTATGTCTCATCCAGCTGTGGGTCGACATATGGTCTATCCAGGTTGCATCACAGCCCCTGAATGAATTGTGTAAGAATTTCTCTCTCTTTCACTGTCTTTGTTTCATGGGTTTTTAAAATTAATTTATTTTTATAATGGGGTTTAGCTGCTTTTCACTGCTGTGTTTATGCCGCTTTACACCCACTTGACACACTAACAGAGAGATATCAATACATAGGTTTTAAGATTATTACTAGTCAGATATATTCTTGTGCGGTGAATAGGGCGTGTTGAGTGCATTACTCTGAGCAAGGAGTAGGTCTTGTCTATTACATATTGGGTTTATGGAACGGTATCTGAGCTAATTTGAAACCCTTTTTTTATGTATCACCCCACCTCACCTTTCCCGTTTAGCAGCCATAGTGTGTTTTCTGCATGTGCGACTCTGTTCTGTTTTGTAATTCAGTTCAAGTGTAACGGTTTTTACATTCCCTCTATAAGTGATACCTTATGAGAAGTGTCCTTTTCTGTGTGACTTATTTCACTTAGAATCGTCGTACCTAAATCCACTCATCATGCTGCTACTAGCCTTATGCCATTGATTTCATGGCTGAGTGATATTCCATTGTACATAAGGACCACAACTTCTTTATCCATTTTTCTCTTTCCTGGGATATTTAAGGTGGAATGAAGTGGAGGTCCTTGTCAACAGAGCAGCCCTAAACTTTGGGCTGCTTGTGTTTTGCTGATTTTTCATTTTCCCAATTTATACCCCGATGAGTGGAAGTGCCCTATGCTCTTTAAGCTGTGTTTTTTAGATATTTCAGGACACACCCTGCACTTCTCCAGAGTGCCTGTTGGCAATTTACATCCCGCCCATCAGTGTAGCAAGGCTCCCATTTCTCCATGGCCTGTCCTGCATTTCTGGTTTTGACACTTTTTTCAGCATGGCCCTTTTGACCGATGGGAAGCGAGACTTCTTTGTAGCGCTGATTTGCCTTTCCAGGTTGCTTGGTTGACCAAAAAGACCGTATGCGTTTTTTCCTGAATATATTCAGGAACAAACGCATACGCCCTTTTTGGCCAAAGGCATCATTGTCAACGTTTTGCCGCTTTTCATGTGCTTTAAAGACGATTCGAATCTACCTCCTGAAATCTGTATCCTGCAATTCTGCCTTGATTTCAAATCCTCTTCTTTGCCTTCCCTCAATATATTTGTGGACGAGAGTTATCATTTATAACTCTGCAGGTTTGTGAATAGCAGTGCCCTGAAGCTCCATTTTACAACTCTCTTTTTTGGGAACTGGCCGCAAAAGCGCAGGATGGCTTCAGGCCCTGTTCTGGTTCCGGGGGGCAGGCTGAGCCTGTGGTTAATTCTTCTTCCTGATGGGAAAATAGAGTGACCTGTGCCTGTCCCAACACCTAGAGCTAGTCTCTCATTGGTTCCCCGTCTTCCCGTTCATCCTCAGGACAAATTGCAACCTGTACGGAACAGGAGGTTAAAGGTGCTGATGCTCCAAGTAGGGAGATTGCTAGTAAAGTTGCTGGAATGGCGAACCCGAGCACAAGGAGAATGGAAATGAGGTGCGTTTTAGAAACCATTCCCCATCACACAGTGTACCATCTTCTGGGTTTCTCATGCATGTTTTCGATGTAGGAAGATGCCCTTGAACCTGGAGATTTGGGACCCATGCGATGGGTACCACGCAGTATTACTTTAAAGGGTCTGCGTTTGCTCACCCAACCTCACAAAACCTCTCAGACCCAACAGGGTCCACCCTTATGTCGCATCCAGCTGTGGGTCTACATATGGTCTATCCAGGTTGCATCACAGCCCCTGAATGAATTGTGTAAGAATTTCTCTCTCTTTCACTGTCTTTGTTTCATGGGTTTTTAAAATTAATTTATTTTTATAATGGGGTTTAGCTGCTTTTCACTGCTGTGTTTATGCCGCTTTACACCCACTTGACACACTAACAGAGAGATATCAATACATAGGTTTTAAGATTATTACTAGTCAGATATATTCTTGTGCGGTGAATAGGGCGTGTTGAGTGCATTACCCTGAGCAAGGAGTAGGTCTTGTCTATTACATATTCGGTTTATGGAACGGTATCTGAGCTAATTTGAAACCCTTTTTTTATGTATCACCCCACCTCACCTTTCCCGTTTAGCAGCCATAGTGTGTTTTCTGCATGTGCGACTCTGTTCTGTTTTGTAATTCAGTTCAAGTGTAACGGTTTTTACATTCCCTCTATAAGTGATACCTTATGAGAAGTGTCCTTTTCTGTGTGACTTATTTCACTTAGAATCGTCGTACCTAAATCCACTCATCATGCTGCTACTAGCCTTATGCCATTGATTTCATGGCTGAGTGATATTCCATTGTACATAAGGACCACAACTTCTTTATCCATTTTTCTCTTTCCTGGGATATTTAAGGTGGAATGAAGTGGAGGTCCTTGTCAACAGAGCAGCCCTAAACTTTGGGCTGCTTGTGTTTTGCTGATTTTTCATTTTCCCAATTTATACCCCGATGAGTGGAAGTGCCCTATGCTCTCTAAGCTGTGTTTTTTAGATATTTCAGGACACACCCTGCACTTCTCCAGAGTGCCTGTTGGCAATTTACATCCCGCCCATCAGTGTAGCAAGGCTCCCATTTCTCCATGGCCTGTCCTGCATTTCTGGTTTTGACACTTTTTTCAGCATGGCCCTTTTGACCGATGGGAAGCGAGACTTCTTTGTAGCACTGATTTGCCTTTCCAGGTTGCTTGGTTGACCAAAAAGAGCATATGCGTTTTTTCCTGAATATATTCAGGAACAAACGCATACGCCCTTTTTGGCCAAGGGCATCATTGTCAACGTTTTGCCGCTTTTCATGTGCTTTAAAGACGATTCGAATCTACCTCCTGAAATCTGTTTCCTGCAAATCTGCCTTGATTTCAAATCCTCTTCTTTGCCTTCCCTCAATATATTTGTGGACGAGAGTTATCATTTATAACTCTGCAGGTTTGTGAATTGCAGTGCCCTGAAGCTCCATTTTACAACTCTCTTTTTTGGGAACTGGCCGCAAAAGCGCAGGATGGCTTCAGGCCCTGTTCTGGTTCCGGGGGTCAGGCTGAGCCTGTGGTTAATTCTTCTTCCTGATGGGAAAATAGAGTGACCTGTGACTGTCCCAACACCAAGAGCTAGTCTCTCATTGGTTCCCCGTCTTCCCATTCATCCTAAGGACAAATTACAACCTGTACGGAACAGGAGGTTAAAGGTGCTGATTCTCCAAGTAGGGAGATTGCTAGTAAAGTGGCTGGAATGGCGAACCCGAGCACAAGGATATGAGAAATGAGGTGCGTTTTAGAAACCTTTCCCCATCACACGGTGTACCATCTTCTGGGTTTCTCATGCATGCTTTCGATGTAGGAAGATGCCCTTGAACCTGGAGATTTGGGACCCATGCGATGGGTACCACGCAGTATTACTTTAAAGGGTCTGCGTTTGCTCACCCAACCTCACCAAACCTCTCAGCCCCAAGAGTGTCCACCCTTATGTCTCATCCAGCTGTGGGTCTACATATGGTCAATCCAGGTTGCATCACAGCCCCTGAATGAATTGTGTAAGAATTTCTCTCTCTTTCACTCTCTTTGTTTCATGGGTTTTTAAAAGTAATTTATTTTTATAATGGGGTTTAGCTGCTTTTCACTGCTGTGTTTATGCCGCTTTACACCCACTTGACACACTAACAGAGAGATATCAATACATAGGTTTTAAGATTATTACTAGTCAGATATATTCTTGTGCGGTGAAAAGGGCTTGTTGAGTCCAGTTCTCTGAGCAAGAAGTAGGTCTTGTCTATTACATATTGGGTTTATGGAACGGTATCTGAGCTAATTTGAAACCCTTGTTTTATGTATCACCCCACCTCACCTTTCCCGTGTAGCAGCCATAGTGTGTTTTCTGCATGTGCGACTCTGTTCTGTTTTGTAATTCAGTTCAAGTGTAACGGTTTTTACATTCCCTCTATAAGTGATACCTTATGAGAAGTGTCCTTTTCTGTGTGACTTATTTCACTTAGAATCGTCGTACCTAAATCCACTCATCATGCTGCTACTAGCCTTATGCCATTGATTTCATGGCTGAGTGATATTCCACTGTACATAAGGAACACAACTTCTTTATCCATTTTTCTCTTTCCTGGGATATTTAAGGTGGAATGAAGTGGAGGTCCTTGTCAACAGAGCAGCCCTAAACTTTGGGCTGCCTGTGTTTTGCTGATTTTTCATTTTCCCAATTTATACCCCGATGAGTGGAAGTGCCCTATGCTCTCTAAGCTGTGTTTTTTAGATATTTCAGGACTCACCGTACAGTTCTCCAGAATGCCTGTTGGCAGTTTACATCCCGTCCATCAGTGTAGCAAGGCTCCCATTTCTCCATGGCCTGTCCTGCATTTCTGGTTTTGACACTTTTTTCAGCATGGCCCTTTTGACCGATGGGAAGCGAGACTTCTTTGGAGCGCTGATTTGCCTTTCCAGGTTGCTTGGTTGGCCAAAAAGGGCATATGCGTTTTTTTCCTGAATATATTCAGGAACAAACGCATACGCCCTTTTTGGCCAAGGGCATCATTGTCAACGTTTTGCCGCTTTTCATGTGCTTTAAAGGCGATTCGAATCTACCTCCTGAAATCTGTATCCTGCAATTCTGCCTTGATTTCAAATCCTCTTCTTTGCCTTCCCTCAATATATTTGTGGACGAGAGTTATCATTTATAACTCTGCAGGTTTGTGAATTGCAGTGCCCTGAAGCTCCATTTTACAACTCGCTTTTTTGGGAACTGGCCGCAAAAGCGCAGGATGGCTTCAGGCCCTGTTCTGGTTCCGGGGGGCAGGCTGAGCCTGTGGTTAATTCTTATTCCTGATGGGAAAATAGAGTGACCTGTGCCTGTCCCAACACCAAGAGCTAGTCTCTCATTGGTTCCCCGTCTTCCCGTTCATCCTCAGGACAAATTGCAACCTGTACGGAACAGGAGGTTAAAGGTGCTGATGCTCCAAGTAGGGAGATTGCTAGTAAAGTGGCTGGAATGGCGAACCCGAGCACAAGGAGATGAGAAATGAGGTGCGTTTTAGAAACCTTTCCCCATCACACGGTGTACCATCTTCTGGGTTTCTCATGCATGTTTTCGATGTAGGAAGATGCCCTTGAACCTGGAGATTTGGGACCCATGCGATGGGTACCACGCAGTATTACTTTAAAGGGTCTGCGTTTGCTCACCCAACCTCACAAAACCTCTCAGACCCAACAGGGTCCACCCTTATGTCTCATCCAGCTGTGGGTCTACATATGGTCAATCCAGGTTGCATCACAGCCCCTGAATGAATTGTGTAAGAATTTCTCTCTCTTTCACTCTCTTTGTTTCATGGGTTTTTAAAAGTAATTTATTTTTATAATGGGGTTTAGCTGCTTTTCACTGCTGTGTTTATGCCGCTTTACACCCACTTGACACACTAACAGAGAGATATCAATACATAGGTTTTAAGATTATTACTAGTCAGATATATTCTTGTGCGGTGAATAGGGCGTGTTGAGTCCAGTTCTCTGAGCAAGAAGTAGGTCTTGTCTATTACATATTGGGTTTATGGAACGGTATCTGAGCTAATTTGAAACCCTTGTTTTATGTATCACCCCACCTCACCTTTCCCGTTTACAGCCATAGTGTGTTTTCTGCATGTGCGACTCTGTTCTGTTTTCAAATTCAGTTCAAGTGTAACGGTTTTTACATTCCCTCTATAAGTGATACCTTATGAGAAGTGTCCTTTTCTGTGTGACTTATTTCACTTAGAATCGTCGTACCTAAATCCACTCATCATGCTGCTACTAGCCTTATGCCATTGATTTCATGGCTGAGTGATATTCCACTGTACATAAGGAACACAACTTCTTTATCCATTTTTCTCTTTCCTGGGATATTTAAGGTGGAATGAAGTGGAGGTCCTTGTCAACAGAGCAGCCCTCAACTTTGGGCTGCCTGTGTTTTGCTGATTTTTCATTTTCCCAATTTATACCCCGATGAGTGGAAGTGCCCTATGCTCTCTAAGCTGTGTTTTTTAGATATTTCAGGACTCACCGTACACTTCTCCAGAATGCCTGTTGGCAGTTTACATCCCGTCCATCAGTGTAGCAAGGCTCCCATTTCTCCATGGCCTGTCCTGCATTTCTGGTTTTGACACTTTTTTCAGCATGGCCCTTTTGACCGATGGGAAGCGAGACTTCTTTGGAGCGCTGATTTGCCTTTCCAGGTTGCTTGGTTGGCCAAAAAGGGCATATGCGTTTTTTTCCTGAATATATTCAGGAACAAACGCATACGCCCTTTTTGGCCAAGGGCATCATTGTCAACGTTTTGCCGCTTTTCATGTGCTTTAAAGGCGATTCGAATCTACCTCCTGAAATCTGTATCCTGCAATTCTGCCTTGATTTCAAATCCTCTTCTTTGCCTTCCCTCAATATATTTGTGGACGAGAGTTATCATTTATAACTCTGCAGGTTTGTGAATTGCAGTGCCCTGAAGCTCCATTTTACAACTCGCTTTTTTGGGAACTGGCCGCAAAAGCGCAGGATGGCTTCAGGCCCTGTTCTGGTTCCGGGGGGCAGGCTGAGCCTGTGGTTAATTCTTCTTCCTGATGGGAAAATACAGTGACCTGTGCCTGTCCCAAAACCAAGAGCTAGTCTCTCATTGGTTCCCCGTCTTCCCGTTCATCCTCAGGACAAATTGCAACCTGTACGGAACAGGAGGTTAAAGGTGCTGATGCTCCAAGTAGGGAGATTGCTAGTAAAGTGGCTGGAATGGCGAACCCGAGCATAAGGAGAATGGAAATGAGGTGCGTTTTAGAAACCATTCCCCATCACACAGTGTACCATCATCTGGGTTTCTCATGCATGTTTTCGATGTAGGAAGATGCCCTTGAACCTGGAGATTTGGGACCCATGCGATGGGTACCACGCAGTATTACTTTAAAGGGTCTGCGTTTGCTCACCCAACCTCACAAAACCTCTCAGACCCAAGAGGGTCCACCCTTATGTCTCATCCAGCTGTGGGTCGACATATGGTCTATCCAGGTTGCATCACAGCCCCTGAATGAATTGTGTAAGAATTTCTCTCTCTTTCACTGTCTTTGTTTCATGGGTTTTTAAAATTAATTTATTTTTATAATGGGGTTTAGCTGCTTTTCACTGCTGTGTTTATGCCGCTTTACACCCACTTGACACACTAACAGAGAGATATCAATACATAGGTTTTAAGATTATTACTAGTCAGATATATTCTTGTGCGGTGAATAGGGCGTGTTGAGTGCATTACTCTGAGCAAGGAGTAGGTCTTGTCTATTACATATTGGGTTTATGGAACGGTATCTGAGCTAATTTGAAACCCTTTTTTTATGTATCACCCCACCTCACCTTTCCCGTTTAGCAGCCATAGTGTGTTTTCTGCATGTGCGACTCTGTTCTGTTTTGTAATTCAGTTCAAGTGTAACGGTTTTTACATTCCCTCTATAAGTGATACCTTATGAGAAGTGTCCTTTTCTGTGTGACTTATTTCACTTAGAATCGTCGTACCTAAATCCACTCATCATGCTGCTACTAGCCTTATGCCATTGATTTCATGGCTGAGTGATATTCCATTGTACATAAGGACCACAACTTCTTTATCCATTTTTCTCTTTCCTGGGATATTTAAGGTGGAATGAAGTGGAGGTCCTTGTCAACAGAGCAGCCCTAAACTTTGGGCTGCTTGTGTTTTGCTGATTTTTCATTTTCCCAATTTATACCCCGATGAGTGGAAGTGCCCTATGCTCTTTAAGCTGTGTTTTTTAGATATTTCAGGACACACCCTGCACTTCTCCAGAGTGCCTGTTGGCAATTTACATCCCGCCCATCAGTGTAGCAAGGCTCCCATTTCTCCATGGCCTGTCCTGCATTTCTGGTTTTGACACTTTTTTCAGCATGGCCCTTTTGACCGATGGGAAGCGAGACTTCTTTGTAGCGCTGATTTGCCTTTCCAGGTTGCTTGGTTGACCAAAAAGACCGTATGCGTTTTTTCCTGAATATATTCAGGAACAAACGCATACGCCCTTTTTGGCCAAAGGCATCATTGTCAACGTTTTGCCGCTTTTCATGTGCTTTAAAGACGATTCGAATCTACCTCCTGAAATCTGTATCCTGCAATTCTGCCTTGATTTCAAATCCTCTTCTTTGCCTTCCCTCAATATATTTGTGGACGAGAGTTATCATTTATAACTCTGCAGGTTTGTGAATAGCAGTGCCCTGAAGCTCCATTTTACAACTCTCTTTTTTGGGAACTGGCCGCAAAAGCGCAGGATGGCTTCAGGCCCTGTTCTGGTTCCGGGGGGCAGGCTGAGCCTGTGGTTAATTCTTCTTCCTGATGGGAAAATAGAGTGACCTGTGCCTGTCCCAACACCTAGAGCTAGTCTCTCATTGGTTCCCCGTCTTCCCGTTCATCCTCAGGACAAATTGCAACCTGTACGGAACAGGAGGTTAAAGGTGCTGATGCTCCAAGTAGGGAGATTGCTAGTAAAGTTGCTGGAATGGCGAACCCGAGCACAAGGAGAATGGAAATGAGGTGCGTTTTAGAAACCATTCCCCATCACACAGTGTACCATCTTCTGGGTTTCTCATGCATGTTTTCGATGTAGGAAGATGCCCTTGAACCTGGAGATTTGGGACCCATGCGATGGGTACCACGCAGTATTACTTTAAAGGGTCTGCGTTTGCTCACCCAACCTCACAAAACCTCTCAGACCCAACAGGGTCCACCCTTATGTCGCATCCAGCTGTGGGTCTACATATGGTCTATCCAGGTTGCATCACAGCCCCTGAATGAATTGTGTAAGAATTTCTCTCTCTTTCACTGTCTTTGTTTCATGGGTTTTTAAAATTAATTTATTTTTATAATGGGGTTTAGCTGCTTTTCACTGCTGTGTTTATGCCGCTTTACACCCACTTGACACACTAACAGAGAGATATCAATACATAGGTTTTAAGATTATTACTAGTCAGATATATTCTTGTGCGGTGAATAGGGCGTGTTGAGTGCATTACCCTGAGCAAGGAGTAGGTCTTGTCTATTACATATTCGGTTTATGGAACGGTATCTGAGCTAATTTGAAACCCTTTTTTTATGTATCACCCCACCTCACCTTTCCCGTTTAGCAGCCATAGTGTGTTTTCTGCATGTGCGACTCTGTTCTGTTTTGTAATTCAGTTCAAGTGTAACGGTTTTTACATTCCCTCTATAAGTGATACCTTATGAGAAGTGTCCTTTTCTGTGTGACTTATTTCACTTAGAATCGTCGTACCTAAATCCACTCATCATGCTGCTACTAGCCTTATGCCATTGATTTCATGGCTGAGTGATATTCCATTGTACATAAGGACCACAACTTCTTTATCCATTTTTCTCTTTCCTGGGATATTTAAGGTGGAATGAAGTGGAGGTCCTTGTCAACAGAGCAGCCCTAAACTTTGGGCTGCCTGTGTTTTGCTGATTTTTCATTTTCCCAATTTATACCCCGATGAGTGGAAGTGCCCTATGCTCTCTAAGCTGTGTTTTTTAGATATTTCAGGACACACCCTGCACTTCTCCAGAGTGCCTGTTGGCAATTTACATCCCGCCCATCAGTGTAGCAAGGCTCCCATTTCTCCATGGCCTGTCCTGCATTTCTGGTTTTGACACTTTTTTCAGCATGGCCCTTTTGACCGATGGGAAGCGAGACTTCTTTGTAGCACTGATTTGCCTTTCCAGGTTGCTTGGTTGACCAAAAAGAGCATATGCGTTTTTTCCTGAATATATTCAGGAACAAACGCATACGCCCTTTTTGGCCAAGGGCATCATTGTCAACGTTTTGCCGCTTTTCATGTGCTTTAAAGACGATTCGAATCTACCTCCTGAAATCTGTTTCCTGCAAATCTGCCTTGATTTCAAATCCTCTTCTTTGCCTTCCCTCAATATATTTGTGGACGAGAGTTATCATTTATAACTCTGCAGGTTTGTGAATTGCAGTGCCCTGAAGCTCCATTTTACAACTCTCTTTTTTGGGAACTGGCCGCAAAAGCGCAGGATGGCTTCAGGCCCTGTTCTGGTTCCGGGGGTCAGGCTGAGCCTGTGGTTAATTCTTCTTCCTGATGGGAAAATAGAGTGACCTGTGACTGTCCCAACACCAAGAGCTAGTCTCTCATTGGTTCCCCGTCTTCCCATTCATCCTAAGGACAAATTACAACCTGTACGGAACAGGAGGTTAAAGGTGCTGATTCTCCAAGTAGGGAGATTGCTAGTAAAGTGGCTGGAATGGCGAACCCGAGCACAAGGATATGAGAAATGAGGTGCGTTTTAGAAACCTTTCCCCATCACACGGTGTACCATCTTCTGGGTTTCTCATGCATGCTTTCGATGTAGGAAGATGCCCTTGAACCTGGAGATTTGGGACCCATGCGATGGGTACCACGCAGTATTACTTTAAAGGGTCTGCGTTTGCTCACCCAACCTCACCAAACCTCTCAGCCCCAAGAGTGTCCACCCTTATGTCTCATCCAGCTGTGGGTCTACATATGGTCAATCCAGGTTGCATCACAGCCCCTGAATGAATTGTGTAAGAATTTCTCTCTCTTTCACTCTCTTTGTTTCATGGGTTTTTAAAAGTAATTTATTTTTATAATGGGGTTTAGCTGCTTTTCACTGCTGTGTTTATGCCGCTTTACACCCACTTGACACACTAACAGAGAGATATCAATACATAGGTTTTAAGATTATTACTAGTCAGATATATTCTTGTGCGGTGAAAAGGGCTTGTTGAGTCCAGTTCTCTGAGCAAGAAGTAGGTCTTGTCTATTACATATTGGGTTTATGGAACGGTATCTGAGCTAATTTGAAACCCTTGTTTTATGTATCACCCCACCTCACCTTTCCCGTGTAGCAGCCATAGTGTGTTTTCTGCATGTGCGACTCTGTTCTGTTTTGTAATTCAGTTCAAGTGTAACGGTTTTTACATTCCCTCTATAAGTGATACCTTATGAGAAGTGTCCTTTTCTGTGTGACTTATTTCACTTAGAATCGTCGTACCTAAATCCACTCATCATGCTGCTACTAGCCTTATGCCATTGATTTCATGGCTGAGTGATATTCCACTGTACATAAGGAACACAACTTCTTTATCCATTTTTCTCTTTCCTGGGATATTTAAGGTGGAATGAAGTGGAGGTCCTTGTCAACAGAGCAGCCCTAAACTTTGGGCTGCCTGTGTTTTGCTGATTTTTCATTTTCCCAATTTATACCCCGATGAGTGGAAGTGCCCTATGCTCTCTAAGCTGTGTTTTTTAGATATTTCAGGACTCACCGTACAGTTCTCCAGAATGCCTGTTGGCAGTTTACATCCCGTCCATCAGTGTAGCAAGGCTCCCATTTCTCCATGGCCTGTCCTGCATTTCTGGTTTTGACACTTTTTTCAGCATGGCCCTTTTGACCGATGGGAAGCGAGACTTCTTTGGAGCGCTGATTTGCCTTTCCAGGTTGCTTGGTTGGCCAAAAAGGGCATATGCGTTTTTTTCCTGAATATATTCAGGAACAAACGCATACGCCCTTTTTGGCCAAGGGCATCATTGTCAACGTTTTGCCGCTTTTCATGTGCTTTAAAGGCGATTCGAATCTACCTCCTGAAATCTGTATCCTGCAATTCTGCCTTGATTTCAAATCCTCTTCTTTGCCTTCCCTCAATATATTTGTGGACGAGAGTTATCATTTATAACTCTGCAGGTTTGTGAATTGCAGTGCCCTGAAGCTCCATTTTACAACTCGCTTTTTTGGGAACTGGCCGCAAAAGCGCAGGATGGCTTCAGGCCCTGTTCTGGTTCCGGGGGGCAGGCTGAGCCTGTGGTTAATTCTTCTTCCTGATGGGAAAATAGAGTGACCTGTGCCTGTCCCAACACCAAGAGCTAGTCTCTCATTGGTTCCCCGTCTTCCCGTTCATCCTCAGGACAAATTGCAACCTGTACGGAACAGGAGGTTAAAGGTGCTGATGCTCCAAGTAGGGAGATTGCTAGTAAAGTGGCTGGAATGGCGAACCCGAGCACAAGGAGATGAGAAATGAGGTGCGTTTTAGAAACCTTTCCCCATCACACGGTGTACCATCTTCTGGGTTTCTCATGCATGTTTTCGATGTAGGAAGATGCCCTTGAACCTGGAGATTTGGGACCCATGCGATGGGTACCACGCAGTATTACTTTAAAGGGTCTGCGTTTGCTCACCCAACCTCACAAAACCTCTCAGACCCAACAGGGTCCACCCTTATGTCTCATCCAGCTGTGGGTCTACATATGGTCAATCCAGGTTGCATCACAGCCCCTGAATGAATTGTGTAAGAATTTCTCTCTCTTTCACTCTCTTTGTTTCATGGGTTTTTAAAAGTAATTTATTTTTATAATGGGGTTTAGCTGCTTTTCACTGCTGTGTTTATGCCGCTTTACACCCACTTGACACACTAACAGAGAGATATCAATACATAGGTTTTAAGATTATTACTAGTCAGATATATTCTTGTGCGGTGAATAGGGCGTGTTGAGTCCAGTTCTCTGAGCAAGAAGTAGGTCTTGTCTATTACATATTGGGTTTATGGAACGGTATCTGAGCTAATTTGAAACCCTTGTTTTATGTATCACCCCACCTCACCTTTCCCGTTTACAGCCATAGTGTGTTTTCTGCATGTGCGACTCTGTTCTGTTTTCAAATTCAGTTCAAGTGTAACGGTTTTTACATTCCCTCTATAAGTGATACCTTATGAGAAGTGTCCTTTTCTGTGTGACTTATTTCACTTAGAATCGTCGTACCTAAATCCACTCATCATGCTGCTACTAGCCTTATGCCATTGATTTCATGGCTGAGTGATATTCCACTGTACATAAGGAACACAACTTCTTTATCCATTTTTCTCTTTCCTGGGATATTTAAGGTGGAATGAAGTGGAGGTCCTTGTCAACAGAGCAGCCCTCAACTTTGGGCTGCCTGTGTTTTGCTGATTTTTCATTTTCCCAATTTATACCCCGATGAGTGGAAGTGCCCTATGCTCTCTAAGCTGTGTTTTTTAGATATTTCAGGACTCACCGTACACTTCTCCAGAATGCCTGTTGGCAGTTTACATCCCGTCCATCAGTGTAGCAAGGCTCCCATTTCTCCATGGCCTGTCCTGCATTTCTGGTTTTGACACTTTTTTCAGCATGGCCCTTTTGACCGATGGGAAGCGAGACTTCTTTGGAGCGCTGATTTGCCTTTCCAGGTTGCTTGGTTGGCCAAAAAGGGCATATGCGTTTTTTTCCTGAATATATTCAGGAACAAACGCATACGCCCTTTTTGGCCAAGGGCATCATTGTCAACGTTTTGCCGCTTTTCATGTGCTTTAAAGGCGATTCGAATCTACCTCCTGAAATCTGTATCCTGCAATTCTGCCTTGATTTCAAATCCTCTTCTTTGCCTTCCCTCAATATATTTGTGGACGAGAGTTATCATTTATAACTCTGCAGGTTTGTGAATTGCAGTGCCCTGAAGCTCCATTTTACAACTCGCTTTTTTGGGAACTGGCCGCAAAAGCGCAGGATGGCTTCAGGCCCTGTTCTGGTTCCGGGGGGCAGGCTGAGCCTGTGGTTAATTCTTATTCCTGATGGGAAAATAGTGACCTGTGCCTGTCCCAACACCAAGAGCTAGTCTCTCATTGGTTCCCCGTCTTCCCGTTCATCCTCAGGACAAATTGCAACCTGTACGGAACAGGAGGTTAAAGGTGCTGATGCTCCAAGTAGGGAGATTGCTAGTAAAGTGGCTGGAATGGCGAACCCGAGCACAAGGAGATGAGAAATGAGGTGCGTTTTAGAAACCTTTCCCCATCACACGGTGTACCATCTTCTGGGTTTCTCATGCATGTTTTCGATGTAGGAAGATGCCCTTGAACCTGGAGATTTGGGACCCATGCGATGGGTACCACGCAGTATTACTTTAAAGGGTCTGCGTTTGCTCACCCAACCTCATAAAACCTCTCAGACCCAAGAGGGTCCACCCTTATGTCTCATCCAGCTGTGGGTCTACATATGGTCTATCCAGGTTGCATCACAGCCCCTGAATGAATTGTGTAAGAATTTCTCTCTCTTTCACTGTCTTTGTTTCATGGGTTTTTAAAAGTAATTTATTTTTATAATGGGGTTTAGCTGCTTTTCACTGCTGTGTTTATGCCGCTTTACACCCACTTGACACACTAACAGAGAGATATCAATACATAGGTTTTAAGATTATTACTAGTCAGATATATTCTTGAGCGGTGAATAGGGCGTGTTGAGTGCATTACTCTGAGCAAGGAGTAGGTCTTGTCTATTACATATTCGGTTTATGGAACGGTATCTGAGCTAATTTGAAACCCTTTTTTTATGTATCACCCCACCTCACCTTTCCCGTTTAGCAGCCATAGTGTGTTTTCTGCATGTGCGACTCTGTTCTGTTTTGTAATTCAGTTCAAGTGTAACGATTTTTACATTCCCTCTATAAGTGATACCTTATGAGAAGTGTCCTTTTCTGTGTGCCTTATTTCACTTAGAATCGTCATACATAAATCCACTCATCATGCTGCTACTAGCCTTATGCCATTGATTTCATGTCTGAGTGATATTCCATTGTACATAAGGACCACAACTTCTTTATCCATTTTTCTCTTTCCTGGGAAATTTAAGGTGGAATGAAGTGGAGGTCCTTGTCAACAGAGCAGCCCTAAACTTTGGGCTGCTTGTGTTTTGCTGATTTTTCATTTTCCCAATTTATACCCCGATGAGTGGAAGTGCCCTATGCTCTTTAAGGTGTGTTTTTTAGATATTTCAGGACACACCCTGCACTTCTCCAGAGTGCCTGTTGGCAATTTACATCCCGCCCATCAGTGTAGCAAGGCTCCCATTTCTCCATGGCCTGTCCTGCATTTCTGGTTTTGACACTTTTTTCAGCATGGCCCTTTTGACCGATGGGAAGCGAGACTTCTTTGTAGCACTGATTTGCCTTTCCAGGTTGCTTGGTTGACCAAAAAGAGCATATGCGTTTTTTCCTGAATATATTCAGGAACAAACGCATACGCCCTTTTTGGCCAAGGGCATCATTGTCAACGTTTTGCCGCTTTTCATGTGCTTTAAAGACGATTCGAATCTACCTCCTGAAATCTGTTTCCTGCAAATCTGCCTTGATTTCAAATCCTCTTCTTTGCCTTCCCTCAATATATTTGTGGACGAGAGTTATCATTTATAACTCTGCAGGTTTGTGAATTGCAGTGCCCTGAAGCTCCATTTTACAACTCGCTTTTTTGGGAACTGGCCGCAAAAGCGCAGGATGGCTTCAGGCCCTGTTCTGGTTCCGGGGGTCAGGCTGAGCCTGTGGTTAATTCTTCTTCCTGATGGGAAAATAGAGTGACCTGTGACTGTCCCAACACCAAGAGCTAGTCTCTCATTGGTTCCCCGTCTTCCCATTCATCCTAAGGACAAATTACAACCTGTACGGAACAGGAGGTTAAAGGTGCTGATTCTCCAAGTAGGGAGATTGCTAGTAAAGTGGCTGGAATGGCGAACCCGAGCACAAGGATATGAGAAATGAGGTGCGTTTTAGAAACCTTTCCCCATCACACGGTGTACCATCTTCTGGGTTTCTCATGCATGCTTTCGATGTAGGAAGATGCCCTTGAACCTGGAGATTTGGGACCCATGCGATGGGTACCACGCAGTATTACTTTAAAGGGTCTGCGTTTGCTCACCCAACCTCACCAAACCTCTCAGCCCCAAGAGTGTCCACCCTTATGTCTCATCCAGCTGTGGGTCTACATATGGTCAATCCAGGTTGCATCACAGCCCCTGAATGAATTGTGTAAGAATTTCTCTCTCTTTCACTGTCTTTGTTTCATGGGTTTTTAAAAGTAATTTATTTTTATAATGGGATTTAGCTGCTTTTCACTGCTGTGTTTATGCCGCTTTACACCCACTTGACACACTAACAGAGAGATATCAATACATAGGTTTTAAGATTATTACTAGTCAGATATATTCTTGTGCGGTGAATAGGGCGTGTTGAGTCCAGTTCTCTGAGCAAGAAGTAGGTCTTGTCTATTACATATTGGGTTTATGGAACGGTATCTGAGCTAATTTGAAACCCTTGTTTTATGTATCACCCCACCTCACCTTTCCCGTGTAGCAGCCATAGTGTGTTTTCTGCAAGTGCGACTCTGTTCTGTTTTGTAATTCAGTTCAAGTGTAACGGTTTTTACATTCCCTCTATAAGTGATACCTTATGAGAAGTGTCCTTTTCTGTGTGACTTATTTCACTTAGAATCGTCGTACCTAAATCCACTCATCATGCTGCTACTAGCCTTATGCCATTGATTTCATGGCTGAGTGATATTCCACTGTACATAAGGAACACAACTTCTTTATCCATTTTTCTCTTTCCTGGGATATTTGAGGTGGAATGAAGTGGAGGTCCTTGTCAACAGAGCAGCCCTAAACTTTGGGCTGCCTGTGTTTTGCTGATTTTTCATTTTCCCAATTTATACCCCGATGAGTGGAAGTGCCCTATGCTCTCTAAGCTGTGTTTTTTAGATATTTCAGGACTCACCGTACACTTCTCCAGAATGCCTGTTGGCAATTTACATCCCGTCCATCAGTGTAGCAAGGCTCCCATTTCTCCATGGCCTGTCCTGCATTTCTGGTTTTGACACTTTTTTCAGCATGGCCCTTTTGACCGATGGGAAGCGAGACTTCTTTGTAGCGCTGATTTGCCTTTCCAGGTTGCTTGGTTGGCAAAAAAGGGCGTATGCGTTTTTTCCTGAATATATTCAGGAAAAAACGCATACGCCCTTTTTGGCCGAGGGCATCATTGTCAAGGTTTTGCCGCATTTCATGTGCTTTAAAGACGATTCGAATCTACCTACTGAAATCTGTTTCCTGCAATTCTGCCTTGATTTCAAATCCTCTTCTTTGCCTTCCCTCAATATATTTGTGCACGAGATTTATCATTTATAACTCTGCAGGTTTGTGAATTGCAGTGCCCTGAAGCTCCATTTTACAACTCGCTTTTTTGGGAACTGGCCGCAAAAGCGCAGGATGGCTTGAGGCCCTGTTCTGGTTCCGGGGGGCAGGCTGAGCCTGTGGTTAATTCTTCTTCCTGATGGGAATATAGAGTGACCTGTGCCTGTCCCAACACTAAGAGCTAGTCTCTCATTGGTTCCCCGTCTTCCCGTTCATCCTCAGGACAAATTGCAACCTGTACGGAACAGGAGGTTAAAGGTGCTGATGCTCCAAGTAGGGAGATTGCTAGTAAAGTGGCTGGAATGGCGAACCCGAGCACAAGGAGATGAGAAATGAGGTGCGTTTTAGAAACCTTTCCCCATCACACGGTGTACCATCTTCTGGGTTTCTCATGCATGTTTTCGTTGTAGGAAGATGCCCTTGAACCTGGAGATTTGGGACCCATGCGATGGGTACCACGCAGTATTACTTTAAAGGGTCTGCGTTTGCTCACCCAACCTCACCAAACCTCTCAGCCCCAAGAGTGTCCACCCTTATGTCTCATCCAGCTGTGGGTCTACATATGGTCAATCCAGGTTGCATCACAGCCCCTGAATGAATTGTGTAAGAATTTCTCTCTCTTTCCCTGACTTTGTTTCATGGGTTTTTAAAATTAATTTATTTTTATAATGGGGTTTAGCTGCTTTTCACTGCTGTGTTTATGCCGCTTTACACCCACTTGACACACTAACAGAGAGATATCAATACATAGGTTTTAAGATTATTACTAGTCAGATATATTCTTGTGCGGTGAATAGGGCGTGTTGAGTGCATTACTCTGAGCAAGGAGTAGGTCTTGTCTATTACATATTCGGTTTATGGAACGGTATCTGAGCTAATTTGAAACCCTTTTTTTATGTATCACCCCACCTCACCTTTCCCGTTTAGCAGCCATAGTGTGTTTTCTGCATGTGCGACTCTGTTCTGTTTTGTAATTCAGTTCAAGTGTAACGGTTTTTACATTCCCTCTATAAGTGATACCTTATGAGAAGTGTCCTTTTCTGTGTGACTTATTTCACTTAGAATCGTCGTACCTAAATCCACTCATCATGCTGCTACTAGCCTTATGCCATTGATTTCATGGCTGAGTGATATTCCATTGTACATAAGGACCACAACTTCTTTATCCATTTTTCTCTTTCCTGGGATATTTAAGGTGGAATGAAGTGGAGGTCCTTGTCAACAGAGCAGCCCTAAACTTTGGGCTGCTTATGTTTTGCTGATTTTTCATTTTCCCAATTTATACCCCGATGAGTGGAAGTGCCCTATGCTCTCTAAGCTGTGTTTTTTAGATATTTCAGGACACACCCTGCACTTTTCCAGAGTGCCTGTTGGCAATTTACATCCCGCCCATAAGTGTAGCAAGGCTCCCATTTCTCCATGGCCTGTCCTGCATTTCTGGTTTTGACACTTTTTTCAGCATGGCCCTTTTGACCGATGGGAAGCGAGACTTCTTTGTAGCGCTGATTTGCCTTTCCAGGTTGCTTGGTTGACCAAAAAGAGCGTATGCGTTTTTTCCTGAATATATTCAGGAACAAACGCATACGCCCTTTTTGGCCAAGGGCATCATTGTCAACGTTTTGCCGCTTTTCATGTGCTTTAAAGACGATTCGAATCTACCTCCTGAAATCTGTATCCTGCAATTCTGCCTTGATTTCAAATCCTCTTCTTTGCCTTCCCTCAATATATTTGTGGACGAGAGTTATCATTTATAACTCTGCAGGTTTGTGAATAGCAGTGCCCTGAAGCTCCATTTTACAACTCTCTTTTTTGGGAACTGGCCGCAAAAGCGCAGGATGGCTTCAGGCCCTGTTCTGGTTCCGGGGGGCAGGCTGAGCCTGTGGTTAATTCTTCTTCCTGATGGGAAAATAGAGTGACCTGTGCCTGTCCCAAAACCAAGAGCTAGTCTCTCATTGGTTCCCCGTCTTCCCGTTCATCCTCAGGACAAATTGCAACCTGTACGGAACAGGAGGTTAAAGGTGCTGATGCTCCAAGTAGGGAGATTGCTAGTAAAGTGGCTGGAATGGCGAACCCGAGCATAAGGAGAATGGAAATGAGGTGCGTTTTAGAAACCATTCCCCATCACACAGTGTACCATCATCTGGGTTTCTCATGCATGTTTTCGATGTAGGAAGATGCCCTTGAACCTGGAGATTTGGGACCCATGCGATGGGTACCACGCAGTATTACTTTAAAGGGTCTGCGTTTGCTCACCCAACCTCACAAAACCTCTCAGACCCAAGAGGGTCCACCCTTATGTCTCATCCAGCTGTGGGTCGACATATGGTCTATCCAGGTTGCATCACAGCCCCTGAATGAATTGTGTAAGAATTTCTCTCTCTTTCACTGTCTTTGTTTCATGGGTTTTTAAAATTAATTTATTTTTATAATGGGGTTTAGCTGCTTTTCACTGCTGTGTTTATGCCGCTTTACACCCACTTGACACACTAACAGAGAGATATCAATACATAGGTTTTAAGATTATTACTAGTCAGATATATTCTTGTGCGGTGAATAGGGCGTGTTGAGTGCATTACTCTGAGCAAGGAGTAGGTCTTGTCTATTACATATTGGGTTTATGGAACGGTATCTGAGCTAATTTGAAACCCTTTTTTTATGTATCACCCCACCTCACCTTTCCCGTTTAGCAGCCATAGTGTGTTTTCTGCATGTGCGACTCTGTTCTGTTTTGTAATTCAGTTCAAGTGTAACGGTTTTTACATTCCCTCTATAAGTGATACCTTATGAGAAGTGTCCTTTTCTGTGTGACTTATTTCACTTAGAATCGTCGTACCTAAATCCACTCATCATGCTGCTACTAGCCTTATGCCATTGATTTCATGGCTGAGTGATATTCCATTGTACATAAGGACCACAACTTCTTTATCCATTTTTCTCTTTCCTGGGATATTTAAGGTGGAATGAAGTGGAGGTCCTTGTCAACAGAGCAGCCCTAAACTTTGGGCTGCTTGTGTTTTGCTGATTTTTCATTTTCCCAATTTATACCCCGATGAGTGGAAGTGCCCTATGCTCTTTAAGGTGTGTTTTTTAGATATTTCAGGACACACCCTGCACTTCTCCAGAGTGCCTGTTGGCAATTTACATCCCGCCCATCAGTGTAGCAAGGCTCCCATTTCTCCATGGCCTGTCCTGCATTTCTGGTTTTGACACTTTTTTCAGCATGGCCCTTTTGACCGATGGGAAGCGAGACTTCTTTGTACCGCTGATTTGCCTTTCCAGGTTGCTTGGTTGACCAAAAAGACCGTATGCGTTTTTTCCTGAATATATTCAGGAACAAACGCATACGCCCTTTTTGGCCAAGGGCATCATTGTCAACGTTTTGCCGCTTTTCATGTGCTTTAAAGACGATTCGAATCTACCTCCTGAAATCTGTATCCTGCAATTCTGCCTTGATTTCAAATCCTCTTCTTTGCCTTCCCTCAATATATTTGTGGACGAGAGTTATCATTTATAACTCTGCAGGTTTGTGAATAGCAGTGCCCTGAAGCTCCATTTTACAACTCTCTTTTTTGGGAACTGGCCGCAAAAGCGCAGGATGGCTTCAGGCCCTGTTCTGGTTCCGGGGGGCAGGCTGAGCCTGTGGTTAATTCTTCTTCCTGATGGGAAAATAGAGTGACCTGTGCCTGTCCCAACACCTAGAGCTAGTCTCTCATTGGTTCCCCGTCTTCCCGTTCATCCTCAGGACAAATTGCAACCTGTACGGAACAGGAGGTTAAAGGTGCTGATGCTCCAAGTAGGGAGATTGCTAGTAAAGTTGCTGGAATGGCGAACCCGAGCACAAGGAGAATGGAAATGAGGTGCGTTTTAGAAACCATTCCCCATCACACAGTGTACCATCTTCTGGGTTTCTCATGCATGTTTTCGATGTAGGAAGATGCCCTTGAACCTGGAGATTTGGGACCCATGCGATGGGTACCACGCAGTATTATTTTAAAGGGTCTGCGTTTGCTCACCCAACCTCACAAAACCTCTCAGACCCAACAGGGTCCACCCTTATGTCGCATCCAGCTGTGGGTCTACATATGGTCTATCCAGGTTGCATCACAGCCCCTGAATGAATTGTGTAAGAATTTCTCTCTCTTTCACTGTCTTTGTTTCATGGGTTTTTAAAATTAATTTATTTTTATAATGGGGTTTAGCTGCTTTTCACTGCTGTGTTTATGCCGCTTTACACCCACTTGACACACTAACAGAGAGATATCAATACATAGGTTTTAAGATTATTACTAGTCAGATATATTCTTGTGCGGTGAATAGGGCGTGTTGAGTGCATTACCCTGAGCAAGGAGTAGGTCTTGTCTATTACATATTCGGTTTATGGAACGGTATCTGAGCTAATTTGAAACCCTTTTTTTATGTATCACCCCACCTCACCTTTCCCGTTTAGCAGCCATAGTGTGTTTTCTGCATGTGCGACTCTGTTCTGTTTTGTAATTCAGTTCAAGTGTAACGGTTTTTACATTCCCTCTATAAGTGATACCTTATGAGAAGTGTCCTTTTCTGTGTGACTTATTTCACTTAGAATCGTCGTACCTAAATCCACTCATCATGCTGCTACTAGCCTTATGCCATTGATTTCATGGCTGAGTGATATTCCATTGTACATAAGGACCACAACTTCTTTATCCATTTTTCTCTTTCCTGGGATATTTAAGGTGGAATGAAGTGGAGGTCCTTGTCAACAGAGCAGCCCTAAACTTTGGGCTGCTTATGTTTTGCTGATTTTTCATTTTCCCAATTTATACCCCGATGAGTGGAAGTGCCCTATGCTCTCTAAGCTGTGTTTTTTAGATATTTCAGGACACACCCTGCACTTTTCCAGAGTGCCTGTTGGCAATTTACATCCCGCCCATAAGTGTAGCAAGGCTCCCATTTCTCCATGGCCTGTCCTGCATTTCTGGTTTTGACACTTTTTTCAGCATGGCCCTTTTGACCGATGGGAAGCGAGACTTCTTTGTAGCGCTGATTTGCCTTTCCAGGTTGCTTGGTTGACCAAAAAGAGCGTATGCGTTTTTTCCTGAATATATTCAGGAACAAACGCATACGCCCTTTTTGGCCAAGGGCATCATTGTCAACGTTTTGCCGCTTTTCATGTGCTTTAAAGACGATTCGAATCTACCTCCTGAAATCTGCTTCCTGCAATTCTGCCTTGATTTCAAATCCTCTTCTTTGCCTTCCCTCAATATATTTGTGGACGAGAGTTATCATTTATAACTCTGCAGGTTTGTGAATAGCAGTGCCCTGAAGCTCCATTTTACAACTCTCTTTTTTGGGAACTGGCCGCAAAAGCGCAGGATGGCTTCAGGCCCTGTTCTGGTTCCGGGGGGCAGGCTGAGCCTGTGGTTAATTCTTCTTCCTGATGGGAAAATAGAGTGACCTGTGCCTGTCCCAACACCAAGAGCTAGTCTCTCATTGGTTCCCCGTCTTCCCGTTCATCCTCAGGACAAATTGCAACCTGTACGGAACAGGAGGTTAAAGGTGCTGATGCTCCAAGTAGGGAGATTGCTAGTAAAGTGGCTGGAATGGCGAACCCGAGCATAAGGAGAATGGAAATGAGGTGCGTTTTAGAAACCATTCCCCATCACACAGTGTACCATCTTCTGGGTTTCTAATGCATGTTTTCGATGTAGGAAGATGCCCTTGAACCTGGAGATTTGGGACCCATGCGATGGGTACCACGCAGTATTACTTTAAAGGGTCTGCGTTTGCTCACCCAACCTCACAAAACCTCTCAGACCCAAGAGGGTCCACCCTTATGTCTCATCCAGCTGTGGGTCTACATATGGTCTATCCAGGTTGCATCACAGCCCCTGAATGAATTGTGTAAGAATTTCTCTCTCTTTCACTGTCTTTGTTTCATGGGTTTTTAAAAGTAATTTATTTTTATAATGGGGTTTAGCTGCTTTTCACTGCTGTGTTTATGCCGCTTTACACCCACTTGACACACTAACAGAGAGATATCAATACATAGGTTTTAAGATTATTACTAGTCAGATATATTCTTGTGCGGTGAATAGGGCGTGTTGAGTGCATTACTCTGAGCAAGGAGTAGGTCTTGTCTATTACATATTCGGTTTATGGAACGGTATCTGAGCTAATTTGAAACCCTTTTTTTATGTATCACCCCACCTCACCTTTCCCGTTTAGCAGCCATAGTGTGTTTTCTGCATGTGCGACTCTGTTCTGTTTTGTAATTCAGTTCAAGTGTAACGGTTTTTACATTCCCTCTATAAGTGATACCTTATGAGAAGTGTCCTTTTCTGTGTGACTTATTTCACTTAGAATCGTCGTACCTAAATCCACTCATCATGCTGCTACTAGCCTTATGCCATTGATTTCATGGCTGAGTGATATTCCATTGTACATAAGGACCACAACTTCTTTATCCATTTTTCTCTTTCCTGGGATATTTAAGGTGGAATGAAGTGGAGGTCCTTGTCAACAGAGCAGCCCTAAACTTTGGGCTGCTTGTGTTTTGCTGATTTTTCATTTTCCCAATTTATACCCCGATGAGTGGAAGTGCCCTATGCTCTTTAAGCTGTGTTTTTTAGATATTTCAGGACACACCCTGCACTTCTCCAGAGTGCCTGTTGGCAATTTACATCCCGCCCATCAGTGTAGCAAGGCTCCCATTTCTCCATGGCCTGTCCTGCATTTCTGGTTTTGACACTTTTTTCAGCATGGCCCTTTTGACCGATGGGAAGCGAGACTTCTTTGTAGCACTGATTTGCCTTTCCAGGTTGCTTGGTTGACCAAAAAGAGCATATGCGTTTTTTCCTGAATATATTCAGGAACAAACGCATACGCCCTTTTTGGCCAAGGGCATCATTGTCAACGTTTTGCCGCTTTTCATGTGCTTTAAAGACGATTCGAATCTACCTCCTGAAATCTGTTTCCTGCAAATCTGCCTTGATTTCAAATCCTCTTCTTTGCCTTCCCTCAATATATTTGTGGACGAGAGTTATCATTTATAACTCTGCAGGTTTGTGAATTGCAGTGCCCTGAAGCTCCATTTTACAACTCGCTTTTTTGGGAACTGGCCGCAAAAGCGCAGGATGGCTTCAGGCCCTGTTCTGGTTCCGGGGGTCAGGCTGAGCCTGTGGTTAATTCTTCTTCCTGATGGGAAAATAGAGTGACCTGTGACGGTCCCAACACCAAGAGCTAGTCTCTCATTGGTTCCCCGTCTTCCCATTCATCCTAAGGACAAATTACAACCTGTACGGAACAGGAGGTTAAAGGTGCTGATTCTCCAAGTAGGGAGATTGCTAGTAAAGTGGCTGGAATGGCGAACCCGAGCACAAGGATATGAGAAATGAGGTGCGTTTTAGAAACCTTTCCCCATCACACGGTGTACCATCTTCTGGGTTTCTCATGCATGCTTTCGATGTAGGAAGATGCCCTTGAACCTGGAGATTTGGGACCCATGCGATGGGTACCACGCAGTATTACTTTAAAGGGTCTGCGTTTGCTCACCCAACCTCACCAAACCTCTCAGCCCCAAGAGTGTCCACCCTTATGTCTCATCCAGCTGTGGGTCTACATATGGTCAATCCAGGTTGCATCACAGCCCCTGAATGAATTGTGTAAGAATTTCTCTCTCTTTCACTCTCTTTGTTTCATGGGTTTTTAAAAGTAATTTATTTTTATAATGGGGTTTAGCTGCTTTTCACTGCTGTGTTTATGCCGCTTTACACCCACTTGACACACTAACAGAGAGATATCAATACATAGGTTTTAAGATTATTACTAGTCAGATATATTCTTGTGCGGTGAAAAGGGCTTGTTGAGTCCAGTTCTCTGAGCAAGAAGTAGGTCTTGTCTATTACATATTGGGTTTATGGAACGGTATCTGAGCTAATTTGAAACCCTTGTTTTATGTATCACCCCACCTCACCTTTCCCGTGTAGCAGCCATAGTGTGTTTTCTGCATGTGCGACTCTGTTCTGTTTTGTAATTCAGTTCAAGTGTAACGGTTTTTACATTCCCTCTATAAGTGATACCTTATGAGAAGTGTCCTTTTCTGTGTGACTTATTTCACTTAGAATCGTCGTACCTAAATCCACTCATCATGCTGCTACTAGCCTTATGCCATTGATTTCATGGCTGAGTGATATTCCACTGTACATAAGGAACACAACTTCTTTATCCATTTTTCTCTTTCCTGGGATATTTAAGGTGGAATGAAGTGGAGGTCCTTGTCAACAGAGCAGCCCTCAACTTTGGGCTGCCTGTGTTTTGCTGATTTTTCATTTTCCCAATTTATACCCCGATGAGTGGAAGTGCCCTATGCTCTCTAAGCTGTGTTTTTTAGATATTTCAGGACTCACCGTACACTTCTCCAGAATGCCTGTTGGCAGTTTACATCCCGTCCATCAGTGTAGCAAGGCTCCCATTTCTCCATGGCCTGTCCTGCATTTCTGGTTTTGACACTTTTTTCAGCATGGCCCTTTTGACCGATGGGAAGCGAGACTTCTTTGGAGCGCTGATTTGCCTTTCCAGGTTGCTTGGTTGGCCAAAAAGGGCATATGCGTTTTTTTCCTGAATATATTCAGGAACAAACGCATACGCCCTTTTTGGCCAAGGGCATCATTGTCAACGTTTTGCCGCTTTTCATGTGCTTTAAAGGCGATTCGAATCTACCTCCTGAAATCTGTATCCTGCAATTCTGCCTTGATTTCAAATCCTCTTCTTTGCCTTCCCTCAATATATTTGTGGACGAGAGTTATCATTTATAACTCTGCAGGTTTGTGAATTGCAGTGCCCTGAAGCTCCATTTTACAACTCGCTTTTTTGGGAACTGGCCGCAAAAGCGCAGGATGGCTTCAGGCCCTGTTCTGGTTCCGGGGGGCAGGCTGAGCCTGTGGTTAATTCTTATTCCTGATGGGAAAATAGTGACCTGTGCCTGTCCCAACACCAAGAGCTAGTCTCTCATTGGTTCCCCGTCTTCCCGTTCATCCTCAGGACAAATTGCAACCTGTACGGAACAGGAGGTTAAAGGTGCTGATGCTCCAAGTAGGGAGATTGCTAGTAAAGTGGCTGGAATGGCGAACCCGAGCACAAGGAGATGAGAAATGAGGTGCGTTTTAGAAACCTTTCCCCATCACACGGTGTACCATCTTCTGGGTTTCTCATGCATGTTTTCGATGTAGGAAGATGCCCTTGAACCTGGAGATTTGGGACCCATGCGATGGGTACCACGCAGTATTACTTTAAAGGGTCTGCGTTTGCTCACCCAACCTCATAAAACCTCTCAGACCCAAGAGGGTCCACCCTTATGTCTCATCCAGCTGTGGGTCTACATATGGTCTATCCAGGTTGCATCACAGCCCCTGAATGAATTGTGTAAGAATTTCTCTCTCTTTCACTGTCTTTGTTTCATGGGTTTTTAAAAGTAATTTATTTTTATAATGGGGTTTAGCTGCTTTTCACTGCTGTGTTTATGCCGCTTTACACCCACTTGACACACTAACAGAGAGATATCAATACATAGGTTTTAAGATTATTACTAGTCAGATATATTCTTGTGCGGTGAATAGGGCGTGTTGAGTGCATTACTCTGAGCAAGGAGTAGGTCTTGTCTATTACATATTCGGTTTATGGAACGGTATCTGAGCTAATTTGAAACCCTTTTTTTATGTATCACCCCACCTCACCTTTCCCGTTTAGCAGCCATAGTGTGTTTTCTGCATGTGCGACTCTGTTCTGTTTTGTAATTCAGTTCAAGTGTAACGATTTTTACATTCCCTCTATAAGTGATACCTTATGAGAAGTGTCCTTTTCTGTGTGCCTTATTTCACTTAGAATCGTCATACATAAATCCACTCATCATGCTGCTACTAGCCTTATGCCATTGATTTCATGTCTGAGTGATATTCCATTGTACATAAGGACCACAACTTCTTTATCCATTTTTCTCTTTCCTGGGAAATTTAAGGTGGAATGAAGTGGAGGTCCTTGTCAACAGAGCAGCCCTAAACTTTGGGCTGCTTGTGTTTTGCTGATTTTTCATTTTCCCAATTTATACCCCGATGAGTGGAAGTGCCCTATGCTCTTTAAGGTGTGTTTTTTAGATATTTCAGGACACACCCTGCACTTCTCCAGAGTGCCTGTTGGCAATTTACATCCCGCCCATCAGTGTAGCAAGGCTCCCATTTCTCCATGGCCTGTCCTGCATTTCTGGTTTTGACACTTTTTTCAGCATGGCCCTTTTGACCGATGGGAAGCGAGACTTCTTTGTAGCACTGATTTGCCTTTCCAAGTTGCTTGGTTGACCAAAAAGAGCATATGCGTTTTTTCCTGAATATATTCAGGAACAAACGCATACGCCCTTTTTGGCCAAGGGCATCATTGTCAACGTTTTGCCGCTTTTCATGTGCTTTAAAGACGATTCGAATCTACCTCCTGAAATCTGTTTCCTGCAAATCTGCCTTGATTTCAAATCCTCTTCTTTGCCTTCCCTCAATATATTTGTGGACGAGAGTTATCATTTATAACTCTGCAGGTTTGTGAATTGCAGTGCCCTGAAGCTCCATTTTACAACTCGCTTTTTTGGGAACTGGCCGCAAAAGCGCAGGATGGCTTCAGGCCCTGTTCTGGTTCCGGGGGTCAGGCTGAGCCTGTGGTTAATTCTTCTTCCTGATGGGAAAATAGAGTGACCTGTGACTGTCCCAACACCAAGAGCTAGTCTCTCATTGGTTCCCCGTCTTCCCATTCATCCTAAGGACAAATTACAACCTGTACGGAACAGGAGGTTAAAGGTGCTGATTCTCCAAGTAGGGAGATTGCTAGTAAAGTGGCTGGAATGGCGAACCCGAGCACAAGGAGATGAGAAATGAGGTGCGTTTTAGAAACCTTTCCCCATCACACGGTGTACCATCTTCTGGGTTTCTCATGCATGCTTTCGATGTAGGAAGATGCCCTTGAACCTGGAGATTTGGGACCCATGCGATGGGTACCACGCAGTATTACTTTAAAGGGTCTGCGTTTGCTCACCCAACCTCACCAAACCTCTCAGCCCCAAGAGTGTCCACCCTTATGTCTCATCCAGCTGTGGGTCTACATATGGTCAATCCAGGTTGCATCACAGCCCCTGAATGAATTGTGTAAGAATTTCTCTCTCTTTCACTCTCTTTGTTTCATGGGTTTTTAAAAGTAATTTATTTTTATAATGGGGTTTAGCTGCTTTTCACTGCTGTGTTTATGCCGCTTTACACCCACTTGACACACTAACAGAGAGATATCAATACATAGGTTTTAAGATTATTACTAGTCAGATATATTCTTGTGCGGTGAAAAGGGCTTGTTGAGTCCAGTTCTCTGAGCAAGAAGTAGGTCTTGTCTATTACATATTGGGTTTATGGAACGGTATCTGAGCTAATTTGAAACCCTTGTTTTATGTATCACCCCACCTCACCTTTCCCGTGTAGCAGCCATAGTGTGTTTTCTGCATGTGCGACTCTGTTCTGTTTTGTAATTCAGTTCAAGTGTAACGGTTTTTACATTCCCTCTATAAGTGATACCTTATGAGAAGTGTCCTTTTCTGTGTGACTTATTTCACTTAGAATCGTCGTACCTAAATCCACTCATCATGCTGCTACTAGCCTTATGCCATTGATTTCATGGCTGAGTGATATTCCACTGTACATAAGGAACACAACTTCTTTATCCATTTTTCTCTTTCCTGGGATATTTAAGGTGGAATGAAGTGGAGGTCCTTGTCAACAGAGCAGCCCTCAACTTTGGGCTGCCTGTGTTTTGCTGATTTTTCATTTTCCCAATTTATACCCCGATGAGTGGAAGTGCCCTATGCTCTCTAAGCTGTGTTTTTTAGATATTTCAGGACTCACCGTACACTTCTCCAGAATGCCTGTTGGCAGTTTACATCCCGTCCATCAGTGTAGCAAGGCTCCCATTTCTCCATGGCCTGTCCTGCATTTCTGGTTTTGACACTTTTTTCAGCATGGCCCTTTTGACCGATGGGAAGCGAGACTTCTTTGGAGCGCTGATTTGCCTTTCCAGGTTGCTTGGTTGGCCAAAAAGGGCATATGCGTTTTTTTCCTGAATATATTCAGGAACAAACGCATACGCCCTTTTTGGCCAAGGGCATCATTGTCAACGTTTTGCCGCTTTTCATGTGCTTTAAAGGCGATTCGAATCTACCTCCTGAAATCTGTATCCTGCAATTCTGCCTTGATTTCAAATCCTCTTCTTTGCCTTCCCTCAATATATTTGTGGACGAGAGTTATCATTTATAACTCTGCAGGTTTGTGAATTGCAGTGCCCTGAAGCTCCATTTTACAACTCGCTTTTTTGGGAACTGGCCGCAAAAGCGCAGGATGGCTTCAGGCCCTGTTCTGGTTCCGGGGGGCAGGCTGAGCCTGTGGTTAATTCTTATTCCTGATGGGAAAATAGTGACCTGTGCCTGTCCCAACACCAAGAGCTAGTCTCTCATTGGTTCCCCGTCTTCCCGTTCATCCTCAGGACAAATTGCAACCTGTACGGAACAGGAGGTTAAAGGTGCTGATGCTCCAAGTAGGGAGATTGCTAGTAAAGTGGCTGGAATGGCGAACCCGAGCACAAGGAGATGAGAAATGAGGTGCGTTTTAGAAACCTTTCCCCATCACACGGTGTACCATCTTCTGGGTTTCTCATGCATGTTTTCGATGTAGGAAGATGCCCTTGAACCTGGAGATTTGGGACCCATGCAATGGGTACCACGCAGTATTACTTTAAAGGGTCTGCGTTTGCTCACCCAACCTCATAAAACCTCTCAGACCCAAGAGGGTCCACCCTTATGTCTCATCCAGCTGTGGGTCTACATATGGTCTATCCAGGTTGCATCACAGCCCCTGAATGAATTGTGTAAGAATTTCTCTCTCTTTCACTGTCTTTGTTTCATGGGTTTTTAAAAGTAATTTATTTTTATAATGGGGTTTAGCTGCTTTTCACTGCTGTGTTTATGCCGCTTTACACCCACTTGACACACTAACAGAGAGATATCAATACATAGGTTTTAAGATTATTACTAGTCAGATATATTCTTGTGCGGTGAATAGGGCGTGTTGAGTGCATTACTCTGAGCAAGGAGTAGGTCTTGTCTATTACATATTCGGTTTATGGAACGGTATCTGAGCTAATTTGAAACCCTTTTTTTATGTATCACCCCACCTCACCTTTCCCGTTTAGCAGCCATAGTGTGTTTTCTGCATGTGCGACTCTGTTCTGTTTTGTAATTCAGTTCAAGTGTAACGGTTTTTACATTCCCTCTATAAGTGATACCTTATGAGAAGTGTCCTTTTCTGTGTGACTTATTTCACTTAGAATCGTCGTACCTAAATCCACTCATCATGCTGCTACTAGCCTTATACCATTGATTTCATGGCTGAGTGATATTCCATTGTACATAAGGACCACAACTTCTTTATCCATTTTTCTCTTTCCTGGGATATTTAAGGTGGAATGAAGTGGAGGTCCTTGTCAACAGAGCAGCCCTAAACTTTGGGCTGCTTGTGTTTTGCTGATTTTTCATTTTCCCAATTTATACCCCGATGAGTGGAAGTGCCCTATGCTCTCTAAGCTGTGTTTTTTAGATATTTCAGGACACACCCTGCACTTCTCCAGAGTGCCTGTTGGCAATTTACATCCCGCCCATCAGTGTAGCAAGGCTCCCATTTCTCCATGGCCTGTCCTGCATTTCTGGTTTTGACACTTTTTTCAGCATGGCCCTTTTGACCGATGGGAAGCGAGACTTCTTTGTACCGCTGATTTGCCTTTCCAGGTTGCTTGGTTGACCAAAAAGAGCGTATGCGTTTTTTCCTGAATATATTCAGGAACAAACGCATACGCCCTTTTTGGCCAAGGGCATCATTGTCAACGTTTTGCCGCTTTTCATGTGCTTTAAAGACGATTCGAATCTACCTCCTGAAATCTGTATCCTGCAATTCTGCCTTGATTTCAAATCCTCTTCTTTGCCTTCCCTCAATATATTTGTGGAAGAGAGTTATCATTTATAACTCTGCACCTTTGTGAATTGCAGTGCCCTGAAGCTCCATTTTACAACTCGCTTTTTTGGGAACTGGCCGCAAAAGCGCAGGATGGCTTCAGGCCCTGTTCTGGTTCCGGGGGGCAGGCTGAGCCTGTGGTTAATTCTTATTCCTGATGGGAAAATAGAGTGACCTGTGCCTGTCCCAACACCAAGAGCTAGTCTCTCATTGGTTCCCCGTCTTCCCGTTCATCCTCAGGACAAATTGCAACCTGTACGGAACAGGAGGTTAAAGGTGCTGATGCTCCAAGTAGGGAGATTGCTAGTAAAGTGGCTGGAATGGCGAACCCGAGCACAAGGAGATGAGAAATGAGGTGCGTTTTAGAAACCTTTCCCCATCACACGGTGTACCATCTTCTGGGTTTCTCATGCATGTTTTCGATGTAGGAAGATGCCCTTGAACCTGGAGATTTGGGACCCATGCAATGGGTACCACGCAGTATTACTTTAAAGGGTCTGCGTTTGCTCACCCAACCTCACAAAACCTCTCAGACCCAAGAGGGTCCACCCTTATGTCTCATCCAGCTGTGGGTCTACATATGGTCTATCCAGGTTGCATCACAGCCCCTGAATGAATTGTGTAAGAATTTCTCTCTCTTTCACTGTCTTTGTTTCATGGGTTTTTAAAAGTAATTTATTTTTATAATGGGGTTTAGCTGCTTTTCACTGCTGTGTTTATGCCGCTTTACACCCACTTTACACACTAACAGAGAGATATCAATACATAGGTTTTAAGATTATTACTAGTCAGATATATTCTTGTGCGGTGATTAGGGCGTGTTGAGTGCATTACTCTGAGCAAGGAGTAGGTCTTGTCTATTACATATTGGGTTTATGGAACGGTATCTGAGCTAATTTGAAACCCTTTTTTTATGTATCACCCCACCTCACCTTTCCCGTTTAGCAGCCATAGTGTGTTTTCTGCATGTGCGACTCTGTTCTGTTTTGTAATTCAGTTCAAGTGTAACGGTTTTTACATTCCCTCTATAAGTGATACCTTATGAGAAGTGTCCTTTTCTGTGTGACTTATTTCACTTAGAATCGTCGTACCTAAATCCACTCAACATGCTGCTACTAGCCTTATGCCATTGATTTCATGGCTGAGTGATATTCCATTGTACATAAGGACCACAACTTCTTTATCCATTTTTCTCTTTCCTGGGATATTTAAGGTGGAATGAAGAGGAGGTCCTTGTCAACAGAGCAGCCCTAAACTTTGGGCTGCTTGTGTTTTGCTGATTTTTCATTTTCCCAATTTATACCCCGATGAGTGGAAGTGCCCTATGCTCTTTAAGCTGTGTTTTTTAGATATTTCAGGACACACCCTGCACTTCTCCAGAGTGCCTGTTGGCAATTTACATCCCGCCCATCAGTGTAGCAAGGCTCCCATTTCTCCATGGCCTGTCCTGCATTTCTGGTTTTGACACTTTTTTCAGCATGGCCCTTTTGACCGATGGGAAGCGAGACTTCTTTGTAGCGCTGATTTGCCTTTCCAGGTTGCTTGGTTGACCAAAAAGAGCGTATGCGTTTTTTCCTGAATATATTCAGGAACAAACGCATACGCCCTTTTTGGCCAAGGGCATCATTGTCAACGTTTTGCCGCTTTTCATGTGCTTTAAAGACGATTCGAATCTACCTCCTGAAATCTGTTTCCTGCAATTCTGCCTTGATTTCAAATCCTCTTCTTTGCCTTCCCTCAATATATTTGTGGACGAGAGTTATCATTTA
Source organism: Balaenoptera physalus (assembly GCF_965194825.1). Classification (NCBI taxonomy): domain Eukaryota; kingdom Metazoa; phylum Chordata; class Mammalia; order Artiodactyla; family Balaenopteridae; genus Balaenoptera; species Balaenoptera physalus. Next base: position 123,561 of record NW_028126057.1, on the reverse strand, counting down.
TAACTCTGCAGGTTTGTGAATAGCAGTGCCCTGAAGCTCCATTTTACAACTCTCTTTTTTGGGAACTGGCCGCAAAAGCGCAGGATGTTTTCAGGCCCTGTTCTGGTTCCGGGGGGCAGGCTGAGCCTGTGGTTAATTCTTCTTCCTGATGGGAAAATAGAGTGACCTGTGCCTGTCCCAACACCAAGAGCTAGTCTCTCATTGGTTCCCCGTCTTCCCGTTCATCCTCAGGACAAATTGCAACCTGTATGGAACAGGAGGTTAAAGGTGCTGATGCTCCAAGTAGGGAGATTGCTAGTAAAGTGGCTGGAATGGCGAACCCGAGCACAAGGAGATGAGAAATGAGGTGCGTTTTAGAAACCTTTCCCCATCACACGGTGTACCATCTTCTGGGTTTCTCATGCATGTTTTCGATGTAGGAAGATGCCCTTGAACCTGGAGATTTGGGACCCATGCGATGGGTACCACGCAGTATTACTTTAAAGGGTCTGTGTTTGCTCACGCAACCTCACCAAACCTCTCAGCCCCAAGAGTATCCACCCTTATGTCTCATCCAGCTGTGGGTCTAGATATGGTCAATCCAGGTTGCATCACAGCCCCTGAACGAATTGTGTAAGAATTTCTCTCTCTTTCACTGTCTTTGTTTCATGGGTTTTTAAAAGTAATTTATTTTTATAATGGGGTTTAGCTGCTTTTCACTGCTGTGTTTATGCCGCTTTACACCCACTTGACACACTAACAGAGAGATATCAATACATAGGTTTTAAGATTATTACTAGTCAGATATATTCTTGTGCGGTGAATAGGGCGTGTTGAGTGCATTACTCTGAGCAAGGAGTAGGTCTTGTCTATTACATATTGGGTTTATGGAACGGTATCTGAGCTAATTTGAAACCCTTTTTTTATGTATCACCCCACCTCACCTTTCCCGTTTAGCAGCCATAGTGTGTTTTCTGCATGTGCGACTCTGTTCTGTTTTGTAATTCAGTTCAAGTGTAACGGTTTTTACATTCCCTCTATAAGTGATACCTTATGAGAAGTGTCCTTTTCTGTGTGACTTATTTCACTTAGAATCGTCGTACCTAAATCCACTCATCATGCTGCTACTAGCCTTATGCCATTGATTTCATGGCTGAGTGATATTCCATTGTACATAAGGACCACAACTTCTTTATCCATTTTTCTCTTTCCTGGGATATTTAAGGTGGAATGAAGAGGAGGTCTTGTCAACAGAGCAGCCCTAAACTTTGGGCTGCTTGTGTTTTGCTGATTTTTCATTTTCCCAATTTATACCCCGATGAGTGGAAGTGCCCTATGCTCTTTAAGCTGTGTTTTTTAGATATTTCAGGACACACCCTGCACTTCTCCAGAGTGCCTGTTGGCAATTTACATCCCGCCCATCAGTGTAGCAAGGCTCCCATTTCTCCATGGCCTGTCCTGCATTTCTGGTTTTGACACTTTTTTCAGCATGGCCCTTTTGACCGATGGGAAGCGAGACTTCTTTGTAGCGCTGATTTGCCTTTCCAGGTTGCTTGGTTGACCAAAAAGAGCGTATGCGTTTTTTCCTGAATATATTCAGGAACAAACGCATACGCCCTTTTTGGCCAAGGGCATCATTGTCAACGTTTTGCCGCTTTTCATGTGCTTTAAAGACGATTCGAATCTACCTCCTGAAATCTGTTTCCTGCAATTCTGCCTTGATTTCAAATCCTCTTCTTTGCCTTCCCTCAATATATTTGTGGACGAGAGTTATCATTTATAACTCTGCAGGTTTGTGAATAGCAGTGCCCTGAAGCTCCATTTTACAACTCTCTTTTTTGGGAACTGGCCGCAAAAGCGCAGGATGTTTTCAGGCCCTGTTCTGGTTCCGGGGGGCAGGCTGAGCCTGTGGTTAATTCTTCTTCCTGATGGGAAAATAGAGTGACCTGTGCCTGTCCCAACACCAAGAGCTAGTCTCTCATTGGTTCCCCGTCTTCCCGTTCATCCTCAGGACAAATTGCAACCTGTATGGAACAGGAGGTTAAAGGTGCTGATGCTCCAAGTAGGGAGATTGCTAGTAAAGTGGCTGGAATGGCGAACCCGAGCACAAGGAGATGAGAAATGAGGTGCGTTTTAGAAACCTTTCCCCATCACACGGTGTACCATCTTCTGGGTTTCTCATGCATGTTTTCGATGTAGGAAGATGCCCTTGAACCTGGAGATTTGGGACCCATGCGATGGGTACCACGCAGTATTACTTTAAAGGGTCTGTGTTTGCTCACGCAACCTCACCAAACCTCTCAGCCCCAAGAGTATCCACCCTTATGTCTCATCCAGCTGTGGGTCTAGATATGGTCAATCCAGGTTGCATCACAGCCCCTGAACGAATTGTGTAAGAATTTCTCTCTCTTTCACTGTCTTTGTTTCATGGGTTTTTAAAAGTAATTTATTTTTATAATGGGGTTTAGCTGCTTTTCACTGCTGTGTTTATGCCGCTTTACACCCACTTGACACACTAACAGAGAGATATCAATACATAGGTTTTAAGATTATTACTAGTCAGATATATTCTTGTGCGGTGAATAGGGCGTGTTGAGTGCATTACTCTGAGCAAGGAGTAGGTCTTGTCTATTACATATTCGCTTTATGGAACGGTATCTGAGCTAATTTGAAACCCTTGTTTTATGTATCACCCCACCTCACCTTTCCCGTGTAGCAGCCATAGTGTGTTTTCTGCATGTGCGACTCTGTTCTGTTTTGTAATTCAGTTCAAGTGTAACGGTTTTTACATTCCCTCTATAAGTGATACCTTATGAGAAGTGTCCTTTTCTGTGTGACTTATTTCACTTAGAATCGTCGTACCTAAATCCACTCATCATGCTGCTACTAGCCTTATGCCATTGATTTCATGGCTGAGTGATATTCCATTGTACATAAGGACCACAACTTCTTTATCCATTTTTCTCTTTCCTGGGATATTTAAGGTGGAATGAAGTGGAGGTCCTTGTCAACAGAGCAGCCCTAAACTTTGGGCTGCTTGTGTTTTGCTGATTTTTCATTTTCCCAATTTATACCCCGATGAGTGTTAGTGCCCTATGCTCTTTAAGCTGTGTTTTTTAGATATTTCAGGACACACCCTGCACTTCTCCAGAGTGCCTGTTGGCAATTTACATCCCGCCCATCAGTGTAGCAAGGCTCCCATTTCTCCATGGCCTGTCCTGCATTTCTGGTTTTGACACTTTTTTCAGCATGGCCCTTTTGACCGATGGGAAGCGAGACTTCTTTGTAGCACTGATTTGCCTTTCCAGGTTGCTTGGTTGACCATAAAGAGCATATGCGTTTTTTCCTGAATATATTCAGGAACAAACGCATACGCCCTTTTTGGCCAAGGGCATCATTGTCAACGTTTTGCCGCTTTTCATGTGCTTTAAAGACGATTCGAATCTACCTCCTGAAATCTGTTTCCTGCAATTCTGCCTTGATTTCAAATCCTCTTCTTTGCCTTCCCTCAATATATTTGTGGACGAGAGTTATCATTTATAACTCTGCAGGTTTGTGAATTGCAGTGCCCTGAAGCTCCATTTTACAACTCTCTTTTTTGGGAACTGGCCGCAAAAGCGCAGGATGGCTTCAGGCCCTGTTCTGGTTCCGGGGGGCAGGCTGAGCCTGTGGTTAATTCTTCTTCCTGATGGGAAAATAGAGTGACCTGTGCCTGTCCCAACACCAAGAGCTAGTCTCTCATTGGTTCCCCGTCTTCCCGTTCATCCTCAGGACAAATTGCAACCTGTACGGAACAGGAGGTTAAAGGTGCTGATGCTCCAAGTAGGGAGATTGCTAGTAAAGTGGCTGGAATGGCGAACCCGAGCACAAGGAGATGAGAAATGAGGTGCGTTTTAGAAACCTTTCCCCATCACACGGTGTACCATCTTCTGGGTTTCTCATGCATGTTTTCGATGTAGGAAGATGCCCTTGAACCTGGAGATTTGGGACCCATGCGATGGGTACCACGCAGTATTACTTTAAAGGGTCTGTGTTTGCTCACGCAACCTCACCAAACCTCTCAGCCCCAAGAGTATCCACCCTTATGTCTCATCCAGCTGTGGGTCTAGATATGGTCAATCCAGGTTGCATCACAGCCCCTGAACGAATTGTGTAAGAATTTCTCTCTCTTTCACTGTCTTTGTTTCATGGGTTTTTAAAAGTAATTTATTTTTATAATGGGGTTTAGCTCCTTTTCATTGCTGTGTTTATGCCGCTTTACACCCACTTGACACACTAACAGAGAGATATCAATACATAGGTTTTAAGATTATTACTAGTCAGATATATTCTTGTGCGGTGAATAGGGCGTGTTGAGTGCATTACTCTGAGCAAGGAGTAGGTCTTGTCTATTACATATTCGCTTTATGGAACGGTATCTGAGCTAATTTGAAACCCTTGTTTTATGTATCACCCCACCTCACCTTTCCCGTGTAGCAGCCATAGTGTGTTTTCTGCATGTGCGACTCTGTTCTGTTTTGTAATTCAGTTCAAGTGTAACGGTTTTTACATTCCCTCTATAAGTGATACCTTATGAGAAGTGTCCTTTTCTGTGTGACTTATTTCACTTAGAATCGTCGTACCTAAATCCACTCATCATGCTGCTACTAGCCTTATGCCATTGATTTCATGGCTGAGTGATATTCCATTGTACATAAGGACCACAACTTCTTTATCCATTTTTCTCTTTCCTGGGATATTTAAGGTGGAATGAAGTGGAGGTCCTTGTCAACAGAGCAGCCCTAAACTTTGGGCTGCTTGTGTTTTGCTGATTTTTCATTTTCCCAATTTATACCCCGATGAGTGTTAGTGCCCTATGCTCTTTAAGCTGTGTTTTTTAGATATTTCAGGACACACCCTGCACTTCTCCAGAGTGCCTGTTGGCAATTTACATCCCGCCCATCAGTGTAGCAAGGCTCCCATTTCTCCATGGCCTGTCCTGCATTTCTGGTTTTGACACTTTTTTCAGCATGGCCCTTTTGACCGATGGGAAGCGAGACTTCTTTGTAGCACTGATTTGCCTTTCCAGGTTGCTTGGTTGACCATAAAGAGCATATGCGTTTTTTCCTGAATATATTCAGGAACAAACGCATACGCCCTTTTTGGCCAAGGGCATCATTGTCAACGTTTTGCCGCTTTTCATGTGCTTTAAAGACGATTCGAATCTACCTCCTGAAATCTGTTTCCTGCAATTCTGCCTTGATTTCAAATCCTCTTCTTTGCCTTCCCTCAATATATTTGTGGACGAGAGTTATCATTTATAACTCTGCAGGTTTGTGAATTGCAGTGCCCTGAAGCTCCATTTTACAACTCTCTTTTTTGGGAACTGGCCGCAAAAGCGCAGGATGGCTTCAGGCCCTGTTCTGGTTCCGGGGGGCAGGCTGAGCCTGTGGTTAATTCTTCTTCCTGATGGGAAAATAGAGTGACCTGTGCCTGTCCCAACACCAAGAGCTAGTCTCTCATTGGTTCCCCGTCTTCCCGTTCATCCTCAGGACAAATTGCAACCTGTACGGAACAGGAGGTTAAAGGTGCTGATGCTCCAAGTAGGGAGATTGCTAGTAAAGTGGCTGGAATGGCGAACCCGAGCACAAGGAGAATGGAAATGAGGTGCGTTTTAGAAACCATTCCCCATCACACAGTGTACCATCTTCTGGGTTTCTCATGCATGTTTTCGATGTAGGAAGATGCCCTTGAACCTGGAGATTTGGGACCCATGCGATGGGTACCACGCAGTATAACTTTAAAGGGTCTGCGTTTGCTCACCCAACCTCACAAAACCTCTCAGACCCAAGAGGATCCACCCTTATGTCTCATCCAGCTGTGGGTCTACATATGGTCTATCCAGGTTGCATCACAGCCCCTGAATGAATTGTGTAAGAATTTCTCTCTCTTTCACTGTCTTTGTTTCATGGGTTTTTAAAATTAATTTATTTTTATAATGGGGTTTAGCTGCTTTTCACTGCTGTGTTTATGCCGCTTTACACCCACTTGACACACTAACAGAGAGATATCAATACATAGGTTTTAAGATTATTACTAGTCAGATATATTCTTGTGCGGTGAATAGGGCGTGTTGAGTGCATTACTCTGAGCAAGGAGTAGGTCTTGTCTATTACATATTCGGTTTATGGAACGGTATCTGAGCTAATTTGAAACCCTTTTTTTATGTATCACCCCACCTCACCTTTCCCGTTTAGCAGCCATAGTGTGTTTTCTGCATGTGCGACTCTGTTCTGTTTTGTAATTCAGTTCAAGTGTAACGGTTTTTACATTCCCTCTATAAGTGATACCTTATGAGAAGTGTCCTTTTCTGTGTGACTTATTTCACTTAGAATCGTCGTACCTAAATCCACTCATCATGCTGCTACTAGCCTTATGCCATTGATTTCATGGCTGAGTGATATTCCATTGTACATAAGGACCACAACTTCTTTATCCATTTTTCTCTTTCCTGGGATATTTAAGGTGGAATGAAGTGGAGGTCCTTGTCAACAGAGCAGCCCTAAACTTTGGGCTGCTTGTGTTTTGCTGATTTTTCATTTTCCCAATTTATACCCCGATGAGTGGAAGTGCCCTATGCTCTTTAAGCTGTGTTTTTTAGATATTTCAGGACACACCCTGCACTTCTCCAGAGTGCCTGTTGGCAATTTACATCCCGCCCATCAGTGTAGCAAGGCTCCCATTTCTCCATGGCCTGTCCTGCATTTCTGGTTTTGACACTTTTTTCAGCATGGCCCTTTTGACCGATGGGAAGCGAGACTTCTTTGTAGCACTGATTTGCCTTTCCAGGTTGCTTGGTTGACCAAAAAGAGCATATGCGTTTTTTCCTGAATATATTCAGGAACAAACGCATACGCCCTTTTTGGCCAAGGGCATCATTGTCAACGTTTTGCCGCTTTTCATGTGCTTTAAAGACGATTCGAATCTACCTCCTGAAATCTGTTTCCTGCAAATCTGCCTTGATTTCAAATCCTCTTCTTTGCCTTCCCTCAATATATTTGTGGACGAGAGTTATCATTTATAACTCTGCAGGTTTGTGAATTGCAGTGCCCTGAAGCTCCATTTTACAACTCGCTTTTTTGGGAACTGGCCGCAAAAGCGCAGGATGGCTTCAGGCCCTGTTCTGGTTCCGGGGGTCAGGCTGAGCCTGTGGTTAATTCTTCTTCCTGATGGGAAAATAGAGTGACCTGTGACTGTCCCAACACCAAGAGCTAGTCTCTCATTGGTTCCCCGTCTTCCCATTCATCCTAAGGACAAATTACAACCTGTACGGAACAGGAGGTTAAAGGTGCTGATTCTCCAAGTAGGGAGATTGCTAGTAAAGTGGCTGGAATGGCGAACCCGAGCACAAGGATATGAGAAATGAGGTGCGTTTTAGAAACCTTTCCCCATCACACGGTGTACCATCTTCTGGGTTTCTCATGCATGCTTTCGATGTAGGAAGATGCCCTTGAACCTGGAGATTTGGGACCCATGCGATGGGTACCACGCAGTATTACTTTAAAGGGTCTGCGTTTGCTCACCCAACCTCACCAAACCTCTCAGCCCCAAGAGTGTCCACCCTTATGTCTCATCCAGCTGTGGGTCTACATATGGTCAATCCAGGTTGCATCACAGCCCCTGAATGAATTGTGTAAGAATTTCTCTCTCTTTCACTGTCTTTGTTTCATGGGTTTTTAAAATTAATTTATTTTTATAATGGGGTTTAGCTGCTTTTCACTGCTGTGTTTATGCCGCTTTACACCCACTTGACACACTAACAGAGAGATATCAATACATAGGTTTTAAGATTATTACTAGTCAGATATATTCTTGTGCGGTGAATAGGGCGTGTTGAGTGCATTACTCTGAGCAAGGAGTAGGTCTTGTCTATTACATATTCGGTTTATGGAACGGTATCTGAGCTAATTTGAAACCCTTTTTTTATGTATCACCCCACCTCACCTTTCCCGTTTAGCAGCCATAGTGTGTTTTCTGCATGTGCGACTCTGTTCTGTTTTGTAATTCAGTTCAAGTGTAACGGTTTTTACATTCCCTCTATAAGTGATACCTTATGAGAAGTGTCCTTTTCTGTGTGACTTATTTCACTTAGAATCGTCGTACCTAAATCCACTCATCATGCTGCTACTAGCCTTATGCCATTGATTTCATGGCTGAGTGATATTCCATTGTACATAAGGACCACAACTTCTTTATCCATTTTTCTCTTTCCTGGGATATTTAAGGTGGAATGAAGTGGAGGTCCTTGTCAACAGAGCAGCCCTAAACTTTGGGCTGCTTGTGTTTTGCTGATTTTTCATTTTCCCAATTTATACCCCGATGAGTGGAAGTGCCCTATGCTCTTTAAGCTGTGTTTTTTAGATATTTCAGGACACACCCTGCACTTCTCCAGAGTGCCTGTTGGCAATTTACATCCCGCCCATCAGTGTAGCAAGGCTCCCATTTCTCCATGGCCTGTCCTGCATTTCTGGTTTTGACACTTTTTTCAGCATGGCCCTTTTGACCGATGGGAAGCGAGACTTCTTTGTAGCACTGATTTGCCTTTCCAGGTTGCTTGGTTGACCAAAAAGAGCATATGCGTTTTTTCCTGAATATATTCAGGAACAAACGCATACGCCCTTTTTGGCCAAGGGCATCATTGTCAACGTTTTGCCGCTTTTCATGTGCTTTAAAGACGATTCGAATCTACCTCCTGAAATCTGTTTCCTGCAATTCTGCCGTGATTTCAAATCCTCTTCTTTGCCTTCCCTCAATATATTTGTGGACGAGAGTTATCATTTATAACTCTGCAGGTTTGTGAATTGCAGTGCCCTGAAGCTCCATTTTACAACTCGCTTTTTTGGGAACTGGCCGCAAAAGTGCAGGATGGCTTCAGGCCCTGTTCTGGTTCCGGGGGGCAGGCTGAGCCTGTGGTTAATTCTTCTTCCTGATGGGAAAATAGAGTGACCTGTGCCTGTCCCAACACCAAGAGCTAGTCTCTCATTGGTTCCCCGTCTTCCCGTTCATCCTCAGGACAAATTGCAACCTGTACGGAACAGGAGGTTAAAGGTGCTGATGCTCCAAGTAGGGAGATTGCTAGTAAAGTGGCTGGAATGGCGAACCCGAGCACAAGGAGAATGGAAATGAGGTGCGTTTTAGAAACCTTTCCCCATCACACGGTGTACCATCTTCTGGGTTTCTCATGCATGTTTTCGATGTAGGAAGATGCCCTTGAACCTGGAGATTTGGGACCCATGCGATGGGTACCACGCAGTATTACTTTAAAGGGTCTGCGTTTGCTCACCCAACCTCACCAAACCTCTCAGCCCCAAGAGGGTCCACCCTTATGTCTCATCCAGCTGTGGGTCTACATATGGTCAATCCAGGTTGCATCACAGCCCCTGAATGAATTGTGTAAGAATTTCTCTCTCTTTCACTGTCTTTGTTTCATGGGTTTTTAAAAGTAATTTATTTTTATAATGGGGTTTAGCTGCTTTTCACTGCTGTGTTTATGCCGCTTTACACCCACTTGACACACTAACAGAGAGATATCAATACATAGGTTTTAAGATTATTACTAGTCAGATATATTCTTGTGTGGTGAATAGGGCGTGTTGAGTGCATTACTCTGAGCAAGGAGTAGGTCTTGTCTATTACATATTCGGTTTATGGAACGGTATCTGAGCTAATTTGAAACCCTTTTTTTATGTATCACCCCACCTCACCTTTCCCGTTTAGCAGCCATAGTGTGTTTTCTGCATGTGCGACTCTGTTCTGTTTTGTAATTCAGTTCAAGTGTAACGGTTTTTACATTCCCTCTATAAGTGATACCTTATGAGAAGTGTCCTTTTCTGTGTGACTTATTTCACTTAGAATCGTCCTATCTAAATCCACTCATCATGCTGCTACTAGCCTTATGCCATTGATTTCATGGCTGAGTGATATTCCATTGTACATAAGGACCACAACTTCTTTATCCATTTTTCTCTTTCCTGGGATATTTAAGGTGGAATGAAGTGGAGGTCCTTGTCAACAGAGCAGCCCTAAACTTTGGGCTGCTTGTGTTTTGCTGATTTTTCATTTTCCCAATTTATACCCCGATGAGTGGAAGTGCCCTATGCTCTTTAAGCTGTGTTTTTTAGATATTTCAGGACACACCCTGCACTTCTCCAGAGTGCCTGTTGGCAATTTACATCCCGCCCATCAGTGTAGCAAGGCTCCCATTTCTCCATGGCCTGTCCTGCATTTCTGGTTTTGACACTTTTTTCAGCATGGCCCTTTTGACCGATGGGAAGCGAGACTTCTTTGTAGCGCTGATTTGCCTTTCCAGGTTGCTTGGTTGACCAAAAAGAGCATATGCGTTTTTTACTGAATATATTCAGGAACAAACGCATACGCCCTTTTTGGCCAAGGGCATCATTGTCAACGTTTTGCCGCTTTTCATGTGCTTTAAAGACGATTCGAATGTACCTCCTGAAATCTGTTTCCTGCAATTCTGGCTGGATTTCAAATCCTCTTCTTTGCCTTCCCTCAATATATTGTGGACGAGAGTTATCATTTATAACTCTGCAGGTTTGTGAATAGCAGTGCCCTGAAGCTCCGTTTTACAACTCTCTTTTTTGGGAACTGGCCGCAAAAGCGCAGGATGGCTTCAGGCACTGTTCTGGTTCCGGGGGGCAGGCTGAGCCTGTGGTTAATTCTTCTTCCTGATGGGAAAATAGAGTGACCTGTGCCTGTCCCAACACCAAGAGCTAGTCTCTCATTGGTTCCCTGTCTTCCCGTTCATCTTCAGGACAAATTGCAACCTGTACGGAACAGGAGGTTAAAGGTGCTGATGCTCCAAGTAGGGAGATTGCTAGTAAAGTGGCTGGAATGGCGAACCCGAGCACAAGGATATGAGAAATGAGGTGCGTTTTAGAAACCTTTCCCCATCACACGGTGTACCATCTTCTGGGTTTCTCATGCATGCTTTCGATGTAGGAAGATGCCCTTGAACCTGGAGATTTGGGACCCATGCGATGGGTACCACGCAGTATTACTTTAAAGGGTCTGCGTTTGCTCACCCAACCTCACCAAACCTCTCAGCCCCAAGAGTGTCCACCCTTATGTCTCATCCAGCTGTGGGTCTACATATGGTCAATCCAGGTTGCATCACAGCCCCTGAATGAATTGTGTAAGAATTTCTCTCTCTTTCACTGTCTTTGTTTCATGGGTTTTTAAAATTAATTTATTTTTATAATGGGGTTTAGCTGCTTTTCACTGCTGTGTTTATGCCGCTTTACACCCACTTGACACACTAACAGAGAGATATCAATACATAGGTTTTAAGATTATTACTAGTCAGATATATTCTTGTGCGGTGAATAGGGCGTGTTGAGTGCATTACTCTGAGCAAGGAGTAGGTCTTGTCTATTACATATTCGGTTTATGGAACGGTATCTGAGCTAATTTGAAACCCTTTTTTTATGTATCACCCCACCTCACCTTTCCCGTTTAGCAGCCATAGTGTGTTTTCTGCATGTGCGACTCTGTTCTGTTTTGTAATTCAGTTCAAGTGTAACGGTTTTTACATTCCCTCTATAAGTGATACCTTATGAGAAGTGTCCTTTTCTGTGTGACTTATTTCACTTAGAATCGTCGTACCTAAATCCACTCATCATGCTGCTACTAGCCTTATGCCATTGATTTCATGGCTGAGTGATATTCCATTGTACATAAGGACCACAACTTCTTTATCCATTTTTCTCTTTCCTGGGATATTTAAGGTGGAATGAAGTGGAGGTCCTTGTCAACAGAGCAGCCCTAAACTTTGGGCTGCTTGTGTTTTGCTGATTTTTCATTTTCCCAATTTATACCCCGATGAGTGGAAGTGCCCTATGCTCTTTAAGCTGTGTTTTTTAGATATTTCAGGACACACCCTGCACTTCTCCAGAGTGCCTGTTGGCAATTTACATCCCGCCCATCAGTGTAGCAAGGCTCCCATTTCTCCATGGCCTGTCCTGCATTTCTGGTTTTGACACTTTTTTCAGCATGGCCCTTTTGACCGATGGGAAGCGAGACTTCTTTGTAGCACTGATTTGCCTTTCCAGGTTGCTTGGTTGACCAAAAAGAGCATATGCGTTTTTTCCTGAATATATTCAGGAACAAACGCATACGCCCTTTTTGGCCAAGGGCATCATTGTCAACGTTTTGCCGCTTTTCATGTGCTTTAAAGACGATTCGAATCTACCTCCTGAAATCTGTTTCCTGCAATTCTGCCGTGATTTCAAATCCTCTTCTTTGCCTTCCCTCAATATATTTGTGGACGAGAGTTATCATTTATAACTCTGCAGGTTTGTGAATTGCAGTGCCCTGAAGCTCCATTTTACAACTCGCTTTTTTGGGAACTGGCCGCAAAAGTGCAGGATGGCTTCAGGCCCTGTTCTGGTTCCGGGGGGCAGGCTGAGCCTGTGGTTAATTCTTCTTCCTGATGGGAAAATAGAGTGACCTGTGCCTGTCCCAACACCAAGAGCTAGTCTCTCATTGGTTCCCCGTCTTCCCGTTCATCCTCAGGACAAATTGCAACCTGTACGGAACAGGAGGTTAAAGGTGCTGATGCTCCAAGTAGGGAGATTGCTAGTAAAGTGGCTGGAATGGCGAACCCGAGCACAAGGAGAATGGAAATGAGGTGCGTTTTAGAAACCTTTCCCCATCACACGGTGTACCATCTTCTGGGTTTCTCATGCATGTTTTCGATGTAGGAAGATGCCCTTGAACCTGGAGATTTGGGACCCATGCGATGGGTACCACGCAGTATTACTTTAAAGGGTCTGCGTTTGCTCACCCAACCTCACCAAACCTCTCAGCCCCAAGAGGGTCCACCCTTATGTCTCATCCAGCTGTGGGTCTACATATGGTCAATCCAGGTTGCATCACAGCCCCTGAATGAATTGTGTAAGAATTTCTCTCTCTTTCACTGTCTTTGTTTCATGGGTTTTTAAAAGTAATTTATTTTTATAATGGGGTTTAGCTGCTTTTCACTGCTGTGTTTATGCCGCTTTACACCCACTTGACACACTAACAGAGAGATATCAATACATAGGTTTTAAGATTATTACTAGTCAGATATATTCTTGTGTGGTGAATAGGGCGTGTTGAGTGCATTACTCTGAGCAAGGAGTAGGTCTTGTCTATTACATATTCGGTTTATGGAACGGTATCTGAGCTAATTTGAAACCCTTTTTTTATGTATCACCCCACCTCACCTTTCCCGTTTAGCAGCCATAGTGTGTTTTCTGCATGTGCGACTCTGTTCTGTTTTGTAATTCAGTTCAAGTGTAACGGTTTTTACATTCCCTCTATAAGTGATACCTTATGAGAAGTGTCCTTTTCTGTGTGACTTATTTCACTTAGAATCGTCCTATCTAAATCCACTCATCATGCTGCTACTAGCCTTATGCCATTGATTTCATGGCTGAGTGATATTCCATTGTACATAAGGACCACAACTTCTTTATCCATTTTTCTCTTTCCTGGGATATTTAAGGTGGAATGAAGTGGAGGTCCTTGTCAACAGAGCAGCCCTAAACTTTGGGCTGCTTGTGTTTTGCTGATTTTTCATTTTCCCAATTTATACCCCGATGAGTGGAAGTGCCCTATGCTCTTTAAGCTGTGTTTTTTAGATATTTCAGGACACACCCTGCACTTCTCCAGAGTGCCTGTTGGCAATTTACATCCCGCCCATCAGTGTAGCAAGGCTCCCATTTCTCCATGGCCTGTCCTGCATTTCTGGTTTTGACACTTTTTTCAGCATGGCCCTTTTGACCGATGGGAAGCGAGACTTCTTTGTAGCGCTGATTTGCCTTTCCAGGTTGCTTGGTTGACCAAAAAGAGCATATGCGTTTTTTACTGAATATATTCAGGAACAAACGCATACGCCCTTTTTGGCCAAGGGCATCATTGTCAACGTTTTGCCGCTTTTCATGTGCTTTAAAGACGATTCGAATGTACCTCCTGAAATCTGTTTCCTGCAATTCTGGCTGGATTTCAAATCCTCTTCTTTGCCTTCCCTCAATATATTGTGGACGAGAGTTATCATTTATAACTCTGCAGGTTTGTGAATAGCAGTGCCCTGAAGCTCCGTTTTACAACTCTCTTTTTTGGGAACTGGCCGCAAAAGCGCAGGATGGCTTCAGGCACTGTTCTGGTTCCGGGGGGCAGGCTGAGCCTGTGGTTAATTCTTCTTCCTGATGGGAAAATAGAGTGACCTGTGCCTGTCCCAACACCAAGAGCTAGTCTCTCATTGGTTCCCTGTCTTCCCGTTCATCTTCAGGACAAATTGCAACCTGTACGGAACAGGAGGTTAAAGGTGCTGATGCTCCAAGTAGGGAGATTGCTAGTAAAGTGGCTGGAATGGCGAACCCGAGCACAAGGAGAATGGAAATGAGGTGCGTTTTAGAAACCTTTCCCCATCACACGGTGTACCATCTTCTGGGTTTCTCATGCATGTTTTCGATGTAGGAAGATGCCCTTGAACCTGGAGATTTGGGAACCATGCGATGGGTACCACGCAGTATTACTTTGAAGGGTCTGCGTTTGCCCACCCAAGCTCACCAAACCTCTCAGCCCCAAGAGGGTCCACCCTTATGTCTCATCCAGCTGTGGGTCTACATATGGTCAATCCAGGTTTCATCACAGCCCCTGAATGAATTGTGGAAGAATTTCTCTCTCTTTCACTGTCTTTGTTTCATGGTTTTTTAAAAGTAATTTATTTTTATAATGGGTTTTAGCTGCTTTTCACTGCTGTGTTTATGCCGCTTTACACCCACTTGACACACTAACAGAGAGATATCAATACATAGGTTTTAAGATTATTACTAGTCAGATATATTCTTTTGTGGTGAATAGGGCGTGTTGAGTCCAGTTCTCTGAGCAAGGAGTAGGTCTTGTCTATTTCATATTGGGTTTATGGAACGGTATCTGAGCTAATTTGAAACCCTTGTTTTATGTATCACCCCACCTCACCTTTCCCGTTTAGCAGCCATAGTGTGTTTTCTGCATGTGCGACTCTGTTCTGTTTTCAAATTCAGTTCAAGTGTAACGGTTTTTACATTCCCTCTATAAGTGATACCTTATGAGAAGTGTCCTTTTCTGTGTGACTTATTTCACTTAGAATCGTCGTACCTAAATCCACTCATCATGCTGCTACTAGCCTTATGCCATTGATTTCATGGCTGAGTGATATTCCATTGTACATAAGGACCACAACTTCTTTATCCATTTTTCTCTTTCCTGGGATATTTAAGGTGGAATGAAGTGGAGGTCCTTGTCAACAGAGCAGCCCTAAACTTTGGGCTGCTTGTGTTTTGCTGATTTTTCATTTTCCCAATTTATACCCCGATGAGTGGAAGTGCCCTATGCTCTCTAAGCTGTGTTTTTTAGATATTTCAGGACTCACCGTACACTTCTCCAGAGTGCCTGTTGGCAATTTACATCCCGCCCATCAGTGTAGCAAGGCTCCCATTTCTCCATGGCCTGTCCTGCATTTCTGGTTTTGACACTTTTTTCAGCATGGCCCTTTTGACCGATGGGAAGCGAGACTTCTTTGGAGCGCTGATTTGCCTTTCCAGGTTGCTTGGTTGGCCAAAAAGGGCGTATGTGTTTTTTCCTGAATATATTCAGGAAAAAACGCATACGCCCTTTTTGGCCAAGGGCATCATTGTCAACGTTTTGCCGCTTTTCATGTGCTTTAAAGACGATTCGAATCTACCTCCTGAAATCTGTTTCCTGCAATTCTGCCTTGATTTCAAATCCTCTTCTTTGCCTTCCCTCAATATATTTGTGGACGAGAGTTATCATTTATAACTCTGCAGGTTTGTGAATTGCAGTGCCCTGAAGCTGCATTTTACAACTCGCTTTTTCGGGAGCTGGCCGCAAAAGCGCAGGATGGCTTCAGGCACTGTTCTGGTTCCGGGGGGCAGGCTGAGCCTGTGGTTAATTCTTCTTCCTGATGGGAAAATAGAGTGACCTGTGCCTGTCCCAACACCAAGAGCTAGTCTCTCATTGGTTCCCTGTCTTCCCGTTCATCCTCAGGACAAATTGCAACCTGTACGGAACAGGAGGTTAAAGGTGCTGATGCTCCAAGTAGGGAGATTGCTAGTAAAGTGGCTGGAATGGCGAACCCGAGCACAAGGAGAATGGAAATGAAGTGCGTTTTAGAAACCTTTCCCCATCACACGGTGTACCATCTTCTGGGTTTCTCATGCATGTTTTCGATGTAGGAAGATGCCCTTGAACCTGGAGATTTGGGACCCATGCGATGGGTACCACGCAGTATTACTTTAAAGGGTCTGCGTTTGCTCACCCAACCTCACCAAACCTCTCAGCCCCAAGAGGGTCCACCCTTATGTCTCATCCAGCTGTGGGTCTACATATGGTCAATCCAGGTTGCATCACAGCCCCTGAATGAATTGTGTAAGAATTTCTCTCTCTTTCACTGTCTTTGTTTCATGGGTTTTTAAAAGTAATTTATTTTTATAATGGGGTTTAGCTGCTTTTCACTGCTGTGTTTATGCCGCTTTACACCCACTTGACACACCAACAGAGAGATATCAATACATAGGTTTTAAGATTATTACTAGTCAGATATATTCTTGTGCGGTGAATAGGGCGTGTTGAGTCCAGTTCTCTGAGCAAGGAGTAGGTCTTGTCTATTACATATTGGGTTTATGGAACGGTATCTGAGCTAATTTGAAACCCTTGTTTTATGTATCACCCCACCTCACCTTTCCCGTTTAGCAGCCATAGTGTGTTTTCTGCATGTGCGACTCTGTTCTGTTTTGTAATTCAGTTCAAGTGTAACGGTTTTTACATTCCCTCTATAAGTGATACCTTATGAGAAGTGTCCTTTTCTGTGTGACTTATTTCACTTAGAATCGTCGTACCTAAATCCACTCATCATGCTGCTACTAGCCTTATGCCATTGATTTCATGGCTGAGTGATATTCCATTGTACATAAGGACCACAACTTCTTTATCCATTTTTCTCTTTCCTGGGATATTTAAGGTGGAATGAAGTGGAGGTCCTTGTCAACAGAGCAGCCCTAAACTTTGGGCTGCTTGTGTTTTGCTGATTTTTCATTTTCCCAATTTATACCCCGATGAGTGGAAGTGCCCTATGCTCTCTAAGCTGTGTTTTTTAGATATTTCAGGACTCACCGTACACTTCTCCAGAGTGCCTGTTGGCAATTTACATCCCGCCCATCAGTGTAGCAAGGCTCCCATTTCTCCATGGCCTGTCCTGCATTTCTGGTTTTGACACTTTTTTCAGCATGGCCCTTTTGACCGATGGGAAGCGAGACTTCTTTGGAGCGCTGATTTGCCTTTCCAGGTTGCTTGGTTGGCCAAAAAGGGCGTATGCGTTTTTTCCTGAATATATTCAGGAAAAAACGCATACGCCCTTTTTGGCCAAGGGCATCATTGTCAACGTTTTGCCGCTTTTCATGTGCTTTAAAGACGATTCGAATCTACCTCCTGAAATCTGTTTCCTGCAATTCTGCCTTGATTTCAAATCCTCTTCTTTGCCTTCCCTCAATATATTTGTGGACGAGAGTTATCATTTATAACTCTGCAGGTTTGTGAATTGCAGTGCCCTGAAGCTGCATTTTACAACTCGCTTTTTCGGGAGCTGGCCGCAAAAGCGCAGGATGGCTTCAGGCACTGTTCTGGTTCCGGGGGGCAGGCTGAGCCTGTGGTTAATTCTTCTTCCTGATGGGAAAATAGAGTGACCTGTGCCTGTCCCAACACCAAGAGCTAGTCTCTCATTGGTTCCCTGTCTTCCCGTTCATCCTCAGGACAAATTGCAACCTGTACGGAACAGGAGGTTAAAGGTGCAGATGCTCCAAGTAGGGAGATTGCTAGTAAAGTGGCTGGAATGGCGAACCCGAGCACAAGGAGAATGGAAATGAGGTGCGTTTTAGAAACCTTTCCCCATCACACGGTGTACCATCTTCTGGGTTTCTCATGCATGTTTTCGATGTAGGAAGATGCCCTTGAACCTGGAGATTTGGGACCCATGCGATGGGTACCACGCAGTATTACTTTAAAGGGTCTGCGTTTGCTCACCCAACCTCACCAAACCTCTCAGCCCCAAGAGGGTCCACCCTTATGTGTCATCCAGCTGTGGGTCTACATATGGTCAATCCAGGTTGCATCACAACCCCTGAATGAATTGTGTAAGAATTTCTCTCTCTTTCACTGTCTTTGTTTCATGGGTTTTTAAAAGTAATTTATTTTTATAATGGGGTTTAGCTGCTTTTCACTGCTGTGTTTATGCCGCTTTACACCCACTTGACACACTAACAGAGAGATATCAATACATAGGTTTTAAGATTATTACTAGTCAGATATATTCTTGTGCGGTGAATAGGGCGTGTTGAGTCCAGTTCTCTGAGCAAGGAGTAGGTCTTGTCTATTACATATTGGGTTTATGGAACGGTATCTGAGCTAATTTGAAACCCTTGTTTTATGTATCACCCCACCTCACCTTTCCCGTTTAGCAGCCATAGTGTGTTTTCTGCATGTGCGACTCTGTTCTGTTTTGTAATTCAGTTCAAGTGTAACGGTTTTTACATTCCCTCTATAAGTGATACCTTATGAGAAGTGTCCTTTTCTGTGTGACTTATTTCACTTAGAATCGTCGTACCTAAATCCACTCATCATGCTGCTACTAGCCTTATGCCATTGATTTCATGGCTGAGTGATATTCCATTGTACATAAGGACCACAACTTCTTTATCCATTTTTCTCTTTCCTGGGATATTTAAGGTGGAATGAAGTGGAGGTCCTTGTCAACAGAGCAGCCCTAAACTTTGGGCTGCTTGTGTTTTGCTGATTTTTCATTTTCCCAATTTATACCCCGATGAGTGGAAGTGCCCTATGCTCTCTAAGCTGTGTTTTTTAGATATTTCAGGACTCACCGTACACTTCTCCAGAGTGCCTGTTGGCAATTTACATCCCGCCCATCAGTGTAGCAAGGCTCCCATTTCTCCATGGCCTGTCCTGCATTTCTGGTTTTGACACTTTTTTCAGCATGGCCCTTTTGACCGATGGGAAGCGAGACTTCTTTGGAGCGCTGATTTGCCTTTCCAGGTTGCTTGGTTGGCCAAAAAGGGCGTATGCGTTTTTTCCTGAATATATTCAGGAAAAAACGCATACGCCCTTTTTGGCCAAGGGCATCATTGTCAACGTTTTGCCGCTTTTCATGTGCTTTAAAGACGATTCGAATCTACCTCCTGAAATCTGTTTCCTGCAATTCTGCCTTGATTTCAAATCCTCTTCTTTGCCTTCCCTCAATATATTTGTGGACGAGAGTTATCATTTATAACTCTGCAGGTTTGTGAATTGCAGTGCCCTGAAGCTGCATTTTACAACTCGCTTTTTTGGGAGCTGGCCGCAAAAGCGCAGGATGGCTTCAGGCACTGTTCTGGTTCCGGGGGGCAGGCTGAGCCTGTGGTTAATTCTTCTTCCTGATGGGAAAATAGAGTGACCTGTGCCTGTCCCAACACCAAGAGCTAGTCTCTCATTGGTTCCCTGTCTTCCCGTTCATCCTCAGGACAAATTGCAACCTGTACGGAACAGGAGGTTAAAGGTGCTGATGCTCCAAGTAGGGAGATTGCTAGTAAAGTGGCTGGAATGGCGAACCCGAGCACAAGGAGAATGGAAATGAGGTGCGTTTTAGAAACCTTTCCCCATCACACGGTGTACCATCTTCTGGGTTTCTCATGCATGTTTTCGATGTAGGAAGATGCCCTTGAACCTGGAGATTTGGGACCCATGCGATGGGTACCACGCAGTATTACTTTAAAGGGTCTGCGTTTGCTCACCCAACCTCACCAAACCTCTCAGCCCCAAGAGGGTCCACCCTTATGTGTCATCCAGCTGTGGGTCTACATATGGTCAATCCAGGTTGCATCACAACCCCTGAATGAATTGTGTAAGAATTTCTCTCTCTTTCACTGTCTTTGTTTCATGGGTTTTTAAAAGTAATTTATTTTTATAATGGGGTTTAGCTGCTTTTCACTGCTGTGTTTATGCCGCTTTACACCCACTTGACACACTAACAGAGAGATATCAATACATAGGTTTTAAGATTATTACTAGTCAGATATATTCTTGTGCGGTGAATAGGGCGTGTTGAGTCCAGTTCTCTGAGCAAGGAGTAGGTCTTGTCTATTACATATTGGGTTTATGGAACGGTATCTGAGCTAATTTGAAACCCTTGTTTTATGTATCACCCCACCTCACCTTTCCCGTTTAGCAGCCATAGTGTGTTTTCTGCATGTGCGACTCTGTTCTGTTTTGTAATTCAGTTCAAGTGTAACGGTTTTTACATTCCCTCTATAAGTGATACCTTATGAGAAGTGTCCTTTTCTGTGTGACTTATTTCACTTAGAATCGTCGTACCTAAATCCACTCATCATGCTGCTACTAGCCTTATGCCATTGATTTCATGGCTGAGTGATATTCCATTGTACATAAGGACCACAACTTCTTTATCCATTTTTCTCTTTCCTGGGATATTTAAGGTGGAATGAAGTGGAGGTCCTTGTCAACAGAGCAGCCTTAAACTTTGGGCTGCTTGTGTTTTGCTGATTTTTCATTTTCCCAATTTATACCCCGATGAGTGGAAGTGCCCTATGCTCTCTAAGCTGTGTTTTTTAGATATTTCAGGACTCACCGTACACTTCTCCAGAGTGCCTGTTGGCAATTTACATCCCGCCCATCAGTGTAGCAAGGCTCCCATTTCTCCATGGCCTGTCCTGCATTTCTGGTTTTGACACTTTTTTCAGCATGGCCCTTTTGACCGATGGGAAGCGAGACTTCTTTGGAGCGCTGATTTGCCTTTCCAGGTTGCTTGGTTGGCCAAAAAGGGCGTATGCGTTTTTTCCTGAATATATTCAGGAAAAAACGCATACGCCCTTTTTGGCCAAGGGCATCATTGTCAACGTTTTGCCGCTTTTCATGTGCTTTAAAGACGATTCGAATCTACCTCCTGAAATCTGTTTCCTGCAATTCTGCCTTGATTTCAAATCCTCTTCTTTGCCTTCCCTCAATATATTTGTGGACGAGAGTTATCATTTATAACTCTGCAGGTTTGTGAATAGCAGTGCCCTGAAGCTCCATTTTACAACTCTCTTTTTTGGGAACTGGCCGCAAAAGCGCAGGATGGCTTCAGGCCCTGTTCTGGTTCCGGGGGGCAGGCTGAGCCTGTGGTTAATTCTTCTTCCTGATGGGAAAATAGAGTGACCTGTGCCTGTTCCAACACCAAGAGCTAGTCTCTCATTGGTTCCCCGTCTTCCCGTTCATCCTCAGGACAAATTGCAACCTGTACGGAACAGGAGGTTAAAGGTGCTGATGCTCCAAGTAGGGAGATTGCTAGTAAAGTGGCTGGAATGGCGAACCCGAGCACAAGGAGAATGGAAATGAGGTGCGTTTTAGAAACCATTCCCCATCACACAGTGTACCATCTTCTGGGTTTCTCATGCATGTTTTCGATGTAGGAAGATGCCCTTGAACCTGGAGATTTGGGACCCATGCGATGGGTACCACGCAGTATAACTTTAAAGGGTCTGCGTTTGCTCCCCAACCTCACAAAACCTCTCAGACCCAAGAGGATCCACCCTTATGTCTCATCCAGCTGTGGGTCTACATATGGTCTATCCAGGTTGCATCACAGCCCCTGAATGAATTGTGTAAGAATTTCTCTCTCTTTCACTGTCTTTGTTTCATGGGTTTTTAAAATTAATTTATTTTTATAATGGGGTTTAGCTGCTTTTCACTGCTGTGTTTATGCCGCTTTACACCCACTTGACACACTAACAGAGAGATATGAATACATAGGTTTTAAGATTATTACTAGTCAGATATATTCTTGTGCGGTGAATAGGGCGTGTTGAGTGCATTACTCTGAGGAAGGAGTAGGTCTTGTCTATTACATATTCGGTTTATGGAACGGTATCTGAGCTAATTTGAAACCCTTTTTTTATGTATCACCCCACCTCACCTTTCCCGTTTAGCAGCCATAGTGTGTTTTCTGCATGTGCGACTCTGTTCTGTTTTGTAATTCAGTTCAAGTGTAACGGTTTTTACATTCCCTCTATAAGTGATACCTTATGAGAAGTGTCCTTTTCTGTGTGACTTATTTCACTTAGAATCGTCGTACCTAAATCCACTCATCATGCTGCTACTAGCCTTATGCCATTGATTTCATGGCTGAGTGATATTCCATTGTACATAAGGACCACAACTTCTTTATCCATTTTTCTCTTTCCTGGGATATTTAAGGTGGAATGAAGTGGAGGTCCTTGTCAACAGAGAAGCCCTAAACTTTGGGCTGCTTGTGTTTTGCTGATTTTTCATTTTCCCAATTTATACCCCGATGAGTGGAAGTGCCCTATGCTCTTTAAGCTGTGTTTTTTAGATATTTCAGGACACACCCTGCACTTCTCCAGAGTGCCTGTTGGCAATTTACATCCCGCCCATCAGTGTAGCAAGGCTCCCATTTCTCCATGGCCTGTCCTGCATTTCTGGTTTTGACACTTTTTTCAGCATGGCCCTTTTGACCGATGGGAAGCGAGACTTCTTTGTAGCACTGATTTGCCTTTCCAGGTTGCTTGGTTGACCAAAAAGAGCATATGCGTTTTTTCCTGAATATATTCAGGAACAAACGCATACGCCCTTTTTGGCCAAGGGCATCATTGTCAACGTTTTGCCGCTTTTCATGTGCTTTAAAGACGATTCGAATCTACCTCCTGAAATCTGTTTCCTGCAAATCTGCCTTGATTTCAAATCCTCTTCTTTGCTTTCCCTCAATATATTTGTGGACGAGAGTTATCATTTATAACTCTGCAGGTTTGTGAATTGCAGTGCCCTGAAGCTCCATTTTACAACTCGCTTTTTTGGGAACTGGCCGCAAAAGCGCAGGATGGCTTCAGGCCCTGTTCTGGTTCCGGGGGTCAGGCTGAGCCTGTGGTTAATTCTTCTTCCTGATGGGAAAATAGAGTGACCTGTGACTGTCCCAACACCAAGAGCTAGTCTCTCATTGGTTCCCCGTCTTCCCGTTCATCCTAAGGACAAATTACAACCTGTACGGAACAGGAGGTTAAAGGTGCTGATTCTCCAAGTAGGGAGATTGCTAGTAAAGTGGCTGGAATGGCGAACCCGAGCACAAGGATATGAGAAATGAGGTGCGTTTTAGAAACCTTTCCCCATCACACGGTGTACCATCTTCTGGGTTTCTCATGCATGCTTTCGATGTAGGAAGATGCCCTTGAACCTGGAGATTTGGGACCCATGCGATGGGTACCACGCAGTATTACTTTAAAGGGTCTGCGTTTGCTCACCCAACCTCACCAAACCTCTCAGCCCCAAGAGTGTCCACCCTTATGTCTCATCCAGCTGTGGGTCTACATATGGTCAATCCAGGTTGCATCACAGCCCCTGAATGAATTGTGTAAGAATTTCTCTCTCTTTCACTGTCTTTGTTTCATGGGTTTTTAAAATTAATTTATTTTTATAATGGGGTTTAGCTGCTTTTCACTGCTGTGTTTATGCCGCTTTACACCCACTTGACACACTAACAGAGAGATATCAATACATAGGTTTTAAGATTATTACTAGTCAGATATATTCTTGTGCGGTGAATAGGGCGTGTTGAGTGCATTACTCTGAGCAAGGAGTAGGTCTTGTCTATTACATATTCGGTTTATGGAACGGTATCTGAGCTAATTTGAAACCCTTTTTTTATGTATCACCCCACCTCACCTTTCCCGTTTAGCAGCCATAGTGTGTTTTCAGCATGTGCGACTCTGTTCTGTTTTGTAATTCAGTTCAAGTGTAACGGTTTTTACATTCCCTCTATAAGTGATACCTTATGAGAAGTGTCCTTTTCTGTGTGACTTATTTCACTTAGAATCGTCGTACCTAAATCCACTCATCATGCTGCTACTAGCCTTATGCCATTGATTTCATGGCTGAGTGATATTCCATTGTACATAAGGACCACAACTTCTTTATCCATTTTTCTCTTTCCTGGGATATTTAAGGTGGAATGAAGTGGAGGTCCTTGTCAACAGAGCAGCCCTAAACTTTGGGCTGCTTGTGTTTTGCTGATTTTTCATTTTCCCAATTTATACCCCGATGAGTGGAAGTGCCCTATGCTCTTTAAGCTGTGTTTTTTAGATATTTCAGGACACACCCTGCACTTCTCCAGAGTGCCTGTTGGCAATTTACATCCCGCCCATCAGTGTAGCAAGGCTCCCATTTCTCCATGGCCTGTCCTGCATTTCTGGTTTTGACACTTTTTTCAGCATGGCCCTTTTGACCGATGGGAAGCGAGACTTCTTTGTAGCACTGATTTGCCTTTCCAGGTTGCTTGGTTGACCAAAAAGAGCATATGCGTTTTTTCCTGAATATATTCAGGAACAAACGCATACGCCCTTTTTGGCCAAGGGCATCATTGTCAACGTTTTGCCGCTTTTCATGTGCTTTAAAGACGATTCGAATCTACCTCCTGAAATCTGTTTCCTGCAATTCTGCCTTGATTTCAAATCCTCTTCTTTGCCTTCCCTCAATATATTTGTGGACGAGAGTTATCATTTATAACTCTGCAGGTTTGTGAATTGCAGTGCCCTGAAGCTCCATTTTACAACTCTCTTTTTTGGGAACTGGCCGCAAAAGCGCAGGATGGCTTCAGGCCCTGTTCTGGTTCCGGGGGGCAGGCTGAGCCTGTGGTTAATTCTTCTTCCTGATGGGAAAATAGAGTGACCTGTGCCTGTCCCAACACCAAGAGCTAGTCTCTCATTGGTTCCCCGTCTTCCCGTTCATCCTCAGGACAAATTGCAACCTGTACGGAACAGGAGGTTAAAGGTGCTGATGCTCCAAGTAGGGAGATTGCTAGTAAAGTGGCTGGAATGGCGAACCCGAGCACAAGTCGAATGGAAATGAGGTGCGTTTTAGAAACCATTCCCCATCACACAGTGTACCATCTTCTGGGTTTCTCATGCATGTTTTCGATGTAGGAAGATGCCCTTGAACCTGGAGATTTTGACCCATGCGATGGGTACCACGCAGTATTACTTTAAAGGGTCTGCGTTTGCCCACCCAACCTCACCAAACCTCTCAGCCCCAAGAGTGTCCACCCTTATGTCTCATCCAGCTGTGTGTCTACATATGGTCAATCCAGGTTGCATCACAGCCCCTGAATGAATTGTGTAAGAATTTCTCTCTCTTTCACTGTCTTTGTTTCATGGGTTTTTAAAAGTAATTTATTTTTATAATGGGGTTTACCTGCTTTTCACTGCTGTGTTTATGCCGCTTTACACCCACTTGACACACTAACAGAGAGATATCAATACATAGGTTTTAAGATTATTACTGGTCAGATATATTCTTTTGCGGTGAATAGGGCGTGTTGAGTCCAGTTCTCTGAGCAAGGAATAGGTCTTGTCTATTACATATTGGGTTTATGGAACGGTATCTGAGCTAATTTGAAACCCTTGTTTTATGTATCACCCCACCTCACCTTTCCCGTTTAGCAGCCATAGTGTATTTTCTGCATGTGCGACTATGTTCTGTTTTATAATTCAATTCAATTGTAACGGTTTTTACATTCCCTCTATAAGTGATACCTTATGAGAAGTGTCCTTTTCTGTGTGACTTATTTCACTTAGAATTGGCGTACCTAAATCCACTCATCATGCTGCTACGAGCCTTATGCCATTGATTTCATGGCTGAGTGATATTCCATTGTACATAAGGACCACAACTTCTTTATCCATTTTTCTCTTTCCTGGGATATTTAAGGTGGAATGAAGTGGAGGTCCTTGTCAACAGAGCAGCCCTAAACTTTGGGCTGTTTGTGTTTTGCTGATTTTTCATTTTCCCAATTTATACCCCGATGAGTGGAAGTGCCCTATGCTCTCTAAGCTGTGTTTTTTAGATATTTCAGGACTCACCGTACGCTTCTCCAGAGTGCCTGTAGGCAATTTACATCCCGCCCATCAGTGTAGCAAGGCTCCCATTTCTCCATGGCCTGTCCTGCATTTCTGGTTTTGACACTTTTGTCAGCATGGCCCTTTTGACCGATGGGAAGCGAGACTTCTTTGGAGCGCTGATTTGCCTTTCCAGGTTGCTTGGTTGGCCAAAATGGCGTATGTGTTTTTTCCTGAATATATTCAGGAAAAAACGCATACGCCCTTTTTGGCCAAGGGCATCATTGTCAACGTTTTGCCGCTTTTCATGTGCTTTAAAGACGATTCGAATCTACCTCCTGAAATCTGTTTCCTGCAATTCTGCCTTGATTTCAAATCCTCTTCTTTGCCTTCCCTCAATATATCTGTGGACGAGAGTTATCATTTATAACTCTGCAGGTTTGTGAATTGCAGTGCCCTGAAGCTGCATTTTACAACTCGCTTTTTTGGGAGCTGGCCGCAAAAGCGCAGGATGGCTTCAGGCACTGTTCTGGTTCCGGGGGGCAGGCTGAGCCTGTGGTTAATTCTTCTTCCTGATGGGAAAATAGAGTGACCTGTGCCTGTCCCAACACCAAGAGCTAGTCTCTCATTGGTTCCCTGTCTTCCCGTTCATCCTCAGGACAAATTGCAACCTGTACGGAACAGGAGGTTAAAGGTGCTGATGCTCCAAGTAGGGAGATTGCTAGTAAAGTGGCTGGAATGGCGAACCCGAGCACAAGGAGAATGGAAATGAGGTGCGTTTTAGAAACCTTTCCCCATCACACGGTGTACCATCTTCTGGGTTTCTCATGCATGTTTTCGATGTAGGAAGATGCCCTTGAACCTGGAGATTTGGGACCCATGCGATGGGTACCACGCAGTATTACTTTAAAGGGTCTGCGTTTGCTCACCCAACCTCACCAAACCTCTCAGCCCCAAGAGGGTCCACCCTTATGTCTCATCCAGCTGTGGGTCTACATATGGTCAATCCAGGTTGCATCACAGCCCCTGAATGAATTGTGTAAGAATTTCTCTCTCTTTCACTGTCTTTGTTTCATGGGTTTTTAAAAGTAATTTATTTTTATAATGGGGTTTAGCTGCTTTTCACTGCTGTGTTTATGCCGCTTTACACCCACTTGACACACTAACAGAGAGATATCAATACATAGGTTTTAAGATTATTACTAGTCAGATATATTCTTGTGCGGTGAATAGGGCGTTTTGAGTCCAGTTCTCTGAGCAAGGAGTAGGTCTTGTCTATTACATATTGGGTTTATGGAACGGTATCTGAGCTAATTTGAAACCCTTGTTTTATGTATCACCCCACCTCACCTTTCCCGTTTAGCAGCCATAGTGTGTTTTCTGCATGTGCGACTCTGTTCTGTTTTGTAATTCAGTTCAAGTGTAACGGTTTTTACATTCCCTCTATAAGTGATACCTTATGAGAAGTGTCCTTTTCTGTGTGACTTATTTCACTTAGAATCGTCGTACCTAAATCCACTCATCATGCTGCTACTAGCCTTATGCCATTGATTTCATGGCTGAGTGATATTCCATTGTACATAAGGACCACAACTTCTTTATCCATTTTTCTCTTTCCTGGGATATTTAAGGTGGAATGAAGTGGAGGTCCTTGTCAACAGAGCAGCCCTAAACTTTGGGCTGCTTGTGTTTTGCTGATTTTTCATTTTCCCAATTTATACCCCGATGAGTGGAAGTGCCCTATGCTCTCTAAGCTGTGTTTTTTAGATATTTCAGGACTCACCGTACACTTCTCCAGAGTGCCTGTTGGCAATTTACATCCCGCCCATCAGTGTAGCAAGGCTCCCATTTCTCCATGGCCTGTCCTGCATTTCTGGTTTTGACACTTTTTTCAGCATGGCCCTTTTGACCGATGGGAAGCGAGACTTCTTTGTAGCACTGATTTGCCTTTCCAGGTTGCTTGGTTGACCAAAAAGAGCATATGCGTTTTTTCCTGAATATATTCAGGAACAAACGCATACGCCCTTTTTGGCCAAGGGCATCATTGTCAACGTTTTGCCGCTTTTCATGTGCTTTAAAGACGATTCGAATCTACCTCCTGAAATCTGTTTCCTGCAATTCTGCCTTGATTTCAAATCCTCTTCTTTGCCTTCCCTCAATATATTTGTGGACGAGAGTTATCATTTATAACTCTGCAGGTTTGTGAATTGCAGTGCCCTGAAGCTCCATTTTACAACTCTCTTTTTTGGGAACTGGCCGCAAAAGCGCAGGATGGCTTCAGGCCCTGTTCTGGTTCCGGGGGGCAGGCTGAGCCTGTGGTTAATTCTTCTTCCTGATGGGAAAATAGAGTGACCTGTGCCTGTCCCAACACCAAGAGCTAGTCTCTCATTGGTTCCCCGTCTTCCCGTTCATCCTCAGGACAAATTGCAACCTGTACGGAACAGGAGGTTAAAGGTGCTGATGCTCCAAGTAGGGAGATTGCTAGTAAAGTGGCTGGAATGGCGAACCCGAGCACAAGTCGAATGGAAATGAGGTGCGTTTTAGAAACCATTCCCCATCACACAGTGTACCATCTTCTGGGTTTCTCATGCATGTTTTCGATGTAGGAAGATGCCCTTGAACCTGGAGATTTTGACCCATGCGATGGGTACCACGCAGTATTACTTTAAAGGGTCTGCGTTTGCCCACCCAACCTCACCAAACCTCTCAGCCCCAAGAGTGTCCACCCTTATGTCTCATCCAGCTGTGTGTCTACATATGGTCAATCCAGGTTGCATCACAGCCCCTGAATGAATTGTGTAAGAATTTCTCTCTCTTTCACTGTCTTTGTTTCATGGGTTTTTAAAAGTAATTTATTTTTATAATGGGGTTTAGCTGCTTTTCACTGCTGTGTTTATGCCGCTTTACACCCACTTGACACACTAACAGAGAGATATCAATACATAGGTTTTAAGATTATTACTGGTCAGATATATTCTTTTGCGGTGAATAGGGCGTGTTAAGTCCAGTTCTCTGAGCAAGGAATAGGTCTTGTCTATTACATATTGGGTTTATGGAACGGTATCTGAGCTAATTTGAAACCCTTGTTTTATGTATCACCCCACCTCACCTTTCCCGTTTAGCAGCCATAGTGTGTTTTCTGCATGTGCGACTATGTTCTGTTTTATAATTCAATTCAAGTGTAACGGTTTTTACATTCCCTCTATAAGTGATACCTTATGAGAAGTGTCCTTTTCTGTGTGACTTATTTCACTTAGAATTGGCGTACCTAAATCCACTCATCATGCTGCTACGAGCCTTATGCCATTGATTTCATGGCTGAGTGATATTCCATTGTACATAAGGACCACAACTTCTTTATCCATTTTTCTCTTTCCTGGGATATTTAAGGTGGAATGAAGTGGAGGTCCTTGTCAACAGAGCAGCCCTAAACTTTGGGCTGTTTGTGTTTTGCTGATTTTTCATTTTCCCAATTTATACCCCGATGAGTGGAAGTGCCCTATGCTCTCTAAGCTGTGTTTTTTAGATATTTCAGGACTCACCGTACACTTCTCCAGAGTGCCTGTAGGCAATTTACATCCCGCCCATCAGTGTAGCAAGGCTCCCATTTCTCCATGGCCTGTCCTGCATTTCTGGTTTTGACACTTTTGTCAGCATGGCCCTTTTGACCGATGGGAAGCGAGACTTCTTTGGAGCGCTGATTTGCCTTTCCAGGTTGCTTGGTTGGCCAAAATGGCGTATGTGTTTTTTCCTGAATATATTCAGGAAAAAACGCATACGCCCTTTTTGGCCAAGGGCATCATTGTCAACGTTTTGCCGCTTTTCATGTGCTTTAAAGACGATTCGAATCTACCTCCTGAAATCTGTTTCCTGCAATTCTGCCTTGATTTCAAATCCTCTTCTTTGCCTTCCCTCAATATATCTGTGGACGAGAGTTATCATTTATAACTCTGCAGGTTTGTGAATTGCAGTGCCCTGAAGCTGCATTTTACAACTCGCTTTTTTGGGAGCTGGCCGCAAAAGCGCAGGATGGCTTCAGGCACTGTTTTGGTTCCGGGGGGCAGGCTGAGCCTGTGGTTAATTCTTCTTCCTGATGGGAAAATAGAGTGACCTGTGCCTGTCCCAACACCAAGAGCTAGTCTCTCATTGGTTCCCTGTCTTCCCGTTCATCCTCAGGACAAATTGCAACCTGTACGGAACAGGAGGTTAAAGGTGCTGATGCTCCAAGTAGGGAGATTGCTAGTAAAGTGGCTGGAATGGCGAACCCGAGCACAAGGAGAATGGAAATGAGGTGCGTTTTAGAAACCTTTCCCCATCACACGGTGTACCATCTTCTGGGTTTCTCATGCATGTTTTCGATGTAGGAAGATGCCCTTGAACCTGGAGATTTGGGACCCATGCGATGGGTACCACGCAGTATTACTTTAAAGGGTCTGCGTTTGCTCACCCAACCTCACCAAACCTCTCAGCCCCAAGAGGGTCCACCCTTATGTCTCATCCAGCTGTGGGTCTACATATGGTCAATCCAGGTTGCATCACAGCCCCTGAATGAATTGTGTAAGAATTTCTCTCTCTTTCACTGTCTTTGTTTCATGGGTTTTTAAAAGTAATTTATTTTTATAATGGGGTTTAGCTGCTTTTCACTGCTGTGTTTATGCCGCTTTACACCCACTTGACACACTAACAGAGAGATATCAATACATAGGTTTTAAGATTATTACTAGTCAGATATATTCTTGTGCGGTGAATAGGGCGTGTTGAGTCCAGTTCTCTGAGCAAGGAGTAGGTCTTGTCTATTACATATTGGGTTTATGGAACGGTATCTGAGCTAATTTGAAACCCTTGTTTTATGTATCACCCCACCTCACCTTTCCCGTTTAGCAGCCATAGTGTGTTTTCTGCATGTGCGACTCTGTTCTGTTTTGTAATTCAGTTCAAGTGTAACGGTTTTTACATTCCCTCTATAAGTGATACCTTATGAGAAGTGTCCTTTTCTGTGTGACTTATTTCACTTAGAATCGTCGTACCTAAATCCACTCATCATGCTGCTACTAGCCTTATGCCATTGATTTCATGGCTGAGTGATATTCCATTGTACATAAGGACCACAACTTCTTTATCCATTTTTCTCTTTCCTGGGATATTTAAGGTGGAATGAAGTGGAGGTCCTTGTCAACAGAGCAGCCCTAAACTTTGGGCTGCTTGTGTTTTGCTGATTTTTCATTTTCCCAATTTATACCCCGATGAGTGGAAGTGCCCTATGCTCTCTAAGCTGTGTTTTTTAGATATTTCAGGACTCACCGTACACTTCTCCAGAGTGCCTGTTGGCAATTTACATCCCGCCCATCAGTGTAGCAAGGCTCCCATTTCTCCATGGCCTGTCCTGCATTTCTGGTTTTGACACTTTTTTCAGCATGGCCCTTTTGACCGATGGGAAGCGAGACTTCTTTGGAGCGCTGATTTGCCTTTCCAGGTTGCTTGGTTGGCCAAAAAGGGCGTATGCGTTTTTTCCTGAATATATTCAGGAAAAAACGCATACGCCCTTTTTGGCCAAGGGCATCATTGTCAACGTTTTGCCGCTTTTCATGTGCTTTAAAGACGATTCGAATCTACCTCCTGAAATCTGTTTCCTGCAATTCTGCCTTGATTTCAAATCCTCTTCTTTGCCTTCCCTCAATATATTTGTGGACGAGAGTTATCATTTATAACTCTGCAGGTTTGTGAATAGCAGTGCCCTGAAGCTCCATTTTACAACTCTCTTTTTTGGGAACTGGCCGCAAAAGCGCAGGATGGCTTCAGGCCCTGTTCTGGTTCCGGGGGGCAGGCTGAGCCTGTGGTTAATTCTTCTTCCTGATGGGAAAATAGAGTGACCTGTGCCTGTCCCAACACCAAGAGCTAGTCTCTCATTGGTTCCCCGTCTTCCCGTTCATCCTCAGGACAAATTGCAACCTGTATGGAACAGGAGGTTAAAGGTGCTGATGCTCCAAGTAGGGAGATTGCTAGTAAAGTGGCTGGAATGGCGAACCCGAGCACAAGGAGAATGGAAATGAGGTGCGTTTTAGAAACCATTCCCCATCACACAGTGTACCATCTTCTGGGTTTCTCATGCATGTTTTCGATGTAGGAAGATGCCCTTGAACCTGGAGATTTGGGACCCATGCGATGGGTACCACGCAGTACAACTTTAAAGGGTCTGCGTTTGCTCACCCAACCTCACAAAACCTCTCAGACCCAAGAGGATCCACCCTTATGTCTCATCCAGCTGTGTGTCTACATATGGTCAATCCAGGTTGCATCACAGCCCCTGAATGAATTGTGTAAGAATTTCTCTCTCTTTCACTGTCTTTGTTTCATGGGTTTTTAAAAGTAATTTATTTTTATAATGGGGTTTAGCTGCTTTTCACTGCTGTGTTTATGCCGCTTTACACCCACTTGACACACTAACAGAGAGATATCAATACATAGGTTTTAAGATTATTACTGGTCAGATATATTCTTTTGCGGTGAATAGGGCGTGTTAAGTCCAGTTCTCTGAGCAAGGAATAGGTCTTGTCTATTACATATTGGGTTTATGGAACGGTATCTGAGCTAATTTGAAACCCTTGTTTTATGTATCACCCCACCTCACCTTTCCCGTTTAGCAGCCATAGTGTGTTTTCTGCATGTGCGACTATGTTCTGTTTTATAATTCAATTCAAGTGTAACGGTTTTTACATTCCCTCTATAAGTGATACCTTATGAGAAGTGTCCTTTTCTGTGTGACTTATTTCACTTAGAATTGGCGTACCTAAATCCACTCATCATGCTGCTACGAGCCTTATGCCATTGATTTCATGGCTGAGTGATATTCCATTGTACATAAGGACCACAACTTCTTTATCCATTTTTCTCTTTCCTGGGATATTTAAGGTGGAATGAAGTGGAGGTCCTTGTCAACAGAGCAGCCCTAAACTTTGGGCTGTTTGTGTTTTGCTGATTTTTCATTTTCCCAATTTATACCCCGATGAGTGGAAGTGCCCTATGCTCTCTAAGCTGTGTTTTTTAGATATTTCAGGACTCACCGTACACTTCTCCAGAGTGCCTGTAGGCAATTTACATCCCGCCCATCAGTGTAGCAAGGCTCCCATTTCTCCATGGCCTGTCCTGCATTTCTGGTTTTGACACTTTTGTCAGCATGGCCCTTTTGACCGATGGGAAGCGAGACTTCTTTGGAGCGCTGATTTGCCTTTCCAGGTTGCTTGGTTGGCCAAAATGGCGTATGTGTTTTTTCCTGAATATATTCAGGAAAAAACGCATACGCCCTTTTTGGCCAAGGGCATCATTGTCAACGTTTTGCCGCTTTTCATGTGCTTTAAAGACGATTCGAATCTACCTCCTGAAATCTGTTTCCTGCAATTCTGCCTTGATTTCAAATCCTCTTCTTTGCCTTCCCTCAATATATCTGTGGACGAGAGTTATCATTTATAACTCTGCAGGTTTGTGAATTGCAGTGCCCTGAAGCTGCATTTTACAACTCGCTTTTTTGGGAGCTGGCCGCAAAAGCGCAGGATGGCTTCAGGCACTGTTTTGGTTCCGGGGGGCAGGCTGAGCCTGTGGTTAATTCTTCTTCCTGATGGGAAAATAGAGTGACCTGTGCCTGTCCCAACACCAAGAGCTAGTCTCTCATTGGTTCCCTGTCTTCCCGTTCATCCTCAGGACAAATTGCAACCTGTACGGAACAGGAGGTTAAAGGTGCTGATGCTCCAAGTAGGGAGATTGCTAGTAAAGTGGCTGGAATGGCGAACCCGAGCACAAGGAGAATGGAAATGAGGTGCGTTTTAGAAACCTTTCCCCATCACACGGTGTACCATCTTCTGGGTTTCTCATGCATGTTTTCGATGTAGGAAGATGCCCTTGAACCTGGAGATTTGGGACCCATGCGATGGGTACCACGCAGTATTACTTTAAAGTGTCTGCGTTTGCTCACCCAACCTCACCAAACCTCTCAGCCCCAAGAGGGTCCACCCTTATGTCTCATCCAGCTGTGGGTCTACATATGGTCAATCCAGGTTGCATCACAGCCCCTGAATGAATTGTGTAAGAATTTCTCTCTCTTTCACTGTCTTTGTTTCATGGGTTTTTAAAAGTAATTTATTTTTATAATGGGGTTTAGCTGCTTTTCACTGCTGTGTTTATGCCGCTTTACACCCACTTGACACACTAACAGAGAGATATCAATACATAGGTTTTAAGATTATTACTAGTCAGATATATTCTTGTGCGGTGAATAGGGCGTGTTGAGTCCATTTCTCTGAGCAAGGAGTAGGTCTTGTCTATTACATATTGGGTTTATGGAACGGTATCTGAGCTAATTTGAAACCCTTGTTTTATGTATCACCCCACCTCACCTTTCCCGTTTAGCAGCCATAGTGTGTTTTCTGCATGTGCGACTCTGTTCTGTTTTGTAATTCAGTTCAAGTGTAACGGTTTTTACATTCCCTCTATAAGTGATACCTTATGAGAAGTGTCCTTTTCTGTGTGACTTATTTCACTTAGAATCGTCGTACCTAAATCCACTCATCATGCTGCTACTAGCCTTATGCCATTGATTTCATGGCTGAGTGATATTCCATTGTACATAAGGACCACAACTTCTTTATCCATTTTTCTCTTTCCTGGGATATTTAAGGTGGAATGAAGTGGAGGTCCTTGTCAACAGAGCAGCCCTAAACTTTGGGCTGCTTGTGTTTTGCTGATTTTTCATTTTCCCAATTTATACCCCGATGAGTGGAAGTGCCCTATGCTCTCTAAGCTGTGTTTTTTAGATATTTCAGGACTCACCGTACACTTCTCCAGAGTGCCTGTTGGCAATTTACATCCCGCCCATCAGTGTAGCAAGGCTCCCATTTCTCCATGGCCTGTCCTGCATTTCTGGTTTTGACACTTTTTTCAGCATGGCCCTTTTGACCGATGGGAAGCGAGACTTCTTTGTAGCACTGATTTGCCTTTCCAGGTTGCTTGGTTGACCAAAAAGAGCATATGCGTTTTTTCCTGAATATATTCAGGAACAAACGCATACGCCCTTTTTGGCCAAGGGCATCATTGTCAACGTTTTGCCGCTTTTCATGTGCTTTAAAGACGATTCGAATCTACCTCCTGAAATCTGTTTCCTGCAATTCTGCCTTGATTTCAAATCCTCTTCTTTGCCTTCCCTCAATATATTTGTGGACGAGAGTTATCATTTATAACTCTGCAGGTTTGTGAATTGCAGTGCCCTGAAGCTCCATTTTACAACTCTCTTTTTTGGGAACTGGCCGCAAAAGCGCAGGATGGCTTCAGGCCCTGTTCTGGTTCCGGGGGGCAGGCTGAGCCTGTGGTTAATTCTTCTTCCTGATGGGAAAATAGAGTGACCTGTGCCTGTCCCAACACCAAGAGCTAGTCTCTCATTGGTTCCCCGTCTTCCCGTTCATCCTCAGGACAAATTGCAACCTGTACGGAACAGGAGGTTAAAGGTGCTGATGCTCCAAGTAGGGAGATTGCTAGTAAAGTGGCTGGAATGGCGAACCCGAGCACAAGTCGAATGGAAATGAGGTGCGTTTTAGAAACCATTCCCCATCACACAGTGTACCATCTTCTGGGTTTCTCATGCATGTTTTCGATGTAGGAAGATGCCCTTGAACCTGGAGATTTTGACCCATGCGATGGGTACCACGCAGTATTACTTTAAAGGGTCTGCGTTTGCCCACCCAACCTCACCAAACCTCTCAGCCCCAAGAGTGTCCACCCTTATGTCTCATCCAGCTGTGTGTCTACATATGGTCAATCCAGGTTGCATCACAGCCCCTGAATGAATTGTGTAAGAATTTCTCTCTCTTTCACTGTCTTTGTTTCATGGGTTTTTAAAAGTAATTTATTTTTATAATGGGGTTTAGCTGCTTTTCACTGCTGTGTTTATGCCGCTTTACACCCACTTGACACACTAACAGAGAGATATCAATACATAGGTTTTAAGATTATTACTGGTCAGATATATTCTTTTGCGGTGAATAGGGCGTGTTAAGTCCAGTTCTCTGAGCAAGGAATAGGTCTTGTCTATTACATATTGGGTTTATGGAACGGTATCTGAGCTAATTTGAAACCCTTGTTTTATGTATCACCCCACCTCACCTTTCCCGTTTAGCAGCCATAGTGTGTTTTCTGCATGTGCGACTATGTTCTGTTTTATAATTCAATTCAAGTGTAACGGTTTTTACATTCCCTCTATAAGTGATACCTTATGAGAAGTGTCCTTTTCTGTGTGACTTATTTCACTTAGAATTGGCGTACCTAAATCCACTCATCATGCTGCTACGAGCCTTATGCCATTGATTTCATGGCTGAGTGATATTCCATTGTACATAAGGACCACAACTTCTTTATCCATTTTTCTCTTTCCTGGGATATTTAAGGTGGAATGAAGTGGAGGTCCTTGTCAACAGAGCAGCCCTAAACTTTGGGCTGTTTGTGTTTTGCTGATTTTTCATTTTCCCAATTTATACCCCGATGAGTGGAAGTGCCCTATGCTCTCTAAGCTGTGTTTTTTAGATATTTCAGGACTCACCGTACACTTCTCCAGAGTGCCTGTAGGCAATTTACATCCCGCCCATCAGTGTAGCAAGGCTCCCATTTCTCCATGGCCTGTCCTGCATTTCTGGTTTTGACACTTTTGTCAGCATGGCCCTTTTGACCGATGGGAAGCGAGACTTCTTTGGAGCGCTGATTTGCCTTTCCAGGTTGCTTGGTTGGCCAAAATGGCGTATGTGTTTTTTCCTGAATATATTCAGGAAAAAACGCATACGCCCTTTTTGGCCAAGGGCATCATTGTCAACGTTTTGCCGCTTTTCATGTGCTTTAAAGACGATTCGAATCTACCTCCTGAAATCTGTTTCCTGCAATTCTGCCTTGATTTCAAATCCTCTTCTTTGCCTTCCCTCAATATATCTGTGGACGAGAGTTATCATTTATAACTCTGCAGGTTTGTGAATTGCAGTGCCCTGAAGCTGCATTTTACAACTCGCTTTTTTGGGAGCTGGCCGCAAAAGCGCAGGATGGCTTCAGGCACTGTTTTGGTTCCGGGGGGCAGGCTGAGCCTGTGGTTAATTCTTCTTCCTGATGGGAAAATAGAGTGACCTGTGCCTGTCCCAACACCAAGAGCTAGTCTCTCATTGGTTCCCTGTCTTCCCGTTCATCCTCAGGACAAATTGCAACCTGTACGGAACAGGAGGTTAAAGGTGCTGATGCTCCAAGTAGGGAGATTGCTAGTAAAGTGGCTGGAATGGCGAACCCGAGCACAAGGAGAATGGAAATGAGGTGCGTTTTAGAAACCTTTCCCCATCACACGGTGTACCATCTTCTGGGTTTCTCATGCATGTTTTCGATGTAGGAAGATGCCCTTGAACCTGGAGATTTGGGACCCATGCGATGGGTACCACGCAGTATTACTTTAAAGGGTCTGCGTTTGCTCACCCAACCTCACCAAACCTCTCAGCCCCAAGAGGGTCCACCCTTATGTCTCATCCAGCTGTGGGTCTACATATGGTCAATCCAGGTTGCATCACAGCCCCTGAATGAATTGTGTAAGAATTTCTCTCTCTTTCACTGTCTTTGTTTCATGGGTTTTTAAAAGTAATTTATTTTTATAATGGGGTTTAGCTGCTTTTCACTGCTGTGTTTATGCCGCTTTACACCCATTTGACACACTAACAGAGAGATATCAATACATAGGTTTTAAGATTATTACTAGTCAGATATATTCTTGTGCGGTGAATAGGGCGTGTTGAGTCCAGTTCTCTGAGCAAGGAGTAGGTCTTGTCTATTACATATTGGGTTTATGGAACGGTATCTGAGCTAATTTGAAACCCTTGTTTTATGTATCACCCCACCTCACCTTTCCCGTTTAGCAGCCATAGTGTGTTTTCTGCATGTGCGACTCTGTTCTGTTTTGTAATTCAGTTCAAGTGTAACGGTTTTTACATTCCCTCTATAAGTGATACCTTATGAGAAGTGTCCTTTTCTGTGTGACTTATTTCACTTAGAATCGTCGTACCTAAATCCACTCATCATGCTGCTACTAGCCTTATGCCATTGATTTCATGGCTGAGTGATATTCCATTGTACATAAGGACCACAACTTCTTTATCCATTTTTCTCTTTCCTGGGATATTTAAGGTGGAATGAAGTGGAGGTCCTTGTCAACAGAGCAGCCCTAAACTTTGGGCTGCTTGTGTTTTGCTGATTTTTCATTTTCCCAATTTATACCCCGATGAGTGGAAGTGCCCTATGCTCTCTAAGCTGTGTTTTTTAGATATTTCAGGACTCACCGTACACTTCTCCAGAGTGCCTGTTGGCAATTTACATCCCGCCCATCAGTGTAGCAAGGCTCCCATTTCTCCATGGCCTGTCCTGCATTTCTGGTTTTGACACTTTTTTCAGCATGGCCCTTTTGACCGATGGGAAGCGAGACTTCTTTGGAGCGCTGATTTGCCTTTCCAGGTTGCTTGGTTGGCCAAAAAGGGCGTATGCGTTTTTTCCTGAATATATTCAGGAAAAAACGCATACGCCCTTTTTGGCCAAGGGCATCATTGTCAACGTTTTGCCGCTTTTCATGTGCTTTAAAGACGATTCGAATCTACCTCCTGAAATCTGTTTCCTGCAATTCTGCCTTGATTTCAAATCCTCTTCTTTGCCTTCCCTCAATATATTTGTGGACGAGAGTTATCATTTATAACTCTGCAGGTTTGTGAATAGCAGTGCCCTGAAGCTCCATTTTACAACTCTCTTTTTTGGGAACTGGCCGCAAAAGCGCAGGATGGCTTCAGGCCCTGTTCTGGTTCCGGGGGGCAGGCTGAGCCTGTGGTTAATTCTTCTTCCTGATGGGAAAATAGAGTGACCTGTGCCTGTCCCAACACCAAGAGCTAGTCTCTCATTGGTTCCCCGTCTTCCCGTTCATCCTCAGGACAAATTGCAACCTGTACGGAACAGGAGGTTAAAGGTGCTGATGCTCCAAGTAGGGAGATTGCTAGTAAAGTGGCTGGAATGGCGAACCCGAGCACAAGTCGAATGGAAATGAGGTGCGTTTTAGAAACCATTCCCCATCACACAGTGTACCATCTTCTGGGTTTCTCATGCATGTTTTCGATGTAGGAAGATGCCCTTGAACCTGGAGATTTGGGACCCATGCGATGGGTACCACGCAGTATAACTTTAAAGGGTCTGCGTTTGCTCACCCAACCTCACAAAACCTCTCAGACCCAAGAGGATCCACCCTTATGTCTCATCCAGCTGTGGGTCTACATATGGTCTATCCAGGTTGCATCACAGCCCCTGAATGAATTGTGTAAGAATTTCTCTCTCTTTCACTGTCTTTGTTTCATGGGTTTTTAAAATTAATTTATTTTTATAATGGGGTTTAGCTGCTTTTCACTGCTGTGTTTATGCCGCTTTACACCCACTTGACACACTAACAGAGAGATATCAATACATAGGTTTTAAGATTATTACTAGTCAGATATATTCTTGTGCGGTGAATAGGGCGTGTTGAGTGCATTACTCTGAGCAAGGAGTAGGTCTTGTCTATTACATATTGGGTTTATGGAACGGTATCTGAGCTAATTTGAAACCCTTTTTTTATGTATCACCCCACCTCACCTTTCCCGTTTAGCAGCCATAGTGTGTTTTCTGCATGTGCGACTCTGTTCTGTTTTGTAATTCAGTTCAAGTGTAACGGTTTTTACATTCCCTCTATAAGTGATACCTTATGAGAAGTGTCCTTTTCTGTGTGACTTATTTCACTTAGAATCGTCGTACCTAAATCCACTC
Source organism: Balaenoptera physalus (assembly GCF_965194825.1). Classification (NCBI taxonomy): domain Eukaryota; kingdom Metazoa; phylum Chordata; class Mammalia; order Artiodactyla; family Balaenopteridae; genus Balaenoptera; species Balaenoptera physalus. The sequence goes on along the minus strand of NW_028126057.1, from coordinate 83,758 downwards.
ATCATGCTGCTACTAGCCTTATGCCATTGATTTCATGGCTGAGTGATATTCCATTGTACATAAGGACCACAACTTCTTTATCCATTTTTCTCTTTCCTGGGATATTTAAGGTGGAATGAAGTGGAGGTCCTTGTCAACAGAGCAGCCCTAAACTTTGGGCTGCTTGTGTTTTGCTGATTTTTCATTTTCCCAATTTATACCCCGATGAGTGGAAGTGCCCTATGCTCTCTAAGCTGTGTTTTTTAGATATTTCAGGACTCACCGTACACTTCTCCAGAGTGCCTGTAGGCAATTTACATCCCGCCCATCAGTGTAGCAAGGCTCCCATTTCTCCATGGCCTGTCCTGCATTTCTGGTTTTGACACTTTTGTCAGCATGGCCCTTTTGACCGATGGGAAGCGAGACTTCTTTGGAGCGCTGATTTGCCTTTCCAGGTTGCTTGTTTGGCCAAAATGGCGTATGTGTTTTTTCCTGAATATATTCAGGAAAAAACGCATACGCCCTTTTTGGCCAAGGGCATCATTGTCAACGTTTTGCCGCTTTTCATGTGCTTTAAAGACGATTCGAATCTACCTCCTGAAATCTGTTTCCTGCAATTCTGCCTTGATTTCAAATCCTCTTCTTTGCCTTCCCTCAATATATCTGTGGACGAGAGTTATCATTTATAACTCTGCAGGTTTGTGAATTGCAGTGCCCTGAAGCTGCATTTTACAACTCGCTTTTTTGGGAACTGGCCGCAAAAGCGCAGGATGGCTTCAGGCTCTGTTCTGGTTCCGGGGGTCAGGCTGAGCCTGTGGTTAATTCTTCTTCCTGATGGGAAAATAGTGTGACCTGTGACTGTCCCAACACCAAGAGCTAGTCTCTCATTGGTTCCCCGTCTTCCCGTTCATCCTAAGGACAAATTACAACCTGTACGGAACAGGAGGTTAAAGGTGCTGATTCTCCAAGTAGGGAGATTGCTAGTAAAGTGGCTGGAATGGCGAACCCGAGCACAAGGATATGAGAAATGAGGTGCGTTTTAGAAACCTTTCCCCATCACACGGTGTAACATCTTCTGGGTTTCTCATGCATGCTTTCGATGTAGGAAGATGCCCTTGAACCTGGAGATTTGGGACCCATGCGATGGGTACCACGCAGTATTACTTTAAAGGGTCTGCGTTTGCTCACCCAACCTCACCAAACCTCTCAGCCCCAAGAGTGTCCACCCTTATGTCTCATCCAGCTGTGGGTCTACATATGGTCAATCCAGGTTGCATCACAGCCCCTGAATGAATTGTGTAAGAATTTCTCTCTCTTTCACTGTCTTTGTTTCATGGGTTTTTAAAATTAATTTATTTTTATAATGGGGTTTAGCTGCTTTTCACTGCTGTATTTATGCCGCTTTACACCCACTTGACACACTAACAGAGAGATATCAATACATAGGTTTTAAGATTATTACTAGTCAGATATATTCTTGTGCGGTGAATAGGGCGTGTTGAGTGCATTACTCTGAGCAAGGAGTAGGTCTTGTCTATTACATATTCGGTTTATGGAACGGTATCTGAGCTAATTTGAAACCCTTTTTTTATGTATCACCCCACCTCACCTTTCCCGTTTAGCAGCCATAGTGTGTTTTCTGCATGTGCGACTCTGTTCTGTTTTGTAATTCAGTTCAAGTGTAACGGTTTTTACATTCCCTCTATAAGTGATACCTTATGAGAAGTGTCCTTTTCTGTGTGACTTATTTCACTTAGAATCGTCGTACCTAAATCCACTCATCATGCTGCTACTAGCCTTATGCCATTGATTTCATGGCTGAGTGATATTCCATTGTACATAAGGACCACAACTTCTTTATCCATTTTTCTCTTTCCTGGGATATTTAAGGTGGAATGAAGTGGAGGTCCTTGTCAACAGAGCAGCCCTAAACTTTGGGCTGTTTGTGTTTTGCTGATTTTTCATTTTCCCAATTTATACCCCGATGAGTGGAAGTGCCCTATGCTCTCTAAGCTGTGTTTTTTAGATATTTCAGGACTCACCGTACACTTCTCCAGAGTGCCTGTAGGCAATTTACATCCCGCCCATCAGTGTAGCAAGGCTCCCATTTCTCCATGGCCTGTCCTGCATTTCTGGTTTTGACACTTTTGTCAGCATGGCCCTTTTGACCGATGGGAAGCGAGACTTCTTTGGAGCGCTGATTTGCCTTTCCAGGTTGCTTGGTTGGCCAAAATGGCGTATGTGTTTTTTCCTGAATATATTCAGGAACAAACGCATACGCCCTTTTTGGCCAAGGGCATCATTGTCAACGTTTTGCCGCTTTTCATGTGCTTTAAAGACGATTCGAATCTACCTCCTGAAATCTGTTTCCTGCAATTCTGCCTTGATTTCAAATCCTCTTCTTTGCCTTCCCTCAATATATCTGTGGACGAGAGTTATCATTTATAACTCTGCAGGTTTGTGAATTGCAGTGCCCTGAAGCTGCATTTTACAACTCGCTTTTTTGGGAGCTGGCCGCAAAAGCGCAGGATGGCTTCAGGCACTGTTCTGGTTCCGGGGGGCAGGCTGAGCCTGTGGTTAATTCTTCTTCCTGATGGGAAAATAGAGTGACCTGTGCCTGTCCCAACACCAAGAGCTAGTCTCTCATTGGTTCCCTGTCTTCCCGTTCATCCTCAGGACAAATTGCAACCTGTACGGAACAGGAGGTTAAAGGTGCTGATGCTCCAAGTAGGGAGATTGCTAGTAAAGTGGCTGGAATGGCGAACCCGAGCACAAGGAGAATGGAAATGAGGTGCGTTTTAGAAACCTTTCCCCATCACACGGTGTACCATCTTCTGGGTTTCTCATGCATGTTTTCGATGTAGGAAGATGCCCTTGAACCTGGAGATTTGGGACCCATGCGATGGGTACCACGCAGTATTACTTTAAAGGGTCTGCGTTTGCTCACCCAACCTCACCAAACCTCTCAGCCCCAAGAGGGTCCACCCTTATGTCTCATCCAGCTGTGGGTCTACATATGGTCAATCCAGGTTGCATCACAGCCCCTGAATGAATTGTGTAAGAATTTCTCTCTCTTTCACTGTCTTTGTTTCATGGGTTTTTAAAAGTAATTTATTTTTATAATGGGGTTTAGCTGCTTTTCACTGCTGTGTTTATGCCGCTTTACACCCACTTGACACACTAACAGAGAGATATCAATACATAGGTTTTAAGATTATTACTAGTCAGATATATTCTTGTGCGGTGAATAGGGCGTGTTGAGTCCAGTTCTCTGAGCAAGGAGTAGGTCTTGTCTATTTCATATTGGGTTTATGGAACGGTATCTGAGCTAATTTGAAACCCTTGTTTTATGTATCACCCCACCTCACCTTTCCCGTTTAGCAGCCATAGTGTGTTTTCTGCATGTGCGACTCTGTTCTGTTTTGTAATTCAGTTCAAGTGTAACGGTTTTTACATTCCCTCTATAAGTGATACCTTATGAGAAGTGTCCTTTTCTGTGTGACTTATTTCACTTAGAATCGTCGTACCTAAATCCACTCATCATGCTGCTACTAGCCTTATGCCATTGATTTCATGGCTGAGTGATATTCCATTGTACATAAGGACCACAACTTCTTTATCCATTTTTCTCTTTCCTGGGATATTTAAGGTGGAATGAAGTGGAGGTCCTTGTCAACAGAGCAGCCCTAAACTTTGGGCTGCTTGTGTTTTGCTGATTTTTCATTTTCCCAATTTATACCCCGATGAGTGGAAGTGCCCTATGCTCTCTAAGCTGTGTTTTTTAGATATTTCAGGACTCACCGTACACTTCTCCAGAGTGCCTGTTGGCAATTTACATCCCGCCCATCAGTGTAGCAAGGCTCCCATTTCTCCATGGCCTGTCCTGCATTTCTGGTTTTGACACTTTTTTCAGCATGGCCCTTTTGACCGATGGGAAGCGAGACTTCTTTGGAGCGCTGATTTGCCTTTCCAGGTTGCTTGGTTGGCCAAAAAGGGCGTATGCGTTTTTTCCTGAATATATTCAGGAAAAAACGCATACGCCCTTTTTGGCCAAGGGCATCATTGTCAACGTTTTGCCGCTTTTCATGTGCTTTAAAGACGATTCAAATCTACCTCCTGAAATCTGTTTCCTGCAATTCTGCCTTGATTTCAAATCCTCTTCTTTGCCTTCCCTCAATATATTTGTGGACGAGAGTTATCATTTATAACTCTGCAGGTTTGTGAATTGCAGTGCCCTGAAGCTGCATTTTACAACTCGCTTTTTCGGGAGCTGGCCGCAAAAGCGCAGGATGGCTTCAGGCACTGTTCTGGTTCCGGGGGGCAGGCTGAGCCTGTGGTTAATTCTTCTTCCTGATGGGAAAATAGAGTGACCTGTGCCTGTCCCAACACCAAGAGCTAGTCTCTCATTGGTTCCCTGTCTTCCCGTTCATCCTCAGGACAAATTGCAACCTGTACGGAACAGGAGGTTAAAGGTGCTGATGCTCCAAGTAGGGAGATTGCTAGTAAAGTGGCTGGAATGGCGAACCCGAGCACAAGGAGAATGGAAATGAAGTGCGTTTTAGAAACCTTTCCCCATCACACGGTGTACCATCTTCTGGGTTTCTCATGCATGTTTTCGATGTAGGAAGATGCCCTTGAACCTGGAGATTTGGGACCCATGCGATGGGTACCACACAGTATTACTTTAAAGGGTCTGCGTTTGCTCACCCAACCTCACCAAACCTCTCAGCCCCAAGAGGGTCCACCCTTATGTCTCATCCAGCTGTGGGTCTACATATGGTCAATCCAGGTTGCATCACAGCCCCTGAATGAATTGTGTAAGAATTTCTCTCTCTTTCACTGTCTTTGTTTCATGGGTTTTTAAAAGTAATTTATTTTTATAATGGGGTTTAGCTGCTTTTCACTGCTGTGTTTATGCCGCTTTACACCCACTTGACACACCAACAGAGAGATATCAATACATAGGTTTTAAGATTATTACTAGTCAGATATATTCTTGTGCGGTGAATAGGGCGTGTTGAGTCCAGTTCTCTGAGCAAGGAGTAGGTCTTGTCTATTACATATTGGGTTTATGGAACGGTATCTGAGCTAATTTGAAACCCTTGTTTTATGTATCACCCCACCTCACCTTTCCCGTTTAGCAGCCATAGTGTGTTTTCTGCATGTGCGACTCTGTTCTGTTTTGTAATTCAGTTCAAGTGTAACGGTTTTTACATTCCCTCTATAAGTGATACCTTATGAGAAGTGTCCTTTTCTGTGTGACTTATTTCACTTAGAATCGTCGTACCTAAATCCACTCATCATGCTGCTACTAGCCTTATGCCATTGATTTCATGGCTGAGTGATATTCCATTGTACATAAGGACCACAACTTCTTTATCCATTTTTCTCTTTCCTGGGATATTTAAGGTGGAATGAAGTGGAGGTCCTTGTCAACAGAGCAGCCCTAAACTTTGGGCTGCTTGTGTTTTGCTGATTTTTCATTTTCCCAATTTATACCCCGATGAGTGGAAGTGCCCTATGCTCTCTAAGCTGTGTTTTTTAGATATTTCAGGACTCACCGTACACTTCTCCAGAGTGCCTGTTGGCAATTTACATCCCGCCCATCAGTGTAGCAAGGCTCCCATTTCTCCATGGCCTGTCCTGCATTTCTGGTTTTGACACTTTTTTCAGCATGGCCCTTTTGACCGATGGGAAGCGAGACTTCTTTGGAGCGCTGATTTGCCTTTCCAGGTTGCTTGGTTGGCCAAAAAGGGCGTATGCGTTTTTTCCTGAATATATTCAGGAAAAAACGCATACGCCCTTTTTGGCCAAGGGCATCATTGTCAACGTTTTGCCGCTTTTCATGTGCTTTAAAGGCGATTCGAATCTACCTCCTGAAATCTGTTTCCTGCAATTCTGCCTTGATTTCAAATCCTCTTCTTTGCCTTCCCTCAATATATTTGTGGACGAGAGTTATCATTTATAACTCTGCAGGTTTGTGAATTGCAGTGCCCTGAAGCTGCATTTTACAACTCGCTTTTTCGGGAGCTGGCCGCAAAAGCGCAGGATGGCTTCAGGCACTGTTCTGGTTCCGGGGGGCAGGCTGAGCCTGTGGTTAATTCTTCTTCCTGATGGGAAAATAGAGTGACCTGTGCCTGTCCCAACACCAAGAGCTAGTCTCTCATTGGTTCCCTGTCTTCCCGTTCATCCTCAGGACAAATTGCAACCTGTACAGAACAGGAGGTTAAAGGTGCAGATGCTCCAAGTAGGGAGATTGCTAGTAAAGTGGCTGGAATGGCGAACCCGAGCACAAGGAGAATGGAAATGAGGTGCGTTTTAGAAACCTTTCCCCATCACACGGTGTACCATCTTCTGGGTTTCTCATGCATGTTTTCGATGTAGGAAGATGCCCTTGAACCTGGAGATTTGGGACCCATGCGATGGGTACCACGCAGTATTACTTTAAAGGGTCTGCGTTTGCTCACCCAACCTCACCAAACCTCTCAGCCCCAAGAGGGTCCACCCTTATGTCTCATCCAGCTGTGGGTCTACATATGGTCAATCCAGGTTGCATCACAACCCCTGAATGAATTGTGTAAGAATTTCTCTCTCTTTCACTGTCTTTGTTTCATGGGTTTTTAAAAGTAATTTATTTTTATAATGGGGTTTAGCTGCTTTTCACTGCTGTGTTTATGCCGCTTTACACCCACTTGACACACTAACAGAGAGATATCAATACATAGGTTTTAAGATTATTACTAGTCAGATATATTCTTGTGCGGTGAATAGGGCGTGTTGAGTCCAGTTCTCTGAGCAAGGAGTAGGTCTTGTCTATTACATATTGGGTTTATGGAACGGTATCTGAGCTAATTTGAAACCCTTGTTTTATGTATCACCCCACCTCACCTTTCCCGTTTAGCAGCCATAGTGTGTTTTCTGCATGTGCGACTCTGTTCTATTTTGTAATTCAGTTCAAGTGTAACGGTTTTTACATTCCCTCTATAAGTGATACCTTATGAGAAGTGTCCTTTTCTGTGTGACTTATTTCACTTAGAATCGTCGTACCTAAATCCACTCATCATGCTGCTACTAGCCTTATGCCATTGTTTTCATGGCTGAGTGATATTCCATTGTACATAAGGACCACAACTTCTTTATCCATTTTTCTCTTTCCTGGGATATTTAAGGTGGAATGAAGTGGAGGTCCTTGTCAACAGAGCAGCCCTAAACTTTGGGCTGCTTGTGTTTTGCTGATTTTTCATTTTCCCAATTTATACCCCGATGAGTGGAAGTGCCCTATGCTCTCTAAGCTGTGTTTTTTAGATATTTCAGGACTCACCGTACACTTCTCCAGAGTGCCTGTTGGCAATTTACATCCCGCCCATCAGTGTAGCAAGGCTCCCATTTCTCCATGGCCTGTCCTGCATTTCTGGTTTTGACACATTTTTCAGCATGGCCCTTTTGACCGATGGGAAGCGAGACTTCTTTGGAGCGCTGATTTGCCTTTCCAGGTTGCTTGGTTGGCCAAAAAGGGCGTATGCGTTTTTTCCTGAATATATTCAGGAAAAAACGCATACGCCCTTTTTGGCCAAGGGCATCATTGTCAACGTTTTGCCGCTTTTCATGTGCTTTAAAGGCGATTCGAATCTACCTCCTGAAATCTGTTTCCTGCAATTCTGCCTTGATTTCAAATCCTCTTCTTTGCCTTCCCTCAATATATTTGTGGACGAGAGTTATCATTTATAACTCTGCAGGTTTGTGAATTGCAGTGCCCTGAAGCTGCATTTTACAACTCGCTTTTTTGGGAGCTGGCCGCAAAAGCGCAGGATGGCTTCAGGCACTGTTCTGGTTCCGGGGGGCAGGCTGAGCCTGTGGTTAATTCTTCTTCCTGATGGGAAAATAGAGTGACCTGTGCCTGTCCCAACACCAAGAGCTAGTCTCTCATTGGTTCCCTGTCTTCCCGTTCATCCTCAGGACAAATTGCAACCTGTACGTAACAGGAGGTTAAAGGTGCAGATGCTCCAAGTAGGGAGATTGCTAGTAAAGTGGCTGGAATGGCGAACCCGAGCACAAGGAGAATGGAAATGAGGTGCGTTTTAGAAACCTTTCCCCATCACACGGTGTACCATCTTCTGGGTTTCTCATGCATGTTTTCGATGTAGGAAGATGCCCTTGAACCTGGAGATTTGGGACCCATGCGATGGGTACCACGCAGTATTACTTTAAAGGGTCTGCGTTTGCTCACCCAACCTCACCAAACCTCTCAGCCCCAAGAGGGTCCACCCTTATGTGTCATCCAGCTGTGGGTCTACATATGGTCAATCCAGGTTGCATCACAACCCCTGAATGAATTGTGTAAGAATTTCTCTCTCTTTCACTGTCTTTGTTTCATGGGTTTTTAAAAGTAATTTATTTTTATAATGGGGTTTAGCTGCTTTTCACTGCTGTGTTTATGCCGCTTTACACCCACTTGACACACTAACAGAGAGATATCAATACATAGGTTTTAAGATTATTACTAGTCAGATATATTCTTGTGCGGTGAATAGGGCGTGTTGAGTCCAGTTCTCTGAGCAAGGAGTAGGTCTTGTCTATTACATATTGGGTTTATGGAACGGTATCTGAGCTAATTTGAAACCCTTGTTTTATGTATCACCCCACCTCACCTTTCCCGTTTAGCAGCCATAGTGTGTTTTCTGCATGTGCGACTCTGTTCTGTTTTGTAATTCAGTTCAAGTGTAACGGTTTTTACATTCCCTCTATAAGTGATACCTTATGAGAAGTGTCCTTTTCTGTGTGACTTATTTCACTTAGAATCGTCGTACCTAAATCCACTCATCATGCTGCTACTAGCCTTATGCCATTGATTTCATGGCTGAGTGATATTCCATTGTACATAAGGACCACAACTTCTTTATCCATTTTTCTCTTTCCTGGGATATTTAAGGTGGAATGAAGTGGAGGTCCTTGTCAACAGAGCAGCCCTAAACTTTGGGCTGCTTGTGTTTTGCTGATTTTTCATTTTCCCAATTTATACCCCGATGAGTGGAAGTGCCCTATGCTCTCTAAGCTGTGTTTTTTAGATATTTCAGGACTCACCGTACACTTCTCCAGAGTGCCTGTTGGCAATTTACATCCCGCCCATCAGTGTAGCAAGGCTCCCATTTCTCCATGGCCTGTCCTGCATTTCTGGTTTTGACACTTTTTTCAGCATGGCCCTTTTGACCGATGGGAAGCGAGACTTCTTTGGAGCGCTGATTTGCCTTTCCAGGTTGCTTGGTTGGCCAAAAAGGGCGTATGCGTTTTTTCCTGAATATATTCAGGAAAAAACGCATACGCCCTTTTTGGCCAAGGGCATCATTGTCAACGTTTTGCCGCTTTTCATGTGCTTTAAAGACGATTCGAATCTACCTCCTGAAATCTGTTTCCTGCAATTCTGCCTTGATTTCAAATCCTCTTCTTTGCCTTCCCTCAATATATTTGTGGACGAGAGTTATCATTTATAACTCTGCAGGTTTGTGAATTGCAGTGCCCTGAAGCTGCATTTTACAACTCGCTTTTTTGGGAGCTGGCCGCAAAAGCGCAGGATGGCTTCAGGCACTGTTCTGGTTCCGGGGGGCAGGCTGAGCCTGTGGTTAATTCTTCTTCCTGATGGGAAAATAGAGTGACCTGTGCCTGTCCCAACACCAAGAGCTAGTCTCTCATTGGTTCCCTGTCTTCCCGTTCATCCTCAGGACAAATTGCAACCTGTACGGAACAGGAGGTTAAAGGTGCTGATGCTCCAAGTAGGGAGATTGCTAGTAAAGTGGCTGGAATGGCGAACCCGAGCACAAGGAGAATGGAAATGAGGTGCGTTTTAGAAACCTTTCCCCATCACACGGTGTACCATCTTCTGGGTTTCTCATGCATGTTTTCGATGTAGGAAGATGCCCTTGAACCTGGAGATTTGGGACCCATGCGATGGGTACCACGCAGTATTACTTTAAAGGGTCTGCGTTTGCTCACCCAACCTCACCAAACCTCTCAGCCCCAAGAGGGTCCACCCTTATGTGTCATCCAGCTGTGGGTCTACATATGGTCAATCCAGGTTGCATCACAACCCCTGAATGAATTGTGTAAGAATTTCTCTCTCTTTCACTGTCTTTGTTTCATGGGTTTTTAAAAGTAATTTATTTTTATAATGGGGTTTAGCTGCTTTTCACTGCTGTGTTTATGCCGCTTTACACCCAATTGACACACTAACAGAGAGATATCAATACATAGGTTTTAAGATTATTACTAGTCAGATATATTCTTGTGCGGTGAATAGGGCGTGTTGAGTCCAGTTCTCTGAGCAAGGAGTAGGTCTTGTCTATTACATATTGGGTTTATGGAACGGTATCTGAGCTAATTTGAAACCCTTGTTTTATGTATCACCCCACCTCACCTTTCCCGTTTAGCAGCCATAGTGTGTTTTCTGCATGTGCGACTCTGTTCTGTTTTGTAATTCAGTTCAAGTGTAACGGTTTTTACATTCCCTCTATAAGTGATACCTTATGAGAAGTGTCCTTTTCTGTGTGACTTATTTCACTTAGAATCGTCGTACCTAAATCCACTCATCATGCTGCTACTAGCCTTATGCCATTGATTTCATGGCTGAGTGATATTCCATTGTACATAAGGACCACAACTTCTTTATCCATTTTTCTCTTTCCTGGGATATTTAAGGTGGAATGAAGTGGAGGTCCTTGTCAACAGAGCAGCCCTAAACTTTGGGCTGCTTGTGTTTTGCTGATTTTTCATTTTCCCAATTTATACCCCGATGAGTGGAAGTGCCCTATGCTCTCTAAGCTGTGTTTTTTAGATATTTCAGGACTCACCGTACACTTCTCCAGAGTGCCTGTTGGCAATTTACATCCCGCCCATCAGTGTAGCAAGGCTCCCATTTCTCCATGGCCTGTCCTGCATTTCTGGTTTTGACACTTTTTTCAGCATGGCCCTTTTGACCGATGGGAAGCGAGACTTCTTTGGAGCGCTGATTTGCCTTTCCAGGTTGCTTGGTTGGCCAAAAAGGGCGTATGCGTTTTTTCCTGAATATATTCAGGAAAAAACGCATACGCCCTTTTTGGCCAAGGGCATCATTGTCAACGTTTTGCCGCTTTTCATGTGCTTTAAAGACGATTCGAATCTACCTCCTGAAATCTGTTTCCTGCAATTCTGCCTTGATTTCAAATCCTCTTCTTTGCCTTCCCTCAATATATTTGTGGACGAGAGTTATCATTTATAACTCTGCAGGTTTGTGAATTGCAGTGCCCTGAAGCTGCATTTTACAACTCGCTTTTTTGGGAGCTGGCCGCAAAAGCGCAGGATGGCTTCAGGCACTGTTCTGGTTCCGGGGGGCAGGCTGAGCCTGTGGTTAATTCTTCTTCCTGATGGGAAAATAGAGTGACCTGTGCCTGTCCCAACACCAAGAGCTAGTCTCTCATTGGTTCCCTGTCTTCCCGTTCATCCTCAGGACAAATTGCAACCTGTACGGAACAGGAGGTTAAAGGTGCTGATGCTCCAAGTAGGGAGATTGCTAGTAAAGTGGCTGGAATGGCGAACCCGAGCACAAGGAGAATGGAAATGAGGTGCGTTTTAGAAACCTTTCCCCATCACACGGTGTACCATCTTCTGGGTTTCTCATGCATGTTTTCGATGTAGGAAGATGCCCTTGAACCTGGAGATTTGGGACCCATGCGATGGGTACCACGCAGTATTACTTTAAAGGGTCTGCGTTTGCTCACCCAACCTCACCAAACCTCTCAGCCCCAAGAGGGTCCACCCTTATGTGTCATCCAGCTGTGGGTCTACATATGGTCAATCCAGGTTGCATCACAGCCCCTGAATGAATTGTGTAAGAATTTCTCTCTCTTTCACTGTCTTTGTTTCATGGGTTTTTAAAAGTAATTTATTTTTATAATGGGGTTTAGCTGCTTTTCACTGCTGTGTTTATGCCGCTTTACACCCAATTGACACACTAACAGAGAGATATCAATACATAGGTTTTAAGATTATTACTAGTCAGATATATTCTTGTGCGGTGAATAGGGCGTGTTGAGTCCAGTTCTCTGAGCAAGGAGTAGGTCTTGTCTATTACATATTGGGTTTATGGAACGGTATCTGAGCTAATTTGAAACCCTTGTTTTATGTATCACCCCACCTCACCTTTCCCGTTTAGCAGCCATAGTGTGTTTTCTGCATGTGCGACTCTGTTCTGTTTTGTAATTCAGTTCAAGTGTAACGGTTTTTACATTCCCTCTATAAGTGATACCTTATGAGAAGTGTCCTTTTCTGTGTGACTTATTTCACTTAGAATCGTCGTACCTAAATCCACTCATCATGCTGCTACTAGCCTTATGCCATTGATTTCATGGCTGAGTGATATTCCATTGTACATAAGGACCACAACTTCTTTATCCATTTTTCTCTTTCCTGGGATATTTAAGGTGGAATGAAGTGGAGGTCCTTGTCAACAGAGCAGCCCTAAACTTTGGGCTGCTTGTGTTTTGCTGATTTTTCATTTTCCCAATTTATACCCCGATGAGTGGAAGTGCCCTATGCTCTCTAAGCTGTGTTTTTTAGATATTTCAGGACTCACCGTACACTTCTCCAGAGTGCCTGTTGGCAATTTACATCCCGCCCATCAGTGTAGCAAGGCTCCCATTTCTCCATGGCCTGTCCTGCATTTCTGGTTTTGACACTTTTTTCAGCATGGCCCTTTTGACCGATGGGAAGCGAGACTTCTTTGGAGCGCTGATTTGCCTTTCCAGGTTGCTTGGTTGGCCAAAAAGGGCGTATGCGTTTTTTCCTGAATATATTCAGGAAAAAACGCATACGCCCTTTTTGGCCAAGGGCATCATTGTCAACGTTTTGCCGCTTTTCATGTGCTTTAAAGACGATTCGAATCTACCTCCTGAAATCTGTTTCCTGCAATTCTGCCTTGATTTCAAATCCTCTTCTTTGCCTTCCCTCAATATATTTGTGGACGAGAGTTATCATTTATAACTCTGCAGGTTTGTGAATTGCAGTGCCCTGAAGCTGCATTTTACAACTCGCTTTTTTGGGAGCTGGCCGCAAAAGCGCAGGATGGCTTCAGGCACTGTTCTGGTTCCGGGGGGCAGGCTGAGCCTGTGGTTAATTCTTCTTCCTGATGGGAAAATAGAGTGACCTGTGCCTGTCCCAACACCAAGAGCTAGTCTCTCATTGGTTCCCTGTCTTCCCGTTCATCCTCAGGACAAATTGCAACCTGTACGGAACAGGAGGTTAAAGGTGCTGATGCTCCAAGTAGGGAGATTGCTAGTAAAGTGGCTGGAATGGCGAACCCGAGCACAAGGAGAATGGAAATGAGGTGCGTTTTAGAAACCTTTCCCCATCACACGGTGTACCATCTTCTGGGTTTCTCATGCATGTTTTCGATGTAGGAAGATGCCCTTGAACCTGGAGATTTGGGACCCATGCGATGGGTACCACGCAGTATTACTTTAAAGGGTCTGCGTTTGCTCACCCAACCTCACCAAACCTCTCAGCCCCAAGAGGGTCCACCCTTATGTGTCATCCAGCTGTGGGTCTACATATGGTCAATCCAGGTTGCATCACAACCCCTGAATGAATTGTGTAAGAATTTCTCTCTCTTTCACTGTCTTTGTTTCATGGGTTTTTAAAAGTAATTTATTTTTATAATGGGGTTTAGCTGCTTTTCACTGCTGTGTTTATGCCGCTTTACACCCAATTGACACACTAACAGAGAGATATCAATACATAGGTTTTAAGATTATTACTAGTCAGATATATTCTTGTGCGGTGAATAGGGCGTGTTGAGTCCAGTTCTCTGAGCAAGGAGTAGGTCTTGTCTATTACATATTGGGTTTATGGAACGGTATCTGAGCTAATTTGAAACCCTTGTTTTATGTATCACCCCACCTCACCTTTCCCGTTTAGCAGCCATAGTGTGTTTTCTGCATGTGCGACTCTGTTCTGTTTTGTAATTCAGTTCAAGTGTAACGGTTTTTACATTCCCTCTATAAGTGATACCTTATGAGAAGTGTCCTTTTCTGTGTGACTTATTTCACTTAGAATCGTCGTACCTAAATCCACTCATCATGCTGCTACTAGCCTTATGCCATTGATTTCATGGCTGAGTGATATTCCATTGTACATAAGGACCACAACTTCTTTATCCATTTTTCTCTTTCCTGGGATATTTAAGGTGGAATGAAGTGGAGGTCCTTGTCAACAGAGCAGCCCTAAACTTTGGGCTGCTTGTGTTTTGCTGATTTTTCATTTTCCCAATTTATACCCCGATGAGTGGAAGTGCCCTATGCTCTCTAAGCTGTGTTTTTTAGATATTTCAGGACTCACCGTACACTTCTCCAGAGTGCCTGTTGGCAATTTACATCCCGCCCATCAGTGTAGCAAGGCTCCCATTTCTCCATGGCCTGTCCTGCATTTCTGGTTTTGACACTTTTTTCAGCATGGCCCTTTTGACCGATGGGAAGCGAGACTTCTTTGGAGCGCTGATTTGCCTTTCCAGGTTGCTTGGTTGGCCAAAAAGGGCGTATGCGTTTTTTCCTGAATATATTCAGGAAAAAACGCATACGCCCTTTTTGGCCAAGGGCATCATTGTCAACGTTTTGCCGCTTTTCATGTGCTTTAAAGACGATTCGAATCTACCTCCTGAAATCTGTTTCCTGCAATTCTGCCTTGATTTCAAATCCTCTTCTTTGCCTTCCCTCAATATATTTGTGGACGAGAGTTATCATTTATAACTCTGCAGGTTTGTGAATTGCAGTGCCCTGAAGCTGCATTTTACAACTCGCTTTTTTGGGAGCTGGCCGCAAAAGCGCAGGATGGCTTCAGGCACTGTTCTGGTTCCGGGGGGCAGGCTGAGCCTGTGGTTAATTCTTCTTCCTGATGGGAAAATAGAGTGACCTGTGCCTGTCCCAACACCAAGAGCTAGTCTCTCATTGGTTCCCTGTCTTCCCGTTCATCCTCAGGACAAATTGCAACCTGTACGGAACAGGAGGTTAAAGGTGCTGATGCTCCAAGTAGGGAGATTGCTAGTAAAGTGGCTGGAATGGCGAACCCGAGCACAAGGAGAATGGAAATGAGGTGCGTTTTAGAAACCTTTCCCCATCACACGGTGTACCATCTTCTGGGTTTCTCATGCATGTTTTCGATGTAGGAAGATGCCCTTGAACCTGGAGATTTGGGACCCATGCGATGGGTACCACGCAGTATTACTTTAAAGGGTCTGCGTTTGCTCACCCAACCTCACCAAACCTCTCAGCCCCAAGAGGGTCCACCCTTATGTGTCATCCAGCTGTGGGTCTACATATGGTCAATCCAGGTTGCATCACAGCCCCTGAATGAATTGTGTAAGAATTTCTCTCTCTTTCACTGTCTTTGTTTCATGGGTTTTTAAAAGTAATTTATTTTTATAATGGGGTTTAGCTGCTTTTCACTGCTGTGTTTATGCCGCTTTACACCCAATTGACACACTAACAGAGAGATATCAATACATAGGTTTTAAGATTATTACTAGTCAGATATATTCTTGTGCGGTGAATAGGGCGTGTTGAGTCCAGTTCTCTGAGCAAGGAGTAGGTCTTGTCTATTACATATTGGGTTTATGGAACGGTATCTGAGCTAATTTGAAACCCTTGTTTTATGTATCACCCCACCTCACCTTTCCCGTTTAGCAGCCATAGTGTGTTTTCTGCATGTGCGACTCTGTTCTGTTTTGTAATTCAGTTCAAGTGTAACGGTTTTTACATTCCCTCTATAAGTGATACCTTATGAGAAGTGTCCTTTTCTGTGTGACTTATTTCACTTAGAATCGTCGTACCTAAATCCACTCATCATGCTGCTACTAGCCTTATGCCATTGATTTCATGGCTGAGTGATATTCCATTGTACATAAGGACCACAACTTCTTTATCCATTTTTCTCTTTCCTGGGATATTTAAGGTGGAATGAAGTGGAGGTCCTTGTCAACAGAGCAGCCCTAAACTTTGGGCTGCTTGTGTTTTGCTGATTTTTCATTTTCCCAATTTATACCCCGATGAGTGGAAGTGCCCTATGCTCTCTAAGCTGTGTTTTTTAGATATTTCAGGACTCACCGTACACTTCTCCAGAGTGCCTGTTGGCAATTTACATCCCGCCCATCAGTGTAGCAAGGCTCCCATTTCTCCATGGCCTGTCCTGCATTTCTGGTTTTGACACTTTTTTCAGCATGGCCCTTTTGACCGATGGGAAGCGAGACTTCTTTGGAGCGCTGATTTGCCTTTCCAGGTTGCTTGGTTGGCCAAAAAGGGCGTATGCGTTTTTTCCTGAATATATTCAGGAAAAAACGCATACGCCCTTTTTGGCCAAGGGCATCATTGTCAACGTTTTGCCGCTTTTCATGTGCTTTAAAGACGATTCGAATCTACCTCCTGAAATCTGTTTCCTGCAACTCTGCCTTGATTTCAAATCCTCTTCTTTGCCTTCCCTCAATATATTTGTGGACGAGAGTTATCATTTATAACTCTGCAGGTTTGTGAATTGCAGTGCCCTGAAGCTGCATTTTACAACTCGCTTTTTTGGGAGCTGGCCGCAAAAGCGCAGGATGGCTTCAGGCACTGTTCTGGTTCCGGGGGGCAGGCTGAGCCTGTGGTTAATTCTTCTTCCTGATGGGAAAATAGAGTGACCTGTGCCTGTCCCAACACCAAGAGCTAGTCTCTCATTGGTTCCCTGTCTTCCCGTTCATCCTCAGGACAAATTGCAACCTGTACGGAACAGGAGGTTAAAGGTGCAGATGCTCCAAGTAGGGAGATTGCTAGTAAAGTGGCTGGAATGGCGAACCCGAGCACAAGGAGAATGGAAATGAGGTGCGTTTTAGAAACCTTTCCCCATCACACGGTGTACCATCTTCTGGGTTTCTCATGCATGTTTTCGATGTAGGAAGATGCCCTTGAACCTGGAGATTTGGGACCCATGCGATGGGTACCACGCAGTAT
Source organism: Balaenoptera physalus (assembly GCF_965194825.1). Taxonomy (NCBI): domain Eukaryota; kingdom Metazoa; phylum Chordata; class Mammalia; order Artiodactyla; family Balaenopteridae; genus Balaenoptera; species Balaenoptera physalus. The sequence goes on along the minus strand of NW_028126057.1, from coordinate 66,779 downwards.
TACTTTAAAGGGTCTGCGTTTGCTCACCCAACGTCACCAAACCTCTCAGCCCCAAGAGGGTCCACCCTTATGTGTCATCCAGCTGTGGGTCTACATATGGTCAATCCAGGTTGCATCACAGCCCCTGAATGAATTGTGTAAGAATTTCTCTCTCTTTCACTGTCTTTGTTTCATGGGTTTTTAAAAGTAATTTATTTTTATAATGGGGTTTAGCTGCTTTTCACTGCTGTGTTTATGCCGCTTTACACCCACTTGACACACTAACAGAGAGATATCAATACATAGGTTTTAAGATTATTACTAGTCAGATATATTCTTGTGCGGTGAATAGGGCGTGTTGAGTCCAGTTCTCTGAGCAAGGAGTAGGTCTTGTCTATTACATATTGGGTTTATGGAACGGTATCTGAGCTAATTTGAAACCCTTGTTTTATGTATCACCCCACCTCACCTTTCCCGTTTAGCAGCCATAGTGTGTTTTCTGCATGTGCGACTCTGTTCTGTTTTGTAATTCAGTTCAAGTGTAACGGTTTTTACATTCCCTCTATAAGTGATACCTTATGAGAAGTGTCCTTTTCTGTGTGACTTATTTCACTTAGAATCGTCGTACCTAAATCCACTCATCATGCTGCTACTAGCCTTATGCCATTGATTTCATGGCTGAGTGATATTCCATTGTACATAAGGACCACAACTTCTTTATCCATTTTTCTCTTTCCTGGGATATTTAAGGTGGAATGAAGTGGAGGTCCTTGTCAACAGAGCAGCCCTAAACTTTGGGCTGCTTGTGTTTTGCTGATTTTTCATTTTCCCAATTTATACCCCGATGAGTGGAAGTGCCCTTTGCTCTCTAAGCTGTGTTTTTTAGATATTTCAGGACTCACCGTACACTTCTCCAGAGTGCCTGTTGGCAATTTACATCCCGCCCATCAGTGTAGCAAGGCTCCCATTTCTCCATGGCCTGTCCTGCATTTCTGGTTTTGACACTTTTTTCAGCATGGCCCTTTTGACCGATGGGAAGCGAGACTTCTTTGGAGCGCTGATTTGCCTTTCCAGGTTGCTTGGTTGGCCAAAAAGGGCGTATGCGTTTTTTCCTGAATATATTCAGGAAAAAACGCATACGCCCTTTTTGGCCAAGGGCATCATTGTCAACGTTTTGCCGCTTTTCATGTGCTTTAAAGACGATTCGAATCTACCTCCTGAAATCTGTTTCCTGCAATTCTGCCTTGATTTCAAATCCTCTTCTTTGCCTTCCCTCAATATATTTGTGGACGAGAGTTATCATTTATAACTCTGCAGGTTTGTGAATTGCAGTGCCCTGAAGCTGCATTTTACAACTCGCTTTTTTGGGAGCTGGCCGCAAAAGCGCAGGATGGCTTCAGGCACTGTTCTGGTTCCGGGGGGCAGGCTGAGCCTGTGGTTAATTCTTCTTCCTGATGGGAAAATAGAGTGACCTGTGCCTGTCCCAACACCAAGAGCTAGTCTCTCATTGGTTCCCTGTCTTCCCGTTCATCCTCAGGACAAATTGCAACCTGTACGGAACAGGAGGTTAAAGGTGCTGATGCTCCAAGTAGGGAGATTGCTAGTAAAGTGGCTGGAATGGCGAACCCGAGCACAAGGAGAATGGAAATGAGGTGCGTTTTAGAAACCTTTCCCCATCACACGGTGTACCATCTTCTGGGTTTCTCATGCATGTTTTCGATGTAGGAAGATGCCCTTGAACCTGGAGATTTGGGACCCATGCGATGGGTACCACGCAGTATTACTTTAAAGGGTCTGCGTTTGCTCACCCAACCTCACCAAACCTCTCAGCCCCAAGAGGGTCCACGCTTATGTGTCATCCAGCTGTGGGTCTACATATGGTCAATCCAGGTTGCATCACAGCCCCTGAATGAATTGTGTAAGAATTTCTCTCTCTTTCACTGTCTTTGTTTCATGGGTTTTTAAAAGTAATTTATTTTTATAATGGGGTTTAGCTGCTTTTCACTGCTGTGTTTATGCCGCTTTACACCCACTTGACACACTAACAGAGAGATATCAATACATAGGTTTTAAGATTATTACTAGTCAGATATATTCTTGTGCGGTGAATAGGGCGTGTTGAGTCCAGTTCTCTGAGCAAGGAGTAGGTCTTGTCTATTACATATTGGGTTTATGGAACGGTATCTGAGCTAATTTGAAACCCTTGTTTTATGTATCACCCCACCTCACCTTTCCCGTTTAGCAGCCATAGTGTGTTTTCTGCATGTGCGACTCTGTTCTGTTTTGTAATTCAGTTCAAGTGTAACGGTTTTTACATTCCCTCTATAAGTGATACCTTATGAGAAGTGTCCTTTTCTGTGTGACTTATTTCACTTAGAATCGTCGTACCTAAATCCACTCATCATGCTGCTACTAGCCTTATGCCATTGATTTCATGGCTGAGTGATATTCCATTGTACATAAGGACCACAACTTCTTTATCCATTTTTCTCTTTCCTGGGATATTTAAGGTGGAATGAAGTGGAGGTCCTTGTCAACAGAGCAGCCCTAAACTTTGGGCTGCTTGTGTTTTGCTGATTTTTCATTTTCCCAATTTATACCCCGATGAGTGGAAGTGCCCTATGCTCTCTAAGCTGTGTTTTTTAGATATTTCAGGACTCACCGTACACTTCTCCAGAGTGCCTGTTGGCAATTTACATCCCGCCCATCAGTGTAGCAAGGCTCCCATTTCTCCATGGCCTGTCCTGCATTTCTGGTTTTGACACTTTTTTCAGCATGGCCCTTTTGACCGATGGGAAGCGAGACTTCTTTGGAGCGCTGATTTGCCTTTCCAGGTTGCTTGGTTGGCCAAAAAGGGCGTATGCGTTTTTTCCTGAATATATTCAGGAAAAAACGCATACGCCCTTTTTGGCCAAGGGCATCATTGTCAACGTTTTGCCGCTTTTCATGTGCTTTAAAGACGATTCGAATCTACCTCCTGAAATCTGTTTCCTGCAATTCTGCCTTGATTTCAAATCCTCTTCTTTGCCTTCCCTCAATATATTTGTGGACGAGAGTTATCATTTATAACTCTGCAGGTTTGTGAATTGCAGTGCCCTGAAGCTGCATTTTACAACTCGCTTTTTTGGGAGCTGGCCGCAAAAGCGCAGGATGGCTTCAGGCACTGTTCTGGTTCCGGGGGGCAGGCTGAGCCTGTGGTTAATTCTTCTTCCTGATGGGAAAATAGAGTGACCTGTGCCTGTCCCAACACCAAGAGCTAGTCTCTCATTGGTTCCCCGTCTTCCCGTTCATCCTCAGGACAAATTGCAACCTGTATGGAACAGGAGGTTAAAGGTGCTGATGCTCCAAGTAGGGAGATTGCTAGTAAAGTGGCTGGAATGGCGAACCCGAGCACAAGGAGATGAGAAATGAAGTGCGTTTTAGAAACCTTTCCCCATCACACGGTGTACCATCTTTTGGGTTTCTCATGCATGTTTTCGATGTAGGAAGATGCCCTTGAACCTGGAGATTTGGGACCCATGCGATGGGTACCACGCAGTATTACTTTAAAGGGTCTGCGTTTGCTCACCCAACCTCACCAAACCTCTCAGCCCCAAGAGTGTCCACCCTTATGACTCATCCAGCTGTGGGTCTACATATGGTCAATCCAGGTTGCATCACAGCCCCTGAATGAATTGTGTAAGAATTTCTCTCTCTTTCACTCTCTTTGTTTCATGGGTTTTTAAAAGTAATTTATTTTTATAATGGGGTTTAGCTGCTTTTCACTGCTGTGTTTATGCCGCTTTACACCCACTTGACACACTAACAGAGAGATATCAATACATAGGTTTTAAGATTATTACTAGTCAGATATATTCTTGTGCGGTGAATAGGGCGTGTTGAGTCCAGTTCTCTGAGCAAGGAGTAGGTCTTGTCTATTACATATTGGGTTTATGGAACGGTATCTGAGCTAATTTGAAACCCTTGTTTTATGTATCACCCCACCTCACCTTTCCCGTGTAGCAGCCATAGTGTGTTTTCTGCATGTGCGACTCTGTTCTGTTTTGTAATTCAGTTCAAGTGTAACGGTTTTTACATTCCCTCTATAAGTGATACCTTATGAGAAGTGTCCTTTTCTGTGTGACTTATTTCACTTAGAATCATCGTACCTAAATCCACTCATCATGCTGCTACTAGCCTTATGACATTGATTTCATGGCTGAGTGATATTCCATTGTACATAAGGACCACAACTTCTTTATCCATTTTTCTCTTTCCTGGGATATTTAAGGTGGAATGAAGTGGAGGTCCTTGTCAACAGAGCAGCCCTAAACTTCGGGCTGCTTGTGTTTTGCTGATTTTTCATTTTCCCAATTTATACCCCGATGAGTGGAAGTGCCCTATGCTCTCTAAGCTGTGTTTTTTAGATATTTCAGGACTCACCGTACACTTCTCCAGAGTGCCTGTTGGCAATTTACATCCCGCCCATCAGTGTAGCAAGGCTCCCATTTCTCCATGGCCTGTCCTGCATTTCTGGTTTTGACACTTTTTTCAGCATGGCCCTTTTGACCGATGGGAAGCGAGACTTCTTTGGAGCGCTGATTTGCCTTTCCAGGTTGCTTGTTTGGCCAAAAAGGGCGTATGCGTTTTTTCCTGAATATATTCAGGAAAAAACGCATACGCCCTTTTTGGCCAAGGGCATCATTGTCAACGTTTTGCCGCTTTTCATGTGCTTTAAAGACGATTCGAATCTACCTCCTGAAATCTGTTTCCTGCAATTCTGCCTTGATTTCAAATCCTCTTCTTTGCCTTCCCTCAATATATTTGTGGACGAGAGTTATCATTTATAACTCTGCAGGTTTGTGAATTGCAGTGCCCTGAAGCTGCATTTTACAACTCGCTTTTTTGGGAGCTGGCCGCAAAAGCGCAGGATGGCTTCAGGCCCTGTTCTGGTTCCGGGGGGAAGGCTGAGCCTGTGGTTAATTCTTCTTCCTGATGGGAAAATAGAGTGACCTGTGCCTGTCCAAACACCAAGAGCTAGTCTCTCATTGGTTCCCCGTCTTCCCGTTCATCCTCAGGACAAATTGCAACCTGTATGGAACAGGAGGTTAAAGGTGCTGATGCTCCAAGTAGGGAGATTGCTAGTAAAGTTGCTGGAATGGCGAACCCGAGCACAAGGAGATGAGAAATGAAGTGCGTTTTAGAAACCTTTCCCCATCACACGGTGTACCATCTTTTGGGTTTCTCATGCATGTTTTCGATGTAGGAAGATGCCCTTGAACCTGGAGATTTGGGACCCATGCGATGGGTACCACGCAGTATTACTTTAAAGGGTCTGCGTTTGCTCACCCAACCTCACCAAACCTCTCAGCCCCAAGAGTGTCCACCCTTATGACTCATCCAGCTGTGGGTCTACATATGGTCAATCCAGGTTGCATCACAGCCCCTGAATGAATTGTGTAAGAATTTCTCTCTCTTTCACTCTCTTTGTTTCATGGGTTTTTAAAAGTAATTTATTTTTATAATGGGGTTTAGCTGCTTTTCACTGCTGTGTTTATGCCGCTTTACACCCACTTGACACACTAACAGAGAGATATCAATACATAGGTTTTAAGATTATTACTAGTCAGATATATTCTTGTGCGGTGAATAGGGCGTGTTGAGTCCAGTTCTCTGAGCAAGGAGTAGGTCTTGTCTATTACATATTGGGTTTATGGAACGGTATCTGAGCTAATTTGAAACCCTTGTTTTATGTATCACCCCACCTCACCTTTCCCGTGTAGCAGCCATAGTGTGTTTTCTGCATGTGCGACTCTGTTCTGTTTTGTAATTCAGTTCAAGTGTAACGGTTTTTACATTCCCTCTATAAGTGATACCTTATGAGAAGTGTCCTTTTCTGTGTGACTTATTTCACTTAGAATCGTCGTACCTAAATCCACTCATCATGCTGCTACTAGCCTTATGACATTGATTTCATGGCTGAGTGATATTCCATTGTACATAAGGACCACAACTTCTTTATCCATTTTTCTCTTTCCTGGGATATTTAAGGTGGAATGAAGTGGAGGTCCTTGTCGACATAGCAGCCCTAAACTTTGGGCTGCTTGTGTTTTGCTGATTTTTCATTTTCCCAATTTATACCCCGATGAGTGGAAGTGCCCTATGCTCTCTAAGCTGTGTTTTTTAGATATTTCAGGACTCACCGTACACTTCTCCAGAGTGCCTGTTGGCAATTTACATCCCGCCCATCAGTGTAGCAAGGCTCCCATTTCTCCATGGCCTGTCCTGCATTTCTGGTTTTGACACTTTTTTCAGCATGGCCCTTTTGACCGATGGGAAGCGAGACTTCTTTGGAGCGCTGATTTGCCTTTCCAGGTTGCTTGGTTGGCCAAAAAGGGCGTATGCGTTTTTTCCTGAATATATTCAGGAAAAAACGCATACGCCCTTTTTGGCCAAGGGCATCATTGTCAACGTTTTGCCGCTTTTCATGTGCTTTAAAGACGATTCGAATCTACCTCCTGAAATCTGTTTCCTGCAATTCTGCCTTGATTTCAAATCCTCTTCTTTGCCTTCCCTCAATATATTTGTGGACGAGAGTTATCATTTATAACTCTGCAGGTTTGTGAATTGCAGTGCCCTGAAACTGCATTTTACAACTCGCTTTTTTGGGAGCTGGCCGCAAAAGCGCAGGATGGCTTCAGGCCCTGTTCTGGTTCCGGGGGCAGGCTGAGCCTGTGGTTAATTCTTCTTCCTGATGGGAAAATAGAGTGACCTGTGCCTGTCCCAAAACGAAGAGCTAGTCTCTCATTGGTTCCCCGTCTTCCCGTTCATCCTCAGGACAAATTGCAACCTGTATGGAACAGGAGGTTAAAGGTGCTGATGCTCCAAGTAGGGAGATTGCTAGTAAAGTGGCTGGAATGGCGAACCCGAGCACAAGGAGATGAGAAATGAAGTGCGTTTTAGATACCTTTCCCCATCACACGGTGTACCATCTTTTGGGTTTCTCATGCATGTTTTCGATGTAGGAAGATGCCCTTGAACCTGGAGATTTGGGACCCATGCGATGGGTACCACGCAGTATTACTTTAAAGGGTCTGCGTTTGCTCACCCAACCTCACCAAACCTCTCAGCCCCAAGAGTGTCAACCCTTATGACTCATCCAGCTGTGGGTCTACATATGGTCAATCCAGGTTGCATCACAGCCCCTGAATGAATTGTGTAAGAATTTCTCTCTCTTTCACTCTCTTTGTTTCATGGGTTTTTAAAAGTAATTTATTTTTATAATGGGGTTTAGCTGCTTTTCACTGCTGTGTTTATGCCGCTTTACACCCACTTGACACACTAACAGAGAGATATCAATACATAGGTTTTAAGATTATTACTAGTCAGATATATTCTTGTGCGGTGAATAGGGCGTGTTGAGTGCAGTTCTCTGAGCAAGGAGTAGGTCTTGTCTATTACATATTGGGTTTATGGAACGGTATCTGAGCTAATTTGAAACCCTTGTTTTATGTATCACCCCACCTCACCTTTCCCGTGTAGCAGCCATAGTGTGTTTTCTGCATGTGCGACTCTGTTCTGTTTTGTAATTCAGTTCAAGTGTAACGGTTTTTACATTCCCTCTATAAGTGATACCTTATGAGAAGTGTCCTTTTCTGTGTGACTTATTTCACTTAGAATCGTCGTACCTAAATCCACTCATCATGCTGCTACTAGCCTTATGCCATTGATTTCATGGCTGAGTGATATTCCATTGTACATAAGGACCACAACTTCTTTATCCATTTTTCTCTTTCCTGGGATATTTAAGGTGGAATGAAGTGGAGGTCCTTGTCAACAGAGCAGCCCTAAACTTTGGGCTGCTTGTGTTTCGCTGATTTTTCATTTTCCCAATTTATACCCCGATGAGTGGAAGTGCCCTATGCTCTCTAAGCTGTGTTTTTTAGATATTTCAGGACTCACCGTACACTTCTCCAGAGTGCCTGTTGGCAATTTACATCCCGCCCATCAGTGTAGCAAGGCTCCCATTTCTCCATGGCCTGTCCTGCATTTCTGGTTTTGACACTTTTTTCAGCATGGCCCTTTTGACCGATGGGAAGCGAGACTTCTTTGGAGCGCTGATTTGCCTTTCCAGGTTGCTTGTTTGGCCAAAAAGGGCGTATGCGTTTTTTCCTGAATATATTCAGGAAAAAACGCATACGCCCTTTTTGGCCAAGGGCATCATTGTCAACGTTTTGCCGCTTTTCATGTGCTTTAAAGACGATTCGAATCTACCTCCTGAAATCTGTTTCCTGCAATTCTGCCTTGATTTCAAATCCTCTTCTTTGCCTTCCCTCAATATATTTGTGGACGAGAGTTATCATTTATAACTCTGCAGGTTTGTGAATTGCAGTGCCCTGAAGCTGCATTTTACAACTCGCTTTTTTGGGAGCTGGCCGCAAAAGCGCAGGATGGCTTCAGGCCCTGTTCTGGTTCCGGGGGGAAGGCTGAGCCTGTGGTTAATTCTTCTTCCTGATGGGAAAATAGAGTGACCTGTGCCTGTCCCAACACCAAGAGCTAGTCTCTCATTGGTTCCCCGTCTTCCCGTTCATCCTCAGGACAAATTGCAACCTGTATGGAACAGGAGGTTAAAGGTGCTGATGCTCCAAGTAGGGAGATTGCTAGTAAAGTGGCTGGAATGGCGAACCCGAGCACAAGGAGATGAGAAATGAAGTGCGTTTTAGAAACCTTTCCCCATCACACGGTGTACCATCTTTTGGGTTTCTCATGCATGTTTTCGATGTAGGAAGATGCCCTTGAACCTGGAGATTTGGGACTCATGCGATGGGTACCACGCAGTATTACTTTAAAGGGTCTGCGTTTGCTCACCCAACCTCACCAAACCTCTCAGCCCCAAGAGTGTCCACCCTTATGACTCATCCAGCTGTGGGTCTACATATGGTCAATCCAGGTTGCATCACAGCCCCTGAATGAATTGTGTAAAATTTCTCTCTCTTTCACTCTCTTTGTTTCATGGGTTTTTAAAAGTAATTTATTTTTATAATGGGGTTTAGCTGCTTTTCACTGCTGTGTTTATGCCGCTTTACACCCACTTGACACACTAACAGAGAGATATCAATACATAGGTTTTAAGATTATTACTAGTCAGATATATTCTTGTGCGGTGAATAGGGCGTGTTGAGTCCAGTTCTCTGAGCAAGGAGTAGGTCTTGTCTATTACATATTGGGTTTATGGAACGGTATCTGAGCTAATTTGAAACCCTTGTTTTATGTATCACCCCACCTCACCTTTCCCGTGTAGCAGCCATAGTGTGTTTTCTGCATGTGCGACTCTGTTCTGTTTTGTAATTCAGTTCAAGTGTAACGGTTTTTACATTCCCTCTATAAGTGATACCTTATGAGAAGTGTCCTTTTCTGTGTGACTTATTTCACTTAGAATCGTCGTACCTAAATCCACTCATCATGCTGCTACTAGCCTTATGACATTGATTTCATGGCTGAGTGATATTCCATTGTACATAAGGACCACAACTTCTTTATCCATTTTTCTCTTTCCTGGGATATTTAAGGTGGAATGAAGTGGAGGTCCTTGTCAACAGAGCAGCCCTAAACTTTGGGCTGCTTGTGTTTTGCTGATTTTTCATTTTCCCAATTTATACCCCGATGAGTGGAAGTGCCCTATGCTCTCTAAGCTGTGTTTTTTAGATATTTCAGGACTCACCGTACACTTCTCCAGAGTGCCTGTTGGCAATTTACATCCCACCCATCAGTGTAGCAAGGCTCCCATTTCTCCATGGCCTGTCCTGCATTTCTGGTTTTGACACTTTTTTCAGCATGGCCCTTTTGACCGATGGGAAGCGAGACTTCTTTGGAGCGCTGATTTGCCTTTCCAGGTTGCTTGGTTGGCCAAAAAGGGCGTATGCGTTTTTTCCTGAATATATTCAGGAAAAAACGCATACGCCCTTTTTGGCCAAGGGCATCATTGTCAACGTTTTGCCGCTTTTCATGTGCTTTAAAGACGATTCGAATCTACCTACTGAAATCTGTTTCCTGCAATTCTGCCTTGATTTCAAATCCTCTTCTTTGCCTTCCCTCAATATATTTGTGGACGAGAGTTATCATTTATAACTCTGCAGCTTTGTGAATTGCAGTGCCCTGAAGCTGCATTTTACAACTCGCTTTTTTGGGAGCTGGCCGCAAAAGCGCAGGATGGCTTCAGGCCCTGTTCTGGTTCCGGGGACAGGCTGAGCCTGTGGTTAATTCTTCTTCCTGATGGGAAAATAGAGTGACCTGTGCCTGTCCCAAAACGAAGAGCTAGTCTCTCATTGGTTCCCCGTCTTCCCGTTCATCCTCAGGACAAATTGCAACCTGTATGGAACAGGAGGTTAAAGGTGCTGATGCTCCAAGTAGGGAGATTGCTAGTAAAGTGGCTGGAATGGCGAACCCGAGCACAAGGAGATGAGAAATGAGGTGCGTTTTAGAAACCTTTCCCCATCACACGGTGTACCATCTTTTGCGATTCTCATGCATGTTTTCGATGTAGGAAGATGCCCTTGAACCTGGAGATTTGGGACCCATGCGATGGGTACCACGCAGTATTACTTTAAAGGGTCTGCGTTTGCCCACCCAACCTCACCAAACCTCTCAGCCCCAAGAGGGTCCACCCTTATGTCTCATCCAGCTGTGGGTCTACATATGGTCAATCCAGGTTGCATCACAGCCCCTGAATGAATTGTGTAAGAATTTCTCTCTCTTTCACTGTCTTTGTTTCATGGGTTTTTAAAAGTAATTTATTTTTATAATGGGGTTTAGCTGCTTTTCACTGCTGTGTTTATGCCGCTTTACACCCACTTGACACACTAACAGAGAGATATCAATACATAGGTTTTAAGATTATTACTAGTCAGATATATTCTTGTGCGGTGAATAGGGCGTGTTGAGTCCAGTTCTCTGAGCAAGGAGTAGGTCTTGTCTATTACATATTGGGTTTATGGAACGGTATCTGAGCTAATTTGAAACCCTTGTTTTATGTATCACCCCACCTCACCTTTCCCGTGTAGCAGCCATAGTGTGTTTTCTGCATGTGCGACTCTGTTCTGTTTTGTAATTCAGTTCAAGTGTAACGGTTTTTACATTCCCTCTATAAGTGATACCTTATGAGAAGTGTCCTTTTCTGTGTGACTTATTTCACTTAGAATCGTCGTACCTAAATCCACTCATCATGCTGCTACTAGCCTTATGCCATTGATTTCATGGCTGAGTGATATTCCATTGTACATAAGGACCACAACTTCTTTATCCATTTTTCTCTTTCCTGGGATATTTAAGGTGGAATGAAGTGGAGGTCCTTGTCAACAGAGCAGCCCTAAACTTTGGGCTGCTTGTGTTTCGCTGATTTTTCATTTTCCCAATTTATACCCCGATGAGTGGAAGTGCCCTATGCTCTCTAAGCTGTGTTTTTTAGATATTTCAGGACTCACCGTACACTTCTCCAGAGTGCCTGTTGGCAATTTACATCCCGCCCATCAGTGTAGCAAGGCTCCCATTTCTCCATGGCCTGTCCTGCATTTCTGGTTTTGACACTTTTTTCAGCATGGCCCTTTTGACCGATGGGAAGCGAGACTTCTTTGGAGCGCTGATTTGCCTTTCCAGGTTGCTTGTTTGGCCAAAAAGGGCGTATGCGTTTTTTCCTGAATATATTCAGGAAAAAACGCATACGCCCTTTTTGGCCAAGGGCATCATTGTCAACGTTTTGCCGCTTTTCATGTGCTTTAAAGACGATTCGAATCTACCTCCTGAAATCTGTTTCCTGCAATTCTGCCTTGATTTCAAATCCTCTTCTTTGCCTTCCCTCAATATATTTGTGGACGAGAGTTATCATTTATAACTCTGCAGGTTTGTGAATTGCAGTGCCCTGAAGCTGCATTTTACAACTCGCTTTTTTGGGAGCTGGCCGCAAAAGCGCAGGATGGCTTCAGGCCCTGTTCTGGTTCCGGGGGGAAGGCTGAGCCTGTGGTTAATTCTTCTTCCTGATGGGAAAATAGAGTGACCTGTGCCTGTCCCAACACCAAGAGCTAGTCTCTCATTGGTTCCCCGTCTTCCCGTTCATCCTCAGGACAAATTGCAACCTGTATGGAACAGGAGGTTAAAGGTGCTGATGCTCCAAGTAGGGAGATTGCTAGTAAAGTGGCTGGAATGGCGAACCCGAGCACAAGGAGATGAGAAATGAAGTGCGTTTTAGAAACCTTTCCCCATCACACGGTGTACCATCTTTTGGGTTTCTCATGCATGTTTTCGATGTAGGAAGATGCCCTTGAACCTGGAGATTTGGGACCCATGCGATGGGTACCACGCAGTATTACTTTAAAGGGTCTGCGTTTGCTCACCCAACCTCACCAAACCTCTCAGCCCCAAGAGTGTCCACCCTTATGACTCATCCAGCTGTGGGTCTACATATGGTCAATCCAGGTTGCATCACAGCCCCTGAATGAATTGTGTAAGAATTTCTCTCTCTTTCACTCTCTTTGTTTCATGGGTTTTTAAAAGTAATTTATTTTTATAATGGGGTTTAGCTGCTTTTCACTGCTGTGTTTATGCCGCTTTACACCCACTTGACACACTAACAGAGAGATATCAATACATAGGTTTTAAGATTATTACTAGTCAGATATATTCTTGTGCGGTGAATAGGGCGTGTTGAGTCCAGTTCTCTGAGCAAGGAGTAGGTCTTGTCTATTACATATTGGGTTTATGGAACGGTATCTGAGCTAATTTGAAACCCTTGTTTTATGTATCACCCCACCTCACCTTTCCCGTGTAGCAGCCATAGTGTGTTTTCTGCATGTGCGACTCTGTTCTGTTTTGTAATTCAGTTCAAGTGTAACGGTTTTTACATTCCCTCTATAAGTGATACCTTATGAGAAGTGTCCTTTTCTGTGTGACTTATTTCACTTAGAATCGTCGTACCTAAATCCACTCATCATGCTGCTACTAGCCTTATGACATTGATTTCATGGCTGAGTGATATTCCATTGTACATAAGGACCACAACTTCTTTATCCATTTTTCTCTTTCCTGGGATATTTAAGGTGGAATGAAGTGGAGGTCCTTGTCAACAGAGCAGCCCTAAACTTTGGGCTGCTTGTGTTTTGCTGATTTTTCATTTTCCCAATTTATACCCCGATGAGTGGAAGTGCCCTATGCTCTCTAAGCTGTGTTTTTTAGATATTTCAGGACTCACCGTACACTTCTCCAGAGTGCCTGTTGGCAATTTACATCCCACCCATCAGTGTAGCAAGGCTCCCATTTCTCCATGGCCTGTCCTGCATTTCTGGTTTTGACACTTTTTTCAGCATGGCCCTTTTGACCGATGGGAAGCGAGACTTCTTTGGAGCGCTGATTTGCCTTTCCAGGTTGCTTGGTTGGCCAAAAAGGGCGTATGCGTTTTTTCCTGAATATATTCAGGAAAAAACGCATACGCCCTTTTTGGCCAAGGGCATCATTGTCAACGTTTTGCCGCTTTTCATGTGCTTTAAAGACGATTCGAATCTACCTACTGAAATCTGTTTCCTGCAATTCTGCCTTGATTTCAAATCCTCTTCTTTGCCTTCCCTCAATATATTTGTGGACGAGAGTTATCATTTATAACTCTGCAGCTTTGTGAATTGCAGTGCCCTGAAGCTGCATTTTACAACTCGCTTTTTTGGGAGCTGGCCGCAAAAGCGCAGGATGGCTTCAGGCCCTGTTCTGGTTCCGGGGACAGGCTGAGCCTGTGGTTAATTCTTCTTCCTGATGGGAAAATAGAGTGACCTGTGCCTGTCCCAAAACGAAGAGCTAGTCTCTCATTGGTTCCCCGTCTTCCCGTTCATCCTCAGGACAAATTGCAACCTGTATGGAACAGGAGGTTAAAGGTGCTGATGCTCCAAGTAGGGAGATTGCTAGTAAAGTGGCTGGAATGGCGAACCCGAGCACAAGGAGATGAGAAATGAGGTGCGTTTTAGAAACCTTTCCCCATCACACGGTGTACCATCTTTTGCGATTCTCATGCATGTTTTCGATGTAGGAAGATGCCCTTGAACCTGGAGATTTGGGACCCATGCGATGGGTACCACGCAGTATTACTTTAAAGGGTCTGCGTTTGCCCACCCAACCTCACCAAACCTCTCAGCCCCAAGAGGGTCCACCCTTATGTCTCATCCAGCTGTGGGTCTACATATGGTCAATCCAGGTTGCATCACAGCCCCTGAATGAATTGTGTAAGAATTTCTCTCTCTTTCACTGTCTTTGTTTCATGGGTTTTTAAAAGTAATTTATTTTTATAATGGGGTTTAGCTGCTTTTCACTGCTGTGTTTATGCCGCTTTACACCCACTTGACACACTAACAGAGAGATATCAATACATAGGTTTTAAGATTATTACTAGTCAGATATATTCTTGTGCGGTGAATAGGGCGTGTTGAGTCCAGTTCTCTGAGCAAGGAGTAGGTCTTGTCTATTACATATTGGGTTTATGGAACGGTATCTGAGCTAATTTGAAACCCTTGTTTTATGTATCACCCCACCTCACCTTTCCCGTGTAGCAGCCATAGTGTGTTTTCTGCATGTGCGACTCTGTTCTGTTTTGTAATTCAGTTCAAGTGTAACGGTTTTTACATTCCCTCTATAAGTGATACCTTATGAGAAGTGTCCTTTTCTGTGTGACTTATTTCACTTAGAATCGTCGTACCTAAATCCACTCATCATGCTGCTACTAGCCTTATGCCATTGATTTCATGGCTGAGTGATATTCCATTGTACATAAGGACCACAACTTCTTTATCCATTTTTCTCTTTCCTGGGATATTTAAGGTGGAATGAAGTGGAGGTCCTTGTCAACAGAGCAGCCCTAAACTTTGGGCTGCTTGTGTTTCGCTGATTTTTCATTTTCCCAATTTATACCCCGATGAGTGGAAGTGCCCTATGCTCTCTAAGCTGTGTTTTTTAGATATTTCAGGACTCACCGTACACTTCTCCAGAGTGCCTGTTGGCAATTTACATCCCGCCCATCAGTGTAGCAAGGCTCCCATTTCTCCATGGCCTGTCCTGCATTTCTGGTTTTGACACTTTTTTCAGCATGGCCCTTTTGACCGATGGGAAGCGAGACTTCTTTGGAGCGCTGATTTGCCTTTCCAGGTTGCTTGTTTGGCCAAAAAGGGCGTATGCGTTTTTTCCTGAATATATTCAGGAAAAAACGCATACGCCCTTTTTGGCCAAGGGCATGATTGTCAACGTTTTGCCGCTTTTCATGTGCTTTAAAGACGATTCGAATCTACCTCCTGAAATCTGTTTCCTGCAATTCTGCCTTGATTTCAAATCCTCTTCTTTGCCTTCCCTCAATATATTTGTGGACGAGAGTTATCATTTATAACTCTGCAGGTTTGTGAATTGCAGTGCCCTGAAGCTGCATTTTACAACTCGCTTTTTTGGGAGCTGGCCGCAAAAGCGCAGGATGGCTTCAGGCCCTGTTCTGGTTCCGGGGGGAAGGCTGAGCCTGTGGTTAATTCTTCTTCCTGATGGGAAAATAGAGTGACCTGTGCCTGTCCCAACACCAAGAGCTAGTCTCTCATTGGTTCCCCGTCTTCCCGTTCATCCTCAGGACAAATTGCAACCTGTATGGAACAGGAGGTTAAAGGTGCTGATGCTCCAAGTAGGGAGATTGCTAGTAAAGTGGCTGGAATGGCGAACCCGAGCACAAGGAGATGAGAAATGAAGTGCGTTTTAGAAACCTTTCCCCATCACACGGTGTACCATCTTTTGGGTTTCTCATGCATGTTTTCGATGTAGGAAGATGCCCTTGAACCTGGAGATTTGGGACCCATGCGATGGGTACCACGCAGTATTACTTTAAAGGGTCTGCGTTTGCTCACCCAACCTCACCAAACCTCTCAGCCCCAAGAGTGTCCACCCTTATGACTCATCCAGCTGTGGGTCTACATATGGTCAATCCAGGTTGCATCACAGCCCCTGAATGAATTGTGTAAGAATTTCTCTCTCTTTCACTCTCTTTGTTTCATGGGTTTTTAAAAGTAATTTATTTTTATAATGGGGTTTAGCTGCTTTTCACTGCTGTGTTTATGCCGCTTTACACCCACTTGACACACTAACAGAGAGATATCAATACATAGGTTTTAAGATTATTACTAGTCAGATATATTCTTGTGCGGTGAATAGGGCGTGTTGAGTCCAGTTCTCTGAGCAAGGAGTAGGTCTTGTCTATTACATATTGGGTTTATGGAACGGTATCTGAGCTAATTTGAAACCCTTGTTTTATGTATCACCCCACCTCACCTTTCCCGTGTAGCAGCCATAGTGTGTTTTCTGCATGTGCGACTCTGTTCTGTTTTGTAATTCAGTTCAAGTGTAACGGTTTTTACATTCCCTCTATAAGTGATACCTTATGAGAAGTGTCCTTTTCTGTGTGACTTATTTCACTTAGAATCGTCGTACCTAAATCCACTCATCATGCTGCTACTAGCCTTATGACATTGATTTCATGGCTGAGTGATATTCCATTGTACATAAGGACCACAACTTCTTTATCCATTTTTCTCTTTCCTGGGATATTTAAGGTGGAATGAAGTGGAGGTCCTTGTCAACAGAGCAGCCCTAAACTTTGGGCTGCTTGTGTTTTGCTGATTTTTCATTTTCCCAATTTATACCCCGATGAGTGGAAGTGCCCTATGCTCTCTAAGCTGTGTTTTTTAGATATTTCAGGACTCACCGTACACTTCTCCAGAGTGCCTGTTGGCAATTTACATCCCACCCATCAGTGTAGCAAGGCTCCCATTTCTCCATGGCCTGTCCTGCATTTCTGGTTTTGACACTTTTTTCAGCATGGCCCTTTTGACCGATGGGAAGCAAGACTTCTTTGGAGCGCTGATTTGCCTTTCCAGGTTGCTTGGTTGGCCAAAAAGGGCGTATGCGTTTTTTCCTGAATATATTCAGGAAAAAACGCATACGCCCTTTTTGGCCAAGGGCATCATTGTCAACGTTTTGCCGCTTTTCATGTGCTTTAAAGACGATTCGAATCTACCTACTGAAATCTGTTTCCTGCAATTCTGCCTTGATTTCAAATCCTCTTCTTTGCCTTCCCTCAATATATTTGTGGACGAGAGTTATCATTTATAACTCTGCAGGTTTGTGAATTGCAGTGCCCTGAAGCTGCATTTTACAACTCGCTTTTTTGGGAGCTGGCCGCAAAAGCGCAGGATGGCTTCAGGCCCTGTTCTGGTTCCGGGGGCAGGCTGAGCCTGTGGTTAATTCTTCTTCCTGATGGGAAAATAGAGTGACCTGTGCCTGTCCCAAAACGAAGAGCTAGTCTCTCATTGGTTCCCCGTCTTCCCGTTCATCCTCAGGACAAATTGCAACCTGTATGGAACAGGAGGTTAAAGGTGCTGATGCTCCAAGTAGGGAGATTGCTAGTAAAGTGGCTGGAATGGCGAACCCGAGCACAAGGAGATGAGAAATGAGGTGCGTTTTAGAAACCTTTCCCCATCACACGGTGTACCATCTTCTGCGATTCTCATGCATGTATTCGATGTAGGAAGATGCCCTTGAACCTGGAGATTTGGGACCCATGCGATGGGTACCACGCAGTATTACTTTAAAGGGTCTGCGTTTGCCCACCCAACCTCACCAAACCTCTCAGCCCCAAGAGGGTCCACCCTTATGTCTCATCCAGCTGTGGGTCTACATATGGTCAATCCAGGTTGCATCACAGCCCCTGAATGAATTGTGTAAGAATTTCTCTCTCTTTCACTGTCTTTGTTTCATGGGTTTTTAAAAGTAATTTATTTTTATAATGGGGTTTAGCTGCTTTTCACTGCTGTGTTTATGCCGCTTTACACCCACTTGACACACTAACAGAGAGATATCAATACATAGGTTTTAAGATTATTACTAGTCAGATATATTCTTGTGTGGTGAATAGGGCGTGTTGAGTCCAGTTCTCTGAGCAAGGAGTAGGTCTTGTCTATTACATATTGGGTTTATGGAACGGTATCTGAGCTAATTTGAAACCCTTGTTTTATGTATCACCCCACCTCACCTTTCCCGTGTAGCAGCCATAGTGTGTTTTCTGCATGTGCGACTCTGTTCTGTTTTGTAATTCAGTTCAAGTGTAACGGTTTTTACATTCCCTCTATAAGTGATACCTTATGAGAAGTGTCCTTTTCTGTGTGACTTATTTCACTTAGAATCGTCGTACCTAAATCCACTCATCATGCTGCTACTAGCCTTATGCCATTGATTTCATGGCTGAGTGATATTCCATTGTACATAAGGACCACAACTTCTTTATCCATTTTTCTCTTTCCTGGGATATTTAAGGTGGAATGAAGTGGAGGTCCTTGTCAACAGAGCAGCCCTAAACTTTGGGCTGCTTGTGTTTCGCTGATTTTTCATTTTCCCAATTTATACCCCGATGAGTGGAAGTGCCCTATGCTCTCTAAGCTGTGTTTTTTAGATATTTCAGGACTCACCGTACACTTCTCCAGAGTGCCTGTTGGCAATTTACATCCCGCCCATCAGTGTAGCAAGGCTCCCATTTCTCCATGGCCTGTCCTGCATTTCTGGTTTTGACACTTTTTTCAGCATGGCCCTTTTGACCGATGGGAAGCGAGACTTCTTTGGAGCGCTGATTTGCCTTTCCAGGTTGCTTGTTTGGCCAAAAAGGGCGTATGCGTTTTTTCCTGAATATATTCAGGAAAAAACGCATACGCCCTTTTTGGCCAAGGGCATCATTGTCAACGTTCTGCCGCTTTTCATGTGCTTTAAAGACGAATCGAATCTACCTCCTGAAATCTGTTTCCTGCAATTCTGCCTTGATTTCAAATCCTCTTCTTTGCCTTGCCTCAATATATTTGTGGACGAGAGTTATCATTTATAACTCTGCAGGTTTGTGAATTGCAGTGCCCTGAAGCTGCATTTTACAACTCGCTTTTTTGGGAGCTGGCCGCAAAAGCGCAGGATGGCTTCAGGCCCTGTTCTGGTTCCGGGGGGAAGGCTGAGCCTGTGGTTAATTCTTCTTCCTGATGGGAAAATAGAGTGACCTGTGCCTGTCCCAACACCAAGAGCTAGTCTCTCATTGGTTCCCCGTCTTCCCGTTCATCCTCAGGACAAATTGCAACCTGTATGGAACAGGAGGTTAAAGGTGCTGATGCTCCAAGTAGGGAGATTGCTAGTAAAGTGGCTGGAATGGCGAACCCGAGCACAAGGAGATGAGAAATGAAGTGCATTTTAGAAACCTTTCCCCATCACACGGTGTACCATCTTTTGGGTTTCTCATGCATGTTTTCGATGTAGGAAGATGCCCTTGAACCTGGAGATTTGGGACCCATGCGATGGGTACCACGCAGTATTACTTTAAAGGGTCTGCGTTTGCTCACCCAACCTCACCAAACCTCTCAGCCCCAAGAGTGTCCACCCTTATGACTCATCCAGCTGTGGGTCTACATATGGTCAATCCAGGTTGCATCACAGCCCCTGAATGAATTGTGTAAGAATTTCTCTCTCTTTCACTCTCTTTGTTTCATGGGTTTTTAAAAGTAATTTATTTTTATAATGGGGTTTAGCTGCTTTTCACTGCTGTGTTTATGCCGCTTTACACCCACTTGACACACTAACAGAGAGATATCAATACATAGGTTTTAAGATTATTACTAGTCAGATATATTCTTGTGCGGTGAATAGGGCGTGTTGAGTCCAGTTCTCTGAGCAAGGAGTAGGTCTTGTCTATTACATATTGGGTTTATGGAACGGTATCTGAGCTAATTTGAAACCCTTGTTTTATGTATCACCCCACCTCACCTTTCCCGTGTAGCAGCCATAGTGTGTTTTCTGCATGTGCGACTCTGTTCTGTTTTGTAATTCAGTTCAAGTGTAACGGTTTTTACATTCCCTCTATAAGTGATACCTTATGAGAAGTGTCCTTTTCTGTGTGACTTATTTCACTTAGAATCGTCGTACCTAAATCCACTCATCATGCTGCTACTAGCCTTATGACATTGATTTCATGGCTGAGTGATATTCCATTGTACATAAGGACCACAACTTCTTTATCCATTTTTCTCTTTCCTGGGATATTTAAGGTGGAATGAAGTGGAGGTCCTTGTCAACAGAGCAGCCCTAAACTTTGGGCTGCTTGTGTTTTGCTGATTTTTCATTTTCCCAATTTATACCCCGATGAGTGGAAGTGCCCTATGCTCTCTAAGCTGTGTTTTTTAGATATTTCAGGACTCACCGTACACTTCTCCAGAGTGCCTGTTGGCAATTTACATACCGCCCATCAGTGTAGCAAGGCTCCCATTTCTCCATGGCCTGTCCTGCATTTCTGGTTTTGACACTTTTTTCAGCATGGCCCTTTTGACCGATGGGAAGCGAGACTTCTTTGGAGCGCTGATTTGCCTTTCCAGGTTGCTTGGTTGGCCAAAAAGGGCGTATGCGTTTTTTCCTGAATATATTCAGGAAAAAACGCATACGCCCTTTTTGTCCAAGGGCATCATTGTCAACGTTTTGCCGCTTTTCATGTGCTTTAAAGACGATTCGAATCTACCTACTGAAATCTGTTTCCTGCAATTCTGCCTTGATTTCAAATCCTCTTCTTTGCCTTCCCTCAATATATTTGTGGACGAGAGTTATCATTTATAACTCTGCAGGTTTGTGAATTGCAGTGCCCTGAAGCTGCATTTTACAACTCGCTTTTTTGGGAGCTGGCCGCAAAAGCGCAGGATGGCTTCAGGCCCTGTTCTGGTTCCGGGGACAGGCTGAGCCTGTGGTTAATTCTTCTTCCTGATGGGAAAATAGAGTGACCTGTGCCTGTCCCAAAACGAAGAGCTAGTCTCTCATTGGTTCCCCGTCTTCCCGTTCATCCTCAGGACAAATTGCAACCTGTATGGAACAGGAGGTTAAAGGTGCTGATGCTCCAAGTAGGGAGATTGCTAGTAAAGTGGCTGGAATGGCGAACCCGAGCACAAGGAGATGAGAAATGAGGTGCGTTTTAGAAACCTTTCCCCATCACACGGTGTACCATCTTCTGCGATTCTCATGCATGTTTTCGATGTAGGAAGATGCCCTTGAACCTGGAGATTTGGGACCCATGCGATGGGTACCACGCAGTATTACTTTAAAGGGTCTGCGTTTGCCCACCCAACCTCACCAAACCTCTCAGCCCCAAGAGGGTCCACCCTTATGTCTCATCCAGCTGTGGGTCTACATATGGTCAATCCAGGTTGCATCACAGCCCCTGAATGAATTGTGTAAGAATTTCTCTCTCTTTCACTGTCTTTGTTTCATGGGTTTTTAAAAGTAATTTATTTTTATAATGGGGTTTAGCTGCTTTTCACTGCTGTGTTTATGCCGCTTTACACCCACTTGACACACTAACAGAGAGATATCAATACATAGGTTTTAAGATTATTACTAGTCAGATATATTCTTGTGCGGTGAATAGGGCGTGTTGAGTCCAGTTCTCTGAGCAAGGAGTAGGTCTTGTCTATTACATATTGGGTTTATGGAACGGTATCTGAGCTAATTTGAAACCCTTGTTTTATGTATCACCCCACCTCACCTTTCCCGTGTAGCAGCCATAGTGTGTTTTCTGCATGTGCGACTCTGTTCTGTTTTGTAATTCAGTTCAAGTGTAACGGTTTTTACATTCCCTCTATAAGTGATACCTTATGAGAAGTGTCATTTTCTGTGTGACTTATTTCACTTAGAATCGTCGTACCTAAATCCACTCATCATGCTGCTACTAGCCTTATGCCATTGATTTCATGGCTGAGTGATATTCCATTGTACATAAGGACCACAACTTCTTTATCCATTTTTCTCTTTCCTGGGATATTTAAGGTGGAATGAAGTGGAGGTCCTTGTCAACAGAGCAGCCCTAAACTTTGGGCTGCTTGTGTTTCGCTGATTTTTCATTTTCCCAATTTATACCCCGATGAGTGGAAGTGCCCTATGCTCTCTAAGCTGTGTTTTTTAGATATTTCAGGACTCACCGTACACTTCTCCAGAGTGCCTGTTGGCAATTTACATCCCGCCCATCAGTGTAGCAAGGCTCCCATTTCTCCATGGCCTGTCCTGCATTTCTGGTTTTGACACTTTTTTCAGCATGGCCCTTTTGACCGATGGGAAGCGAGACTTCTTTGGAGCGCTGATTTGCCTTTCCAGGTTGCTTGGTTGGCCAAAAAGGGCGTATGCGTTTTTTCCTGAATATATTCAGGAAAAAACGCATACGCCCTTTTTGGCCAAGGGCATCATTGTCAACGTTTTGCCGCTTTTCATGTGCTTTAAAGACGATTCGAAACTACCTCCTGAAATCTGTTTCCTGCCATTCTGCCTTGATTTCAAACCCTCTTCTTTGCCTTCCCTCAATATATTTGTGGACGAGAGTTATCATTTATAACTCTGCAGGTTTGTGAATTGCAGTGCCCTGAAGCTGCATTTTACAACTCGCTTTTTTGGGAGCTGGCCGCAAAAGCGCAGGATGGCTTCAGGCCCTGTTCTGGTTCCGGGGGGAAGGCTGAGCCTGTGGTTAATTCTTCTTCCTGATGGGAAAATAGAGTGACCTGTGCCTGTCCCAACACCAAGAGCTAGTCTCTCATTGGTTCCCCGTCTTCCCGTTCATCCTCAGGACAAATTGCAACCTGTATGGAACAGGAGGTTAAAGGTGCTGATGCTCCAAGTAGGGAGATTGCTAGTAAAGTGGCTGGAATGGCGAACCCGAGCACAAGGAGATGAGAAATGAAGTGCGTTTTAGAAACCTTTCCCCATCACACGGTGTACCATCTTTTGGGTTTCTCATGCATGTTTTCGATGTAGGAAGATGCCCTTGAACCTGGAGATTTGGGACCCATGCGATGGGTACCACGCAGTATTACTTTAAAGGGTCTGCGTTTGCTCACCCAACCTCACCAAACCTCTCAGCCCAAAGAGTGTCCACCCTTATGACTCATCCAGCTGTGGGTCTACATATGGTCAATCCAGGTTGCATCACAGCCCCTGAATGAATTGTGTAAGAATTTCTCTCTCTTTCACTCTCTTTGTTTCATGGGTTTTTAAAAGTAATTTATTTTTATAATGGGGTTTAGCTGCTTTTCACTGCTGTGTTTATGCCGCTTTACACCCACTTGACACACTAACAGAGAGATATCAATACATAGGTTTTAAGATTATTACTAGTCAGATATATTCTTGTGCGGTGAATAGGGCGTGTTGAGTCCAGTTCTCTGAGCAAGGAGTAGGTCTTGTCTATTACATATTGGGTTTATGGAACGGTATCTGAGCTAATTTGAAACCCTTGTTTTATGTATCACCCCACCTCACCTTTCCCGTGTAGCAGCCATAGTGTGTTTTCTGCATGTGCGACTCTGTTCTGTTTTGTAATTCAGTTCAAGTGTAACGGTTTTTACATTCCCTCTATAAGTGATACCTTATGAGAAGTGTCCTTTTCTGTGTGACTTATTTCACTTAGAATCGTCGTACCTAAATCCACTCATCATGCTGCTACTAGCCTTATGACATTGATTTCATGGCTGAGTGATATTCCATTGTACATAAGGACCACAACTTCTTTATCCATTTTTCTCTTTCCTGGGATATTTAAGGTGGAATGAAGTGGAGGTCCTTGTCAACAGAGCAGCCCTAAACTTTGGGCTGCTTGTGTTTTGCTGATTTTTCATTTTCCCAATTTATACCCCGATGAGTGGAAGTGCCCTATGCTCTCTAAGCTGTGTTTTTTAGATATTTCAGGACTCACCGTACACTTCTCCAGAGTGCCTGTTGGCAATTTACATCCCACCCATCAGTGTAGCAAGGCTCCCATTTCTCCATGGCCTGTCCTGCATTTCTGGTTTTGACACTTTTTTCAGCATGGCCCTTTTGACCGATGGGAAGCGAGACTTCTTTGGAGCGCTGATTTGCCTTTCCAGGTTGCTTGGTTGGCCAAAAAGGGCGTATGCGTTTTTTCCTGAATATATTCAGGAAAAAACGCATACACCCTTTTTGGCCAAGGGCATCATTGTCAACGTTTTGCCGCTTTTCATGTGCTTTAAAGACGATTCGAATCTACCTACTGAAATCTGTTTCCTGCAATTCTGCCTTGATTTCAAATCCTCTTCTTTGCCTTCCCTCAATATATTTGTGGACGAGAGTTATCAATTATAACTCTGCAGGTTTGTGAATTGCAGTGCCCTGAAGCTGCATTTTACAACTCGCTTTTTTGGGAGATGGCCGCAAAAGCGCAGGATGGCTTCAGGCCCTGTTCTGGTTCCGGGGGCAGGCTGAGCCTGTGGTTAATTCTTCTTCCTGATGGGAAAATAGAGTGACCTGTGCCTGTCCCAAAACGAAGAGCTAGTCTCTCATTGGTTCCCCGTCTTCCCGTTCATCCTCAGGACAAATTGCAACCTGTATGGAAGAGGAGGTTAAAGGTGCTGATGCTCCAAGTAGGGAGATTGCTAGTAAAGTGGCTGGAATGGCGAACCCGAGCACAAGGAGATGAGAAATGAGGTGCGTTTTAGAAACCTTTCCCCATCACACGGTGTACCATCTTCTGCGATTCTCATGCATGTTTTCGATGTAGGAAGATGCCCTTGAACCTGGAGATTTGGGACCCATGCGATGGGTACCACGCAGTATTATTTTAAAGGGTCTGCGTTTGCCCACCCAACCTCACCAAACCTCTCAGCACCAAGAGGGTCCACCCTTATGTCTCATCCAGCTGTGGGTCTACATATGGTCAATCCAGGTTGCATCACAGCCCCTGAATGAATTGTGTAAGAATTTCTCTCTCTTTCACTGTCTTTGTTTCATGGGTTTTTAAAAGTAATTTATTTTTATAATGGGGTTTAGCTGCTTTTCACTGCTGTGTTTATGCCGCTTTACACCCACTTGACACACTAACAGAGAGATATCAATACATAGGTTTTAAGATTATTACTAGTCAGATATATTCTTGTGTGGTGAATAGGGCGTGTTGAGTCCAGTTCTCTGAGCAAGGAGTAGGTCTTGTCTATTACATATTGGGTTTATGGAACGGTATCTGAGCTAATTTGAAACCCTTGTTTTATGTATCACCCCACCTCACCTTTCCCGTGTAGCAGCCATAGTGTGTTTTCTGCATGTGCGACTCTGTTCTGTTTTGTAATTCAGTTCAAGTGTAACGGTTTTTACATTCCCTCTATAAGTGATACCTTATGAGAAGTGTCCTTTTCTGTGTGACTTATTTCACTTAGA
Organism: Balaenoptera physalus; assembly: GCF_965194825.1. Lineage (NCBI taxonomy): Eukaryota > Metazoa > Chordata > Mammalia > Artiodactyla > Balaenopteridae > Balaenoptera > Balaenoptera physalus. Next base: position 41,549 of record NW_028126057.1, on the reverse strand, counting down.
ATCGTCGTACCTAAATCCACTCATCATGCTGCTACTAGCCTTATGCCATTGATTTCATGGCTGAGTGATATTCCATTGTACATAAGGACCACAACTTCTTTATCCATTTTTCTCTTTCCTGGGATATTTAAGGTGGAATGAAGTGGAGGTCCTTGTCAACAGAGCAGCCCTAAACTTTGGGCTGCTTGTGTTTCGCTGATTTTTCATTTTCCCAATTTATACCCCGATGAGTGGAAGTGCCCTATGCTCTCTAATCTGTGTTTTTTAGATATTTCAGGACTCACCGTACACTTCTCCAGAGTGCCTGTTGGCAATTTACATCCCGCCCATCAGTGTAGCAAGGCTCCCATTTCTCCATGGCCTGTCCTGCATTTCTGGTTTTGACACTTTTTTCAGCATGGCCCTTTTGACCGATGGGAAGCGAGACTTCTTTGGAGCGCTGATTTGCCTTTCCAGGTTGCTTGTTTGGCCAAAAAGGGCGTATGCGTTTTTTCCTGAATATATTCAGGAAAAAACGCATACGCCCTTTTTGGCCAAGGGCATCATTGTCAACGTTTTGCCGCTTTTCATGTGCTTTAAAGACGATTCGAATCTACCTCCTGAAATCTGTTTCCTGCAATTCTGCCTTGATTTCAAATCCTCTTCTTTGCCTTCCCTCAATATATTTGTGGACGAGAGTTATCATTTATAACTCTGCAGGTTTGTGAATTACAGTGCCCTGAAGCTGCATTTTACAACTCGCTTTTTTGGGAGCTGGCCGCAAAAGCGCAGGATGGCTTCAGGCCCTGTTCTGGTTCCGGGGGGCAGGCTGAGCCTGTGGTTAATTCTTCTTCCTGATGGGAAAATAGAGTGACCTGTGCCTGTCCCAACACCAAGAGCTAGTCTCTCATTGGTTCCCCGTCTTCCCGTTCATCCTCAGGACAAATTGCAACCTGTACGGAACAGGAGGTTAAAGGTGCTGATGCTCCAAGTAGGGAGATTGCTAGTAAAGTGGCTGGAATGGCGAACCCGAACACAAGGAGATGAGAAATGAGGTGCGTTTTAGAAACCTTTCCCCATCACACGGTGTACCATCTTCTGGGTTTCTCATGCATGTTTTCGATGTAGGAAGATGCCCTTGAACCTGGAGATTTGGGACCCATGCGATGGGTACCACGCAGTATTACTTTAAAGGGTCTGCGTTTGCTCACCCAACCTCACCAAACCTCTCAGCCCCAAGAGGGTCCACCCTTATGTCTCATCCAGCTGTGGGTCTACATATGGTCAATCCAGGTTGCATCACAGCCCCTGAATGAATTGTGTAAGAATTTCTCTCTCTTTCACTGTCTTTGTTTCATGGGTTTTTAAAAGTAATTTATTTTTATAATGGGGTTTAGCTGCTTTTCACTGCTGTGTTTATGCCGCTTTACACCCACTTGACACACTAACAGAGAGATATCAATACATAGGTTTTAAGATTATTACTAGTCAGATATATTCTTGTGCGGTGAATAGGGCGTGTTGAGTCCAGTTCTCTGAGCAAGGAGTAGGTCTTGTCTATTACATATTGGGTTTATGGAACGGTATCTGAGCTAATTTGAAACCCTTGTTTTATGTATCACCCCACCTCACCTTTCCCGTGTAGCAGCCATAGTGTGTTTTCTGCATGTGCGACTCTGTTCTGTTTTGTAATTCAGTTCAAGTGTAACGGTTTTTACATTCCCTCTATAAGTGATACCTTATGAGAAGTGTCCTTTTCTGTGTGACTTATTTCACTTAGAATCGTCGTACCTAAATCCACTCATCATGCTGCTACTAGCCTTATGCCATTGATTTCATGGCTGAGTGATATTCCATTGTACATAAGGACCACAACTTCTTTATCCATTTTTCTCTTTCCTGGGATATTTAAGGTGGAATGAAGTGGAGGTCCTTGTCAACAGAGCAGCCCTAAACTTTGGGCTGCTTGTGTTTTGCTGATTTTTCATTTTCCCAATTTATACCCCGATGAGTGGAAGTGCCCTATGCTCTCTAAGCTGTGTTTTTTAGATATTTCAGGACTCACCGTACACTTCTCCAGAGTGCCTGTTGGCAATTTACATCCCGCCCATCAGTGTAGCAAGGCTCCCATTTCTCCATGGCCTGTCCTGCATTTCTGGTTTTGACACTTTTTTCAGCATGGCCCTTTTGACCGATGGGAAGCGAGACTTCTTTGGAGCGCTGATTTGCCTTTCCAGTTTGCTTCGTTGGCCAAAAAGGGCGTATGCGTTTTTTCCTGAATATATTCAGGAAAAAACGCATACGCCCTTTTTGGCCAAGGGCATCATTGTCAACGTTTTGCCGCTTTTCATGTGCTTTAAAGACGATTCGAATCTACCTCCTGAAATCTGTTTCCTGCAATTCTGCCTTGATTTCAAATCCTCTTCTTTGCCTTCCCTCAATATATTTGTGGACGAGAGTTATCATTTATAACTCTGCAGGTTTGTGAATTGCAGTGCCCTGAAGCTGCATTTTACAACTCGCTTTTTTGGGAGCTGGCCGCAAAAGCGCAGGATGGCTTCAGGCCCTGTTCTGGTTCCGGGGGGCAGGCTGAGCCTGTGGTTAATTCTTCTTCCTGATGGGAAAATAGAGTGACCTGTGCCTGTCCCAACACCAAGAGCTAGTCTCTCATTGGTTCCCCGTCTTCCCGTTCATCCTCAGGACAAATTGCAACCTGTATGGAACAGGAGGTTAAAGGTGCTGATGCTCCAAGTAGGGAGATTGCTAGTAAAGTGGCTGGAATGGCGAACCCGAACACAAGGAGATGAGAAATGAGGTGCGTTTTAGAAACCTTTCCCCATCACACGGTGTACCATCTTCTGGGTTTCTCATGCATGTTTTCGATGTAGGAAGATGCCCTTGAACCTGGAGATTTGGGACCCATGCGATGGGTACCACGCAGTATTACTTTAAAGGGTCTGCGTTTGCTCACCCAACCTCACAAAACCTCTCAGCCCCAAGAGTGTCCACCCTTATGTCTCATCCAGCTGTGGGTCTACATATGGTCAATCCAGGTTGCATCACAGCCCCTGAATGAATTGTGTAAGAATTTCTCTCTCTTTCACTGTCTTTGTTTCATGGGTTTTTAAAAGTAATTTATTTTTATAATGGGGTTTAGCTGCTTTTCACTGCTGTGTTTATGCCGCTTTACACCCACTTGACACACTAACAGAGAGATATCAATACATAGGTTTTAAGATTATTACTAGTCAGATATATTCTTGTGCGGTGAATAGGGCGTGTTGAGTCCAGTTCTCTGAGCAAGGAGTAGGTCTTGTCTATTACATATTGGGTTTATGGAACGGTATCTGAGCTAATTTGAAACGCTTGTTTTATGTATCACCCCACCTCACCTTTCCCGTTTAGCAGCCATAGTGTGTTTTCTGCATGTGCGACTATGTTCTGTTTTATAATTCAGTTCAAGTGTAACGGTTTTTACATTCCCTCTATAAGTGATACCTTATGAGAAGTGTCCTTTTCTGTGTGACTTATTTCACTTAGAATTGGCGTACCTAAATCCACTCATCATGCTGCTACTAGCCTTATGCCATTGATTTCATGGCTGAGTGATATTCCATTGTACATAAGGACCACAACTTCTTTATCCATTTTTCTCTTTCCTGGGATATTTAAGGTGGAATGAAGTGGAGGTCCTTGTCAACAGAGCAGCCCTAAACTTTGGGCTGCTTGTGTTTTGCTGATTTTTCATTTTCCCAATTTATACCCCAATGAGTGGAAGTGCCCTATGCTCTCTAAGCTGTGTTTTTTAGATATTTCAGGACTCACCGTACACTTCTCCAGAGTGCCTGTTGGCAATTTACATCCCGCCCATCAGTGTAGCAAGGCTCCCATTTCTCCATGGCCTGTCCTGCATTTCTGGTTTTGACACTTTTTTCAGCATGGCCCTTTTGACCGATGGGAAGCGAGACTTCTTTGTAGCGCTGATTTGCATTTCCAGATTGCTTGTTTGGCCAAAAAGGGCGTATGCGTTTTTTCCTGAATATATTCAGAAAAAACGCATACGCCCTTTTTGGCCAAGGGCATCATTGTCAACGTTTTGCCGCTTTTCATGTGCTTTAAAGACGATTCGAATCTACCTCCTGAAATCTGTTTCCTGCAATTCTGCCTTGATTTCAAATCCTCTTCTTCGCATTCCCTCAATATATTTGTGGACGAGAGTTATCATTTATAACTCTGCAGGTTTGTGAATTGCAGTGCCCTGAAGCTCCATTTTACAACTCGCTTTTTTGGGAATTGGCCGCAAAAACGCAGGATGGCTTCAGGCCCTGTTCTGGTTCCGGGGGGCAGGCTGAGCCTGTGGTTAATTCTTCTTCCTGATGGGAAAATAGAGTGACTTGTCCCTGTCCCAACACCAAGAGCTAGTCTCTCATTAGTTCGCCGTCTTCCCGTTCAACCTCAGGACAAATTGCAACCTGTACGGAACAGGAGGTTAAAGATGCTGATGCTCCAAGTAGGGAGATTGCTAGTAAAGTGGCTGGAATGGCGAACCCGAGCACAAGGAGATGAGAAATGAAGTGCGTTTTAGAAACCTTTCCCCATCACACGGTGTACCATCTTCTGGGTTTCTCATGCATGTTTTCGATGTAGGAAGATGCCCTTGAACCTGGAGATTTGGGACCCATGCGATGGGTACCACGCAGTATTACTTTAAAGGGTCTGCGTTTGCTCACCCAACCTCACCAAACCTCTCAGCCCCAAGAGTGTCCACCCTTATGACTCATCCAGCTGTGGGTCTACATATGGTCAATCCAGGTTGCATCACAGCCCCTGAATGAATTGTGTAAGAATTTCTCTCTCTTTCACTCTCTTTGTTTCATGGGTTTTTAAAAGTAATTTATTTTTATAATGGGGTTTAGCTGCTTTTCACTGCTGTGTTTATGCCGCTTTACACCCACTTGACACACTAACAGAGAGATATCAATACATAGGTTTTAAGATTATTACTAGTCAGATATATTCTTGTGCGGTGAATAGGGCGTGTTGAGTCCAGTTCTCTGAGCAAGGAGTAGGTCTTGTCTATTACATATTGGGTTTATGGAACGGTATCTGAGCTAATTTGAAACCCTTGTTTTATGTATCACCCCACCTCACCTTTCCCGTGTAGCAGCCATAGTGTGTTTTCTGCATGTGCGACTCTGTTCTGTTTTGTAATTCAGTTCAAGTGTAACGGTTTTTACATTCCCTCTATAAGTGATACCTTATGAGAAGTGTCCTTTTCTGTGTGACTTATTTCACTTAGAATCATCGTACCTAAATCCACTCATCATGCTGCTACTAGCCTTATGCCATTGATTTCATGGCTGAGTGATATTCCATTGTACATAAGGACCACAACTTCTTTATCCATTTTTCTCTTTCCTGGGATATTTAAGGTGGAATGAAGTGGAGGTCCTTGTCAACAGAGCAGCCCTAAACTTTGGGCTGCTTGTGTTTTGCTGATTTTTCATTTTCCCAATTTATACCCCGATGAGTGGAAGTGCCCTATGCTCCCTAAGCTGTGTTTTTTAGATATTTCAGGACTCACCGTACACTTCTCCAGAGTGCCTGTTGGCAATTTACATCCCGCCCATCAGTGTAGCAAGGCTCCCATTTCTCCATGGCCTGTCCTGCATTTCTGGTTTTGACACTTTTTTCAGCATGGCCCTTTTGACCGATGGGAAGCGAGACTTCTTTGGAGTGCTGATTTGCCTTTCCAGGTTGCTTGGTTGGCCAAAAAGGGCGTATGCGTTTTTTCCTGAATATATTCAGGAAAAAACGCATACGCCCTTTTTGGCCAAGGGCATCATTGTCAACGTTTTGCCGCTTTTCATGTGCTTTAAAGACGATTCGAATCTACCTCCTGAAATCTGTTTCCTGCAATTCTGCCTTGATTTCAAATCCTCTTCTTTGCCTTCCCTCAATATATTTGTGGACGAGAGTTATCATTTATAACTCTGCAGGTTTGTGAATTGCAGTGCCCTGAAGCTACATTTTACAACTCGCTTTTTTGGGAGCTGGCCGCAAAAGCGCAGGATGGCTTCAGGCCCTGTTCTGGTTCCGGGGGGAAGGCTGAGCCTGTGGTTAATTCTTCTTCCTGATGGGAAAATAGAGTGACCTGTGCCTGTCCCAACACCAAGAGCTAGTCTCTCATTGGTTCCCCGTCTTCCCGTTCATCCTCAGGACAAATTGCAACCTGTATGGAACAGGAGGTTAAAGGTGCTGATGCTCCAAGTAGGGAGATTGCTAGTAAAGTGGCTGGAATGGCGAACCCGAGCACAAGGAGATGAGAAATGAAGTGCGTTTTAGAAACCTTTCCCCATCACACGGTGTACCATCTTTTGGGTTTCTCATGCATGTTTTCGATGTAGGAAGATGCCCTTGAACCTGGAGATTTGGGACCCATGCGATGGGTACCACGCAGTATTACTTTAAAGGGTCTGCGTTTGCTCACCCAACCTCACCAAACCTCTCAGCCCCAAGAGTGTCCACCCTTATGACTCATCCAGCTGTGGGTCTACATATGGTCAATCCAGGTTGCATCACAGCCCCTGAATGAATTGTGTAAGAATTTCTCTCTCTTTCACTCTCTTTGTTTCATGGGTTTTTAAAAGTAATTTATTTTTATAATGGGGTTTAGCTGCTTTTCACTGCTGTGTTTATGCCGCTTTACACCCACTTGACACACTAACAGAGAGATATCAATACATAGGTTTTAAGATTATTACTAGTCAGATATATTCTTGTGCGGTGAATAGGGCGTGTTGAGTCCAGTTCTCTGAGCAAGGAGTAGGTCTTGTCTATTACATATTGGGTTTATGGAACGGTATCTGAGCTAATTTGAAACCCTTGTTTTATGTATCACCCCACCTCACCTTTCCCGTGTAGCAGCCATAGTGTGTTTTCTGCATGTGCGACTCTGTTCTGTTTTGTAATTCAGTTCAAGTGTAACGGTTTTTACATTCCCTCTATAAGTGATACCTTATGAGAAGTGTCCTTTTCTGTGTGACTTATTTCACTTAGAATCATCGTACCTAAATCCACTCATCATGCTGCTACTAGCCTTATGACATTGATTTCATGGCTGAGTGATATTCCATTGTACATAAGGACCACAACTTCTTTATCCATTTTTCTCTTTCCTGGGATATTTAAGGTGGAATGAAGTGGAGGTCCTTGTCAACAGAGCAGCCCTAAACTTTGGGCTGCTTGTGTTTTGCTGATTTTTCATTTTCCCAATTTATACCCCGATGAGTGGAAGTGCCCTATGCTCTCTAAGCTGTGTTTTTTAGATATTTCAGGACTCACCGTACACTTCTCCAGAGTGCCTGTTGGCAATTTACATCCCGCCCATCAGTGTAGCAAGGCTCCCATTTCTCCATGGCCTGTCCTGCATTTCTGGTTTTGACACTTTTTTCAGCATGGCCCTTTTGACCGATGGGAAGCGAGACTTCTTTGGAGCGCTGATTTGCCTTTCCAGGTTGCTTGTTTGGCCAAAAAGGGCGTATGCGTTTTTTCCTGAATATATTCAGGAAAAAACGCATACGCCCTTTTTGGCCAAGGGCATCATTGTCAACGTTTTGCCGCTTTTCATGTGCTTTAAAGACGATTCGAATCTACCTCCTGAAATCTGTTTCCTGCAATTCTGCCTTGATTTCAAATCCTCTTCTTTGCCTTCCCTCAATATATTTGTGGACGAGAGTTATCATTTATAACTCTGCAGGTTTGTGAATTGCAGTGCCCTGAAGCTGCATTTTACAACTCGCTTTTTTGGGAGCTGGCCGCAAAAGCGCAGGATGGCTTCAGGCCCTGTTCTGGTTCCGGGGGGAAGGCTGAGCCTGTGGTTAATTCTTCTTCCTGATGGGAAAATAGAGTGACCTGTGCCTGTCCAAACACCAAGAGCTAGTCTCTCATTGGTTCCCCGTCTTCCCGTTCATCCTCAGGACAAATTGCAACCTGTATGGAACAGGAGGTTAAAGGTGCTGATGCTCCAAGTAGGGAGATTGCTAGTAAAGTTGCTGGAATGGCGAACCCGAGCACAAGGAGATGAGAAATGAAGTGCGTTTTAGAAACCTTTCCCCATCACACGGTGTACCATCTTTTGGGTTTCTCATGCATGTTTTCGATGTAGGAAGATGCCCTTGAACCTGGAGATTTGGGACCCATGCGATGGGTACCACGCAGTATTACTTTAAAGGGTCTGCGTTTGCTCACCCAACCTCACCAAACCTCTCAGCCCCAAGAGTGTCCACCCTTATGACTCATCCAGCTGTGGGTCTACATATGGTCAATCCAGGTTGCATCACAGCCCCTGAATGAATTGTGTAAGAATTTCTCTCTCTTTCACTCTCTTTGTTTCATGGGTTTTTAAAAGTAATTTATTTTTATAATGGGGTTTAGCTGCTTTTCACTGCTGTGTTTATGCCGCTTTACACCCACTTGACACACTAACAGAGAGATATCAATACATAGGTTTTAAGATTATTACTAGTCAGATATATTCTTGTGCGGTGAATAGGGCGTGTTGAGTCCAGTTCTCTGAGCAAGGAGTAGGTCTTGTCTATTACATATTGGGTTTATGGAACGGTATCTGAGCTAATTTGAAACCCTTGTTTTATGTATCACCCCACCTCACCTTTCCCGTGTAGCAGCCATAGTGTGTTTTCTGCATGTGCGACTCTGTTCTGTTTTGTAATTCAGTTCAAGTGTAACGGTTTTTACATTCCCTCTATAAGTGATACCTTATGAGAAGTGTCCTTTTCTGTGTGACTTATTTCACTTAGAATCGTCGTACCTAAATCCACTCATCATGCTGCTACTAGCCTTATGACATTGATTTCATGGCTGAGTGATATTCCATTGTACATAAGGACCACAACTTCTTTATCCATTTTTCTCTTTCCTGGGATATTTAAGGTGGAATGAAGTGGAGGTCCTTGTCGACATAGCAGCCCTAAACTTTGGGCTGCTTGTGTTTTGCTGATTTTTCATTTTCCCAATTTATACCCCGATGAGTGGAAGTGCCCTATGCTCTCTAAGCTGTGTTTTTTAGATATTTCAGGACTCACCGTACACTTCTCCAGAGTGCCTGTTGGCAATTTACATCCCGCCCATCAGTGTAGCAAGGCTCCCATTTCTCCATGGCCTGTCCTGCATTTCTGGTTTTGACACTTTTTTCAGCATGGCCCTTTTGACCGATGGGAAGCGAGACTTCTTTGGAGCGCTGATTTGCCTTTCCAGGTTGCTTGGTTGGCCAAAAAGGGCGTATGCGTTTTTTCCTGAATATATTCAGGAAAAAACGCATACGCCCTTTTTGGCCAAGGGTATCATTGTCAACGTTTTGCCGCTTTTCATGTGCTTTAAAGACGATTCGAATCTACCTACTGAAATCTGTTTCCTGCAATTCTGCCTTGATTTCAAATCCTCTTCTTTGCCTTCCCTCAATATATTTGTGGACGAGAGTTATCATTTATAACTCTGCAGGTTTGTGAATTGCAGTGCCCTGAAACTGCATTTTACAACTCGCTTTTTTGGGAGCTGGCCGCAAAAGCGCAGGATGGCTTCAGGCCCTGTTCTGGTTCCGGGGGCAGGCTGAGCCTGTGGTTAATTCTTCTTCCTGATGGGAAAATAGAGTGACCTGTGCCTGTCCCAAAACGAAGAGCTAGTCTCTCATTGGTTCCCCGTCTTCCCGTTCATCCTCAGGACAAATTGCAACCTGTATGGAACAGGAGGTTAAAGGTGCTGATGCTCCAAGTAGGGAGATTGCTAGTAAAGTGGCTGGAATGGCGAACCCGAGCACAAGGAGATGAGAAATGAAGTGCGTTTTAGATACCTTTCCCCATCACACGGTGTACCATCTTTTGGGTTTCTCATGCATGTTTTCGATGTAGGAAGATGCCCTTGAACCTGGAGATTTGGGACCCATGCGATGGGTACCACGCAGTATTACTTTAAAGGGTCTGCGTTTGCTCACCCAACCTCACCAAACCTCTCAGCCCCAAGAGTGTCAACCCTTATGACTCATCCAGCTGTGGGTCTACATATGGTCAATCCAGGTTGCATCACAGCCCCTGAATGAATTGTGTAAGAATTTCTCTCTCTTTCACTCTCTTTGTTTCATGGGTTTTTAAAAGTAATTTATTTTTATAATGGGGTTTAGCTGCTTTTCACTGCTGTGTTTATGCCGCTTTACACCCACTTGACACACTAACAGAGAGATATCAATACATAGGTTTTAAGATTATTACTAGTCAGATATATTCTTGTGCGGTGAATAGGGCGTGTTGAGTGCAGTTCTCTGAGCAAGGAGTAGGTCTTGTCTATTACATATTGGGTTTATGGAACGGTATCTGAGCTAATTTGAAACCCTTGTTTTATGTATCACCCCACCTCACCTTTCCCGTGTAGCAGCCATAGTGTGTTTTCTGCATGTGCGACTCTGTTCTGTTTTGTAATTCAGTTCAAGTGTAACGGTTTTTACATTCCCTCTATAAGTGATACCTTATGAGAAGTGTCCTTTTCTGTGTGACTTATTTCACTTAGAATCGTCGTACCTAAATCCACTCATCATGCTGCTACTAGCCTTATGCCATTGATTTCATGGCTGAGTGATATTCCATTGTACATAAGGACCACAACTTCTTTATCCATTTTTCTCTTTCCTGGGATATTTAAGGTGGAATGAAGTGGAGGTCCTTGTCAACAGAGCAGCCCTAAACTTTGGGCTGCTTGTGTTTCGCTGATTTTTCATTTTCCCAATTTATACCCCGATGAGTGGAAGTGCCCTATGCTCTCTAAGCTGTGTTTTTTAGATATTTCAGGACTCACCGTACACTTCTCCAGAGTGCCTGTTGGCAATTTACATCCCGCCCATCAGTGTAGCAAGGCTCCCATTTCTCCATGGCCTGTCCTGCATTTCTGGTTTTGACACTTTTTTCAGCATGGCCCTTTTGACCGATGGGAAGCGAGACTTCTTTGGAGCGCTGATTTGCCTTTCCAGGTTGCTTGTTTGGCCAAAAAGGGCGTATGCGTTTTTTCCTGAATATATTCAGGAAAAAACGCATACGCCCTTTTTGGCCAAGGGCATCATTGTCAACGTTTTGCCGCTTTTCATGTGCTTTAAAGACGATTCGAATCTACCTCCTGAAATCTGTTTCCTGCAATTCTGCCTTGATTTCAAATCCTCTTCTTTGCCTTCCCTCAATATATTTGTGGACGAGAGTTATCATTTATAACTCTGCAGGTTTGTGAATTGCAGTGCCCTGAAGCTGCATTTTACAACTCGCTTTTTTGGGAGCTGGCCGCAAAAGCGCAGGATGGCTTCAGGCCCTGTTCTGGTTCCGGGGGGAAGGCTGAGCCTGTGGTTAATTCTTCTTCCTGATGGGAAAATAGAGTGACCTGTGCCTGTCCCAACACCAAGAGCTAGTCTCTCATTGGTTCCCCGTCTTCCCGTTCATCCTCAGGACAAATTGCAACCTGTATGGAACAGGAGGTTAAAGGTGCTGATGCTCCAAGTAGGGAGATTGCTAGTAAAGTGGCTGGAATGGCGAACCCGAGCACAAGGAGATGAGAAATGAAGTGCGTTTTAGAAACCTTTCCCCATCACACGGTGTACCATCTTTTGGGTTTCTCATGCATGTTTTCGATGTAGGAAGATGCCCTTGAACCTGGAGATTTGGGACCCATGCGATGGGTACCACGCAGTATTACTTTAAAGGGTCTGCGTTTGCTCACCCAACCTCACCAAACCTCTCAGCCCCAAGAGTGTCCACCCTTATGACTCATCCAGCTGTGGGTCTACATATGGTCAATCCAGGTTGCATCACAGCCCCTGAATGAATTGTGTAAGAATTTCTCTCTCTTTCACTCTCTTTGTTTCATGGGTTTTTAAAAGTAATTTATTTTTATAATGGGGTTTAGCTGCTTTTCACTGCTGTGTTTATGCCGCTTTACACCCACTTGACACACTAACAGAGAGATATCAATACATAGGTTTTAAGATTATTACTAGTCAGATATATTCTTGTGCGGTGAATAGGGCGTGTTGAGTCCAGTTCTCTGAGCAAGGAGTAGGTCTTGTCTATTACATATTGGGTTTATGGAACGGTATCTGAGCTAATTTGAAACCCTTGTTTTATGTATCACCCCACCTCACCTTTCCCGTGTAGCAGCCATAGTGTGTTTTCTGCATGTGCGACTCTGTTCTGTTTTGTAATTCAGTTCAAGTGTAACGGTTTTTACATTCCCTCTATAAGTGATACCTTATGAGAAGTGTCCTTTTCTGTGTGACTTATTTCACTTAGAATCGTCGTACCTAAATCCACTCATCATGCTGCTACTAGCCTTATGACATTGATTTCATGGCTGAGTGATATTCCATTGTACATAAGGACCACAACTTCTTTATCCATTTTTCTCTTTCCTGGGATATTTAAGGTGGAATGAAGTGGAGGTCCTTGTCAACAGAGCAGCCCTAAACTTTGGGCTGCTTGTGTTTTGCTGATTTTTCATTTTCCCAATTTATACCCCGATGAGTGGAAGTGCCCTATGCTCTCTAAGCTGTGTTTTTTAGATATTTCAGGACTCACCGTACACTTCTCCAGAGTGCCTGTTGGCAATTTACATCCCACCCATCAGTGTAGCAAGGCTCCCATTTCTCCATGGCCTGTCCTGCATTTCTGGTTTTGACACTTTTTTCAGCATGGCCCTTTTGACCGATGGGAAGCGAGACTTCTTTGGAGCGCTGATTTGCCTTTCCAGGTTGCTTGGTTGGCCAAAAAGGGCGTATGCGTTTTTTCCTGAATATATTCAGGAAAAAACGCATACGCCCTTTTTGGCCAAGGGCATCATTGTCAACGTTTTGCCGCTTTTCATGTGCTTTAAAGACGATTCGAATCTACCTACTGAAATCTGTTTCCTGCAATTCTGCCTTGATTTCAAATCCTCTTCTTTGCCTTCCCTCAATATATTTGTGGACGAGAGTTATCATTTATAACTCTGCAGCTTTGTGAATTGCAGTGCCCTGAAGCTGCATTTTACAACTCGCTTTTTTGGGAGCTGGCCGCAAAAGCGCAGGATGGCTTCAGGCCCTGTTCTGGTTCCGGGGACAGGCTGAGCCTGTGGTTAATTCTTCTTCCTGATGGGAAAATAGAGTGACCTGTGCCTGTCCCAAAACGAAGAGCTAGTCTCTCATTGGTTCCCCGTCTTCCCGTTCATCCTCAGGACAAATTGCAACCTGTATGGAACAGGAGGTTAAAGGTGCTGATGCTCCAAGTAGGGAGATTGCTAGTAAAGTGGCTGGAATGGCGAACCCGAGCACAAGGAGATGAGAAATGAGGTGCGTTTTAGAAACCTTTCCCCATCACACGGTGTACCATCTTTTGCGATTCTCATGCATGTTTTCGATGTAGGAAGATGCCCTTGAACCTGGAGATTTGGGACCCATGCGATGGGTACCACGCAGTATTACTTTAAAGGGTCTGCGTTTGCCCACCCAACCTCACCAAACCTCTCAGCCCCAAGAGGGTCCACCCTTATGTCTCATCCAGCTGTGGGTCTACATATGGTCAATCCAGGTTGCATCACAGCCCCTGAATGAATTGTGTAAGAATTTCTCTCTCTTTCACTGTCTTTGTTTCATGGGTTTTTAAAAGTAATTTATTTTTATAATGGGGTTTAGCTGCTTTTCACTGCTGTGTTTATGCCGCTTTACACCCACTTGACACACTAACAGAGAGATATCAATACATAGGTTTTAAGATTATTACTAGTCAGATATATTCTTGTGCGGTGAATAGGGCGTGTTGAGTCCAGTTCTCTGAGCAAGGAGTAGGTCTTGTCTATTACATATTGGGTTTATGGAACGGTATCTGAGCTAATTTGAAACCCTTGTTTTATGTATCACCCCACCTCACCTTTCCCGTGTAGCAGCCATAGTGTGTTTTCTGCATGTGCGACTCTGTTCTGTTTTGTAATTCAGTTCAAGTGTAACGGTTTTTACATTCCCTCTATAAGTGATACCTTATGAGAAGTGTCCTTTTCTGTGTGACTTATTTCACTTAGAATCGTCGTACCTAAATCCACTCATCATGCTGCTACTAGCCTTATGCCATTGATTTCATGGCTGAGTGATATTCCATTGTACATAAGGACCACAACTTCTTTATCCATTTTTCTCTTTCCTGGGATATTTAAGGTGGAATGAAGTGGAGGTCCTTGTCAACAGAGCAGCCCTAAACTTTGGGCTGCTTGTGTTTCGCTGATTTTTCATTTTCCCAATTTATACCCCGATGAGTGGAAGTGCCCTATGCTCTCTAAGCTGTGTTTTTTAGATATTTCAGGACTCACCGTACACTTCTCCAGAGTGCCTGTTGGCAATTTACATCCCGCCCATCAGTGTAGCAAGGCTCCCATTTCTCCATGGCCTGTCCTGCATTTCTGGTTTTGACACTTTTTTCAGCATGGCCCTTTTGACCGATGGGAAGCGAGACTTCTTTGGAGCGCTGATTTGCCTTTCCAGGTTGCTTGTTTGGCCAAAAAGGGCGTATGCGTTTTTTCCTGAATATATTCAGGAAAAAACGCATACGCCCTTTTTGGCCAAGGGCATCATTGTCAACGTTTTGCCGCTTTTCATGTGCTTTAAAGACGATTCGAATCTACCTCCTGAAATCTGTTTCCTGCAATTCTGCCTTGATTTCAAATCCTCTTCTTTGCCTTCCCTCAATATATTTGTGGACGAGAGTTATCATTTATAACTCTGCAGGTTTGTGAATTGCAGTGCCCTGAAGCTGCATTTTACAACTCGCTTTTTTGGGAGCTGGCCGCAAAAGCGCAGGATGGCTTCAGGCCCTGTTCTGGTTCCGGGGGGAAGGCTGAGCCTGTGGTTAATTCTTCTTCCTGATGGGAAAATAGAGTGACCTGTGCCTGTCCCAACACCAAGAGCTAGTCTCTCATTGGTTCCCCGTCTTCCCGTTCATCCTCAGGACAAATTGCAACCTGTATGGAAGAGGAGGTTAAAGGTGCTGATGCTCCAAGTAGGGAGATTGCTAGTAAAGTGGCTGGAATGGCGAACCCGAGCACAAGGAGATGAGAAATGAAGTGCGTTTTAGAAACCTTTCCCCATCACACGGTGTACCATCTTTTGGGTTTCTCATGCATGTTTTCGATGTAGGAAGATGCCCTTGAACCTGGAGATTTGGGACCCATGCGATGGGTACCACGCAGTATTACTTTAAAGGGTCTGCGTTTGCTCACCCAACCTCACCAAACCTCTCAGCCCCAAGAGTGTCCACCCTTATGACTCATCCAGCTGTGGGTCTACATATGGTCAATCCAGGTTGCATCACAGCCCCTGAATGAATTGTGTAAGAATTTCTCTCTCTTTCACTCTCTTTGTTTCATGGGTTTTTAAAAGTAATTTATTTTTATAATGGGGTTTAGCTGCTTTTCACTGCTGTGTTTATGCCGCTTTACACCCACTTGACACACTAACAGAGAGATATCAATACATAGGTTTTAAGATTATTACTAGTCAGATATATTCTTGTGCGGTGAATAGGGCGTGTTGAGTCCAGTTCTCTGAGCAAGGAGTAGGTCTTGTCTATTACATATTGGGTTTATGGAACGGTATCTGAGCTAATTTGAAACCCTTGTTTTATGTATCACCCCACCTCACCTTTCCCGTGTAGCAGCCATAGTGTGTTTTCTGCATGTGCGACTCTGTTCTGTTTTGTAATTCAGTTCAAGTGTAACGGTTTTTACATTCCCTCTATAAGTGATACCTTATGAGAAGTGTCCTTTTCTGTGTGACTTATTTCACTTAGAATCGTCGTACCTAAATCCACTCATCATGCTGCTACTAGCCTTATGACATTGATTTCATGGCTGAGTGATATTCCATTGTACATAAGGACCACAACTTCTTTATCCATTTTTCTCTTTCCTGGGATATTTAAGGTGGAATGAAGTGGAGGTCCTTGTCAACAGAGCAGCCCTAAACTTTGGGCTGCTTGTGTTTTGCTGATTTTTCATTTTCCCAATTTATACCCCGATGAGTGGAAGTGCCCTATGCTCTCTAAGCTGTGTTTTTTAGATATTTCAGGACTCACCGTACACTTCTCCAGAGTGCCTGTTGGCAATTTACATCCCACCCATCAGTGTAGCAAGGCTCCCATTTCTCCATGGCCTGTCCTGCATTTCTGGTTTTGACACTTTTTTCAGCATGGCCCTTTTGACCGATGGGAAGCGAGACTTCTTTGGAGCGCTGATTTGCCTTTCCAGGTTGCTTGGTTGGCCAAAAAGGGCGTATGCGTTTTTTCCTGAATATATTCAGGAAAAAACGCATACGCCCTTTTTGGCCAAGGGCATCATTGTCAACGTTTTGCCGCTTTTCATGTGCTTTAAAGACGATTCGAATCTACCTACTGAAATCTGTTTCCTGCAATTCTGCCTTGATTTCAAATCCTCTTCTTTGCCTTCCCTCAATATATTTGTGGACGAGAGTTATCATTTATAACTCTGCAGGTTTGTGAATTGCAGTGCCCTGAAGCTGCATTTTACAACTCGCTTTTTTGGGAGCTGGCCGCAAAAGCGCAGGATGGCTTCAGGCCCTGTTCTGGTTCCGGGGGCAGGCTGAGCCTGTGGTTAATTCTTCTTCCTGATGGGAAAATAGAGTGACCTGTGCCTGTCCCAAAACGAAGAGCTAGTCTCTCATTGGTTCCCCGTCTTCCCGTTCATCCTCAGGACAAATTGCAACCTGTATGGAACAGGAGGTTAAAGGTGCTGATGCTCCAAGTAGGGAGATTGCTAGTAAAGTGGCTGGAATGGCGAACCCGAGCACAAGGAGATGAGAAATGAGGTGCGTTTTAGAAACCTTTCCCCATCACACGGTGTACCATCTTCTGCGATTCTCATGCATGTATTCGATGTAGGAAGATGCCCTTGAACCTGGAGATTTGGGACCCATGCGATGGGTACCACGCAGTATTACTTTAAAGGGTCTGCGTTTGCCCACCCAACCTCACCAAACCTCTCAGCCCCAAGAGGGTCCACCCTTATGTCTCATCCAGCTGTGGGTCTACATATGGTCAATCCAGGTTGCATCACAGCCCCTGAATGAATTGTGTAAGAATTTCTCTCTCTTTCACTGTCTTTGTTTCATGGGTTTTTAAAAGTAATTTATTTTTATAATGGGGTTTAGCTGCTTTTCACTGCTGTGTTTATGCCGCTTTACACCCACTTGACACACTAACAGAGAGATATCAATACATAGGTTTTAAGATTATTACTAGTCAGATATATTCTTGTGTGGTGAATAGGGCGTGTTGAGTCCAGTTCTCTGAGCAAGGAGTAGGTCTTGTCTATTACATATTGGGTTTATGGAACGGTATCTGAGCTAATTTGAAACCCTTGTTTTATGTATCACCCCACCTCACCTTTCCCGTGTAGCAGCCATAGTGTGTTTTCTGCATG
Source organism: Balaenoptera physalus (assembly GCF_965194825.1). Taxonomy (NCBI): domain Eukaryota; kingdom Metazoa; phylum Chordata; class Mammalia; order Artiodactyla; family Balaenopteridae; genus Balaenoptera; species Balaenoptera physalus. The sequence continues at coordinate 24,065 of NW_028126057.1, read as the reverse complement.
TGCGACTCTGTTCTGTTTTGTAATTCAGTTCAAGTGTAACGGTTTTTACATTCCCTCTATAAGTGATACCTTATGAGAAGTGTCCTTTTCTGTGTGACTTATTTCACTTAGAATCGTCGTACCTAAATCCACTCATCATGCTGCTACTAGCCTTATGCCATTGATTTCATGGCTGAGTGATATTCCATTGTACATAAGGACCACAACTTCTTTATCCATTTTTCTCTTTCCTGGGATATTTAAGGTGGAATGAAGTGGAGGTCCTTGTCAACAGAGCAGCCCTAAACTTTGGGCTGCTTGTGTTTCGCTGATTTTTCATTTTCCCAATTTATACCCCGATGAGTGGAAGTGCCCTATGCTCTCTAAGCTGTGTTTTTTAGATATTTCAGGACTCACCGTACACTTCTCCAGAGTGCCTGTTGGCAATTTACATCCCGCCCATCAGTGTAGCAAGGCTCCCATTTCTCCATGGCCTGTCCTGCATTTCTGGTTTTGACACTTTTTTCAGCATGGCCCTTTTGACCGATGGGAAGCGAGACTTCTTTGGAGCGCTGATTTGCCTTTCCAGGTTGCTTGTTTGGCCAAAAAGGGCGTATGCGTTTTTTCCTGAATATATTCAGGAAAAAACGCATACGCCCTTTTTGGCCAAGGGCATCATTGTCAACGTTCTGCCGCTTTTCATGTGCTTTAAAGACGAATCGAATCTACCTCCTGAAATCTGTTTCCTGCAATTCTGCCTTGATTTCAAATCCTCTTCTTTGCCTTGCCTCAATATATTTGTGGACGAGAGTTATCATTTATAACTCTGCAGGTTTGTGAATTGCAGTGCCCTGAAGCTGCATTTTACAACTCGCTTTTTTGGGAGCTGGCCGCAAAAGCGCAGGATGGCTTCAGGCCCTGTTCTGGTTCCGGGGGGAAGGCTGAGCCTGTGGTTAATTCTTCTTCCTGATGGGAAAATAGAGTGACCTGTGCCTGTCCCAACACCAAGAGCTAGTCTCTCATTGGTTCCCCGTCTTCCCGTTCATCCTCAGGACAAATTGCAACCTGTATGGAACAGGAGGTTAAAGGTGCTGATGCTCCAAGTAGGGAGATTGCTAGTAAAGTGGCTGGAATGGCGAACCCGAGCACAAGGAGATGAGAAATGAAGTGCATTTTAGAAACCTTTCCCCATCACACGGTGTACCATCTTTTGGGTTTCTCATGCATGTTTTCGATGTAGGAAGATGCCCTTGAACCTGGAGATTTGGGACCCATGCGATGGGTACCACGCAGTATTACTTTAAAGGGTCTGCGTTTGCTCACCCAACCTCACCAAACCTCTCAGCCCCAAGAGTGTCCACCCTTATGACTCATCCAGCTGTGGGTCTACATATGGTCAATCCAGGTTGCATCACAGCCCCTGAATGAATTGTGTAAGAATTTCTCTCTCTTTCACTCTCTTTGTTTCATGGGTTTTTAAAAGTAATTTATTTTTATAATGGGGTTTAGCTGCTTTTCACTGCTGTGTTTATGCCGCTTTACACCCACTTGACACACTAACAGAGAGATATCAATACATAGGTTTTAAGATTATTACTAGTCAGATATATTCTTGTGCGGTGAATAGGGCGTGTTGAGTCCAGTTCTCTGAGCAAGGAGTAGGTCTTGTCTATTACATATTGGGTTTATGGAACGGTATCTGAGCTAATTTGAAACCCTTGTTTTATGTATCACCCCACCTCACCTTTCCCGTGTAGCAGCCATAGTGTGTTTTCTGCATGTGCGACTCTGTTCTGTTTTGTAATTCAGTTCAAGTGTAACGGTTTTTACATTCCCTCTATAAGTGATACCTTATGAGAAGTGTCCTTTTCTGTGTGACTTATTTCACTTAGAATCGTCGTACCTAAATCCACTCATCATGCTGCTACTAGCCTTATGACATTGATTTCATGGCTGAGTGATATTCCATTGTACATAAGGACCACAACTTCTTTATCCATTTTTCTCTTTCCTGGGATATTTAAGGTGGAATGAAGTGGAGGTCCTTGTCAACAGAGCAGCCCTAAACTTTGGGCTGCTTGTGTTTTGCTGATTTTTCATTTTCCCAATTTATACCCCGATGAGTGGAAGTGCCCTATGCTCTCTAAGCTGTGTTTTTTAGATATTTCAGGACTCACCGTACACTTCTCCAGAGTGCCTGTTGGCAATTTACATACCGCCCATCAGTGTAGCAAGGCTCCCATTTCTCCATGGCCTGTCCTGCATTTCTGGTTTTGACACTTTTTTCAGCATGGCCCTTTTGACCGATGGGAAGCGAGACTTCTTTGGAGCGCTGATTTGCCTTTCCAGGTTGCTTGGTTGGCCAAAAAGGGCGTATGCGTTTTTTCCTGAATATATTCAGGAAAAAACGCATACGCCCTTTTTGTCCAAGGGCATCATTGTCAACGTTTTGCCGCTTTTCATGTGCTTTAAAGACGATTCGAATCTACCTACTGAAATCTGTTTCCTGCAATTCTGCCTTGATTTCAAATCCTCTTCTTTGCCTTCCCTCAATATATTTGTGGACGAGAGTTATCATTTATAACTCTGCAGGTTTGTGAATTGCAGTGCCCTGAAGCTGCATTTTACAACTCGCTTTTTTGGGAGCTGGCCGCAAAAGCGCAGGATGGCTTCAGGCCCTGTTCTGGTTCCGGGGACAGGCTGAGCCTGTGGTTAATTCTTCTTCCTGATGGGAAAATAGAGTGACCTGTGCCTGTCCCAAAACGAAGAGCTAGTCTCTCATTGGTTCCCCGTCTTCCCGTTCATCCTCAGGACAAATTGCAACCTGTATGGAACAGGAGGTTAAAGGTGCTGATGCTCCAAGTAGGGAGATTGCTAGTAAAGTGGCTGGAATGGCGAACCCGAGCACAAGGAGATGAGAAATGAGGTGCGTTTTAGAAACCTTTCCCCATCACACGGTGTACCATCTTCTGCGATTCTCATGCATGTTTTCGATGTAGGAAGATGCCCTTGAACCTGGAGATTTGGGACCCATGCGATGGGTACCACGCAGTATTACTTTAAAGGGTCTGCGTTTGCCCACCCAACCTCACCAAACCTCTCAGCCCCAAGAGGGTCCACCCTTATGTCTCATCCAGCTGTGGGTCTACATATGGTCAATCCAGGTTGCATCACAGCCCCTGAATGAATTGTGTAAGAATTTCTCTCTCTTTCACTGTCTTTGTTTCATGGGTTTTTAAAAGTAATTTATTTTTATAATGGGGTTTAGCTGCTTTTCACTGCTGTGTTTATGCCGCTTTACACCCACTTGACACACTAACAGAGAGATATCAATACATAGGTTTTAAGATTATTACTAGTCAGATATATTCTTGTGCGGTGAATAGGGCGTGTTGAGTCCAGTTCTCTGAGCAAGGAGTAGGTCTTGTCTATTACATATTGGGTTTATGGAACGGTATCTGAGCTAATTTGAAACCCTTGTTTTATGTATCACCCCACCTCACCTTTCCCGTGTAGCAGCCATAGTGTGTTTTCTGCATGTGCGACTCTGTTCTGTTTTGTAATTCAGTTCAAGTGTAACGGTTTTTACATTCCCTCTATAAGTGATACCTTATGAGAAGTGTCATTTTCTGTGTGACTTATTTCACTTAGAATCGTCGTACCTAAATCCACTCATCATGCTGCTACTAGCCTTATGCCATTGATTTCATGGCTGAGTGATATTCCATTGTACATAAGGACCACAACTTCTTTATCCATTTTTCTCTTTCCTGGGATATTTAAGGTGGAATGAAGTGGAGGTCCTTGTCAACAGAGCAGCCCTAAACTTTGGGCTGCTTGTGTTTCGCTGATTTTTCATTTTCCCAATTTATACCCCGATGAGTGGAAGTGCCCTATGCTCTCTAAGCTGTGTTTTTTAGATATTTCAGGACTCACCGTACACTTCTCCAGAGTGCCTGTTGGCAATTTACATCCCGCCCATCAGTGTAGCAAGGCTCCCATTTCTCCATGGCCTGTCCTGCATTTCTGGTTTTGACACTTTTTTCAGCATGGCCCTTTTGACCGATGGGAAGCGAGACTTCTTTGGAGCGCTGATTTGCCTTTCCAGGTTGCTTGGTTGGCCAAAAAGGGCGTATGCGTTTTTTCCTGAATATATTCAGGAAAAAACGCATACGCCCTTTTTGGCCAAGGGCATCATTGTCAACGTTTTGCCGCTTTTCATGTGCTTTAAAGACGATTCGAAACTACCTCCTGAAATCTGTTTCCTGCCATTCTGCCTTGATTTCAAACCCTCTTCTTTGCCTTCCCTCAATATATTTGTGGACGAGAGTTATCATTTATAACTCTGCAGGTTTGTGAATTGCAGTGCCCTGAAGCTGCATTTTACAACTCGCTTTTTTGGGAGCTGGCCGCAAAAGCGCAGGATGGCTTCAGGCCCTGTTCTGGTTCCGGGGGGAAGGCTGAGCCTGTGGTTAATTCTTCTTCCTGATGGGAAAATAGAGTGACCTGTGCCTGTCCCAACACCAAGAGCTAGTCTCTCATTGGTTCCCCGTCTTCCCGTTCATCCTCAGGACAAATTGCAACCTGTATGGAACAGGAGGTTAAAGGTGCTGATGCTCCAAGTAGGGAGATTGCTAGTAAAGTGGCTGGAATGGCGAACCCGAGCACAAGGAGATGAGAAATGAAGTGCGTTTTAGAAACCTTTCCCCATCACACGGTGTACCATCTTTTGGGTTTCTCATGCATGTTTTCGATGTAGGAAGATGCCCTTGAACCTGGAGATTTGGGACCCATGCGATGGGTACCACGCAGTATTACTTTAAAGGGTCTGCGTTTGCTCACCCAACCTCACCAAACCTCTCAGCCCAAAGAGTGTCCACCCTTATGACTCATCCAGCTGTGGGTCTACATATGGTCAATCCAGGTTGCATCACAGCCCCTGAATGAATTGTGTAAGAATTTCTCTCTCTTTCACTCTCTTTGTTTCATGGGTTTTTAAAAGTAATTTATTTTTATAATGGGGTTTAGCTGCTTTTCACTGCTGTGTTTATGCCGCTTTACACCCACTTGACACACTAACAGAGAGATATCAATACATAGGTTTTAAGATTATTACTAGTCAGATATATTCTTGTGCGGTGAATAGGGCGTGTTGAGTCCAGTTCTCTGAGCAAGGAGTAGGTCTTGTCTATTACATATTGGGTTTATGGAACGGTATCTGAGCTAATTTGAAACCCTTGTTTTATGTATCACCCCACCTCACCTTTCCCGTGTAGCAGCCATAGTGTGTTTTCTGCATGTGCGACTCTGTTCTGTTTTGTAATTCAGTTCAAGTGTAACGGTTTTTACATTCCCTCTATAAGTGATACCTTATGAGAAGTGTCCTTTTCTGTGTGACTTATTTCACTTAGAATCGTCGTACCTAAATCCACTCATCATGCTGCTACTAGCCTTATGACATTGATTTCATGGCTGAGTGATATTCCATTGTACATAAGGACCACAACTTCTTTATCCATTTTTCTCTTTCCTGGGATATTTAAGGTGGAATGAAGTGGAGGTCCTTGTCAACAGAGCAGCCCTAAACTTTGGGCTGCTTGTGTTTTGCTGATTTTTCATTTTCCCAATTTATACCCCGATGAGTGGAAGTGCCCTATGCTCTCTAAGCTGTGTTTTTTAGATATTTCAGGACTCACCGTACACTTCTCCAGAGTGCCTGTTGGCAATTTACATCCCACCCATCAGTGTAGCAAGGCTCCCATTTCTCCATGGCCTGTCCTGCATTTCTGGTTTTGACACTTTTTTCAGCATGGCCCTTTTGACCGATGGGAAGCGAGACTTCTTTGGAGCGCTGATTTGCCTTTCCAGGTTGCTTGGTTGGCCAAAAAGGGCGTATGCGTTTTTTCCTGAATATATTCAGGAAAAAACGCATACGCCCTTTTTGGCCAAGGGCATCATTGTCAACGTTTTGCCGCTTTTCATGTGCTTTAAAGACGATTCGAATCTACCTACTGAAATCTGTTTCCTGCAATTCTGCCTTGATTTCAAATCCTCTTCTTTGCCTTCCCTCAATATATTTGTGGACGAGAGTTATCAATTATAACTCTGCAGGTTTGTGAATTGCAGTGCCCTGAAGCTGCATTTTACAACTCGCTTTTTTGGGAGATGGCCGCAAAAGCGCAGGATGGCTTCAGGCCCTGTTCTGGTTCCGGGGGCAGGCTGAGCCTGTGGTTAATTCTTCTTCCTGATGGGAAAATAGAGTGACCTGTGCCTGTCCCAAAACGAAGAGCTAGTCTCTCATTGGTTCCCCGTCTTCCCGTTCATCCTCAGGACAAATTGCAACCTGTATGGAAGAGGAGGTTAAAGGTGCTGATGCTCCAAGTAGGGAGATTGCTAGTAAAGTGGCTGGAATGGCGAACCCGAGCACAAGGAGATGAGAAATGAGGTGCGTTTTAGAAACCTTTCCCCATCACACGGTGTACCATCTTCTGCGATTCTCATGCATGTTTTCGATGTAGGAAGATGCCCTTGAACCTGGAGATTTGGGACCCATGCGATGGGTACCACGCAGTATTATTTTAAAGGGTCTGCGTTTGCCCACCCAACCTCACCAAACCTCTCAGCACCAAGAGGGTCCACCCTTATGTCTCATCCAGCTGTGGGTCTACATATGGTCAATCCAGGTTGCATCACAGCCCCTGAATGAATTGTGTAAGAATTTCTCTCTCTTTCACTGTCTTTGTTTCATGGGTTTTTAAAAGTAATTTATTTTTATAATGGGGTTTAGCTGCTTTTCACTGCTGTGTTTATGCCGCTTTACACCCACTTGACACACTAACAGAGAGATATCAATACATAGGTTTTAAGATTATTACTAGTCAGATATATTCTTGTGTGGTGAATAGGGCGTGTTGAGTCCAGTTCTCTGAGCAAGGAGTAGGTCTTGTCTATTACATATTGGGTTTATGGAACGGTATCTGAGCTAATTTGAAACCCTTGTTTTATGTATCACCCCACCTCACCTTTCCCGTGTAGCAGCCATAGTGTGTTTTCTGCATGTGCGACTCTGTTCTGTTTTGTAATTCAGTTCAAGTGTAACGGTTTTTACATTCCCTCTATAAGTGATACCTTATGAGAAGTGTCCTTTTCTGTGTGACTTATTTCACTTAGAATCGTCGTACCTAAATCCACTCATCATGCTGCTACTAGCCTTATGCCATTGATTTCATGGCTGAGTGATATTCCATTGTACATAAGGACCACAACTTCTTTATCCATTTTTCTCTTTCCTGGGATATTTAAGGTGGAATGAAGTGGAGGTCCTTGTCAACAGAGCAGCCCTAAACTTTGGGCTGCTTGTGTTTCGCTGATTTTTCATTTTCCCAATTTATACCCCGATGAGTGGAAGTGCCCTATGCTCTCTAAGCTGTGTTTTTTAGATATTTCAGGACTCACCGTACACTTCTCCAGAGTGCCTGTTGGCAATTTACATCCCGCCCATCAGTGTAGCAAGGCTCCCATTTCTCCATGGCCTGTCCTGCATTTCTGGTTTTGACACTTTTTTCAGCATGGCCCTTTTGACCGATGGGAAGCGAGACTTCTTTGGAGCGCTGATTTGCCTTTCCAGGTTGCTTGTTTGGCCAAAAAGGGCGTATGCGTTTTTTCCTGAATATATTCAGGAAAAAACGCATACGCCCTTTTTGGCCAAGGGCATCATTGTCAACGTTTTGCCGCTTTTCATGTGCTTTAAAGACGATTCGAATCTACCTCCTGAAATCTGTTTCCTGCAATTCTGCCTTGATTTCAAATCCTCTTCTTTGCCTTCCCTCAATATATTTGTGGACGAGAGTTATCATTTATAACTCTGCAGGTTTGTGAATTACAGTGCCCTGAAGCTGCATTTTACAACTCGCTTTTTTGGGAGCTGGCCGCAAAAGCGCAGGATGGCTTCAGGCCCTGTTCTGGTTCCGGGGGGCAGGCTGAGCCTGTGGTTAATTCTTCTTCCTGATGGGAAAATAGAGTGACCTGTGCCTGTCCCAACACCAAGAGCTAGTCTCTCATTGGTTCCCCGTCTTCCCGTTCATCCTCAGGACAAATTGCAACCTGTACGGAACAGGAGGTTAAAGGTGCTGATGCTCCAAGTAGGGAGATTGCTAGTAAAGTGGCTGGAATGGCGAACCCGAACACAAGGAGATGAGAAATGAGGTGCGTTTTAGAAACCTTTCCCCATCACACGGTGTACCATCTTCTGGGTTTCTCATGCATGTTTTCGATGTAGGAAGATGCCCTTGAACCTGGAGATTTGGGACCCATGCGATGGGTACCACGCAGTATTACTTTAAAGGGTCTGCGTTTGCTCACCCAACCTCACCAAACCTCTCAGCCCCAAGAGGGTCCACCCTTATGTCTCATCCAGCTGTGGGTCTACATATGGTCAATCCAGGTTGCATCACAGCCCCTGAATGAATTGTGTAAGAATTTCTCTCTCTTTCACTGTCTTTGTTTCATGGGTTTTTAAAAGTAATTTATTTTTATAATGGGGTTTAGCTGCTTTTCACTGCTGTGTTTATGCCGCTTTACACCCACTTGACACACTAACAGAGAGATATCAATACATAGGTTTTAAGATTATTACTAGTCAGATATATTCTTGTGCGGTGAATAGGGCGTGTTGAGTCCAGTTCTCTGAGCAAGGAGTAGGTCTTGTCTATTACATATTGGGTTTATGGAACGGTATCTGAGCTAATTTGAAACCCTTGTTTTATGTATCACCCCACCTCACCTTTCCCGTTTAGCAGCCATAGTGTGTTTTCTGCATGTGCGACTCTGTTCTGTTTTGTAATTCAGTTCAAGTGTAACGGTTTTTACATTCCCTCTATAAGTGATACCTTATGAGAAGTGTCCTTTTCTGTGTGACTTATTTCACTTAGAATCGTCGTACCTAAATCCACTCATCATGCTGCTACTAGCCTTATGCCATTGATTTCATGGCTGAGTGATATTCCATTGTACATAAGGACCACAACTTCTTTATCCATTTTTCTCTTTCCTGGGATATTTAAGGTGGAATGAAGTGGAGGTCCTTGTCAACAGAGCAGCCCTAAACTTTGGGCTGCTTGTGTTTTGCTGATTTTTCATTTTCCCAATTTATACCCCGATGAGTGGAAGTGCCCTATGCTCTCTAAGCTGTGTTTTTTAGATATTTCAGGACTCACCGTACACTTCTCCAGAGTGCCTGTTGGCAATTTACATCCCGCCCATCAGTGTAGCAAGGCTCCCATTTCTCCATGGCCTGTCCTGCATTTCTGGTTTTGACACTTTTTTCAGCATGGCCCTTTTGACCGATGGGAAGCGAGACTTCTTTGGAGCGCTGATTTGCCTTTCCAGTTTGCTTCGTTGGCCAAAAAGGGCGTATGCGTTTTTTCCTGAATATATTCAGGAAAAAACGCATACGCCCTTTTTGGCCAAGGGCATCATTGTCAACGTTTTGCCGCTTTTCATGTGCTTTAAAGACGATTCGAATCTACCTCCTGAAATCTGTTTCCTGCAATTCTGCCTTGATTTCAAATCCTCTTCTTTGCCTTCCCTCAATATATTTGTGGACGAGAGTTATCATTTATAACTCTGCAGGTTTGTGAATTGCAGTGCCCTGAAGCTGCATTTTACAACTCGCTTTTTTGGGAGCTGGCCGCAAAAGCGCAGAATGGCTTCAGGCCCTGTTCTGGTTCCGGGGGGCAGGCTGAGCCTGTGGTTAATTCTTCTTCCTGATGGGAAAATAGAGTGACCTGTGCCTGTCCCAACACCAAGAGCTAGTCTCTCATTGGTTCCCCGTCTTCCCGTTCATCCTCAGGACAAATTGCAACCTGTATGGAACAGGAGGTTAAAGGTGCTGATGCTCCAAGTAGGGAGATTGCTAGTAAAGTGGCTGGAATGGCGAACCCGAACACAAGGAGATGAGAAATGAGGTGCGTTTTAGAAACCTTTCCCCATCACACGGTGTACCATCTTCTGGGTTTCTCATGCATGTTTTCGATGTAGGAAGATGCCCTTGAACCTGGAGATTTGGGACCCATGCGATGGGTACCACGCAGTATTACTTTAAAGGGTCTGCGTTTGCTCACCCAACCTCACAAAACCTCTCAGCCCCAAGAGTGTCCACCCTTATGTCTCATCCAGCTGTGGGTCTACATATGGTCAATCCAGGTTGCATCACAGCCCCTGAATGAATTGTGTAAGAATTTCTCTCTCTTTCACTGTCTTTGTTTCATGGGTTTTTAAAAGTAATTTATTTTTATAATGGGGTTTAGCTGCTTTTCACTGCTGTGTTTATGCCGCTTTACACCCACTTGACACACTAACAGAGAGATATCAATACATAGGTTTTAAGATTATTACTAGTCAGATATATTCTTGTGCGGTGAATAGGGCGTGTTGAGTCCAGTTCTCTGAGCAAGGAGTAGGTCTTGTCTATTACATATTGGGTTTATGGAACGGTATCTGAGCTAATTTGAAACGCTTGTTTTATGTATCACCCCACCTCACCTTTCCCGTTTAGCAGCCATAGTGTGTTTTCTGCATGTGCGACTATGTTCTGTTTTATAATTCAGTTCAAGTGTAACGGTTTTTACATTCCCTCTATAAGTGATACCTTATGAGAAGTGTCCTTTTCTGTGTGACTTATTTCACTTAGAATTGGCGTACCTAAATCCACTCATCATGCTGCTACTAGCCTTATGCCATTGATTTCATGGCTGAGTGATATTCCATTGTACATAAGGACCACAACTTCTTTATCCATTTTTCTCTTTCCTGGGATATTTAAGGTGGAATGAAGTGGAGGTCCTTGTCAACAGAGCAGCCCTAAACTTTGGGCTGCTTGTGTTTTGCTGATTTTTCATTTTCCCAATTTATACCCCAATGAGTGGAAGTGCCCTATGCTCTCTAAGCTGTGTTTTTTAGATATTTCAGGACTCACCGTACACTTCTCCAGAGTGCCTGTTGGCAATTTACATCCCGCCCATCAGTGTAGCAAGGCTCCCATTTCTCCATGGCCTGTCCTGCATTTCTGGTTTTGACACTTTTTTCAGCATGGCCCTTTTGACCGATGGGAAGCGAGACTTCTTTGTAGCTCTGATTTGCATTTCCAGATTGCTTGTTTGGCCAAAAAGGGCGTATGCGTTTTTTCCTGAATATATTCAGAAAAAACGCATACGCCCTTTTTGGCCAAGGGCATCATTGTCAACGTTTTGCCGCTTTTCATGTGCTTTAAAGACGATTCGAATCTACCTCCTGAAATCTGTTTCCTGCAATTCTGCCTTGATTTCAAATCCTCTTCTTCGCATTCCCTCAATATATTTGTGGACGAGAGTTATCATGTATAACTCTGCAGGTTTGTGAATTGCAGTGCCCTGAAGCTCCATTTTACAACTCGCTTTTTTGGGAATTGGCCGCAAAAACGCAGGATGGCTTCAGGCCCTGTTCTGGTTCCGGGGGGCAGGCTGAGCCTGTGGTTAATTCTTCTTCCTGATGGGAAAATAGAGTGACTTGTCCCTGTCCCAACACCAAGAGCTAGTCTCTCATTAGTTCGCCGTCTTCCCGTTCAACCTCAGGACAAATTGCAACCTGTACGGAACAGGAGGTTAAAGATGCTGATGCTCCAAGTAGGGAGATTGCTAGTAAAGTGGCTGGAATGGCGAACCCGAGCACAAGGAGATGAGAAATGAAGTGCGTTTTAGAAACCTTTCCCCATCACACGGTGTACCATCTTCTGGGTTTCTCATGCATGTTTTCGATGTAGGAAGATGCCCTTGAACCTGGAGATTTGGGACCCATGCGATGGGTACCACGCAGTATTACTTTAAAGGGTCTGCGTTTGCTCACCCAACCTCACCAAACCTCTCAGCCCCAAGAGTGTCCACCCTTATGACTCATCCAGCTGTGGGTCTACATATGGTCAATCCAGGTTGCATCACAGCCCCTGAATGAATTGTGTAAGAATTTCTCTCTCTTTCACTCTCTTTGTTTCATGGGTTTTTAAAAGTAATTTATTTTTATAATGGGGTTTAGCTGCTTTTCACTGCTGTGTTTATGCCGCTTTACACCCACTTGACACACTAACAGAGAGATATCAATACATAGGTTTTAAGATTATTACTAGTCAGATATATTCTTGTGCGGTGAATAGGGCGTGTTGAGTCCAGTTCTCTGAGCAAGGAGTAGGTCTTGTCTATTACATATTGGGTTTATGGAACGGTATCTGAGCTAATTTGAAACCCTTGTTTTATGTATCACCCCACCTCACCTTTCCCGTGTAGCAGCCATAGTGTGTTTTCTGCATGTGCGACTCTGTTCTGTTTTGTAATTCAGTTCAAGTGTAACGGTTTTTACATTCCCTCTATAAGTGATACCTTATGAGAAGTGTCCTTTTCTGTGTGACTTATTTCACTTAGAATCATCGTACCTAAATCCACTCATCATGCTGCTACTAGCCTTATGCCATTGATTTCATGGCTGAGTGATATTCCATTGTACATAAGGACCACAACTTCTTTATCCATTTTTCTCTTTCCTGGGATATTTAAGGTGGAATGAAGTGGAGGTCCTTGTCAACAGAGCAGCCCTAAACTTTGGGCTGCTTGTGTTTTGCTGATTTTTCATTTTCCCAATTTATACCCCGATGAGTGGAAGTGCCCTATGCTCTCTAAGCTGTGTTTTTTAGATATTTCAGGACTCACCGTACACTGCTCCAGAGTGCCTGTTGGCAATTTACATCCCGCCCATCAGTGTAGCAAGGCTCCCATTTCTCCATGGCCTGTCCTGCATTTCTGGTTTTGACACTTTTTTCAGCATGGCCCTTTTGACCGATGGGAAGCGAGACTTCTTTGGAGCGCTGATTTGCCTTTCCAGGTTGCTTGGTTGGCCAAAAAGGGCGTATGCGTTTTTTCCTTAATATATTCAGGAAAAAACGCATACGCCCTTTTTGGCCAAGGGCATCATTGTCAACGTTTTGCCGCTTTTCATGTGCTTTAAAGACGATTCGAATCTACCTCCTGAAATCTGTTTCCTGCAATTCTGCCTTGATTTCAAATCCTCTTCTTTGCCTTCCCTCAATATATTTGTGGACGAGAGTTATCATTTATAACTGTGCAGGTTTGTGAATTGCAGTGCCCTGAAGCTGCATTTTACAACTCGCTTTTTTGGGAGCTGGCCGCAAAAGCGCAGGATGGCTTCAGGCCCTGTTCTGGTTCTGGGGGGCAGGCTGAGCCTGTGGTTAATTCTTCTTCCTGATGGGAAAATAGAGTGACCTGTGCCTGTCCCAACACCTAGAGCTAGTCCCTCATTGGTTCCCTGTCTTCCCGTTCATCCTCAGGACAAATTGCAACCTGTACGGAACAGGAGGTTAAAGGTGCTGATGCTCCAAGTAGGGAGATTGCTAGTAAAGTGGCTGGAATGGCGAACCCGAGCACAAGGAGAATGGAAATGAGGTGCGTTTTAGAAACCTTTCCCCATCACACGGTGTACCATCTTCTGGGTTTCTCATGCATGTTTTCGATGTAGGAAGATGCCCTTGAACCTGGAGATTTGGGACCCATGCGATGGGTACCACGCAGTATTACTTTAAAGGGTCTGCGTTTGCTCACCCAACCTCACCAAACCTCTCAGCCCCAAGAGGGTCCACCCTTATGTCTCATCCAGCTTTGGGTCTACATATGGTCAATCCAGGTTGCATCACAGCCCCTGAATGAATTGTGTAAGAATTTCTCTCTCTTTCACTGTCTTTGTTTCATGGGTTTTTAAAAGTAATTTATTTTTATAATGGGGTTTAGCTGCTTTTCACTGCTGTGTTTATGCCGCTTTACACCCACTTGACACACTAACAGAGAGATATCAATACATAGGTTTTAAGATTATTACTAGTCAGATATATTCTTGTGCGGTGAATAGGGCGTGTTGAGTCCAGTTCTCTGAGCAAGGAGTAGGTCTTGTCTATTACATATTGGGTTTATGGAACGGTATCTGAGCTAATTTGAAACCCTTGTTTTATGTATCACCCCACCTCACCTTTCCCGTTTAGCAGCCATAGTGTGTTTTCTGCACGTGCGACTCTGTTCTGTTTTGTAATTCAGTTCAAGTGTAACGGTTTTTACATTCCCTCTATAAGTGATACCTTATGAGAAGTGTCCTTTTCTGTGTGACTTATTTCACTTAGAATCGTCGTACCTAAATCCACTCATCATGCTGCTACGAGCCTTATGCCATTGATTTCATGGCTGAGTGATATTCCATTGTACATAAGGACCACAACTTCTTTATCCATTTTTCTCTTTCCTGGGATATTTAAGGTGGAATGAAGTGGAGGTCCTTGTCAACAGAGCAGCCCTAAACTTTGGGCTGCTTGTGTTTTGCTGATTTTTCATTTTCCCAATTTATACCCCGATGAGTGGAAGTGCCCTATGCTCTCTAAGCTGTGTTTTTTAGATATTTCAGGACTCACCGTACACTTCTCCAGAGTGCCTGTTGGCAATTTACATCCCGCCCATCAGTGTAGCAAGGCTCCCATTTCTCCATGGCCTGTCCTGCATTTCTGGTTTTGACAGTTTTTTCAGCATGGCCCTTTTGACCGATGGGAAGCGAGACTTCTTTGGAGAGCTGATTTGCCTTTCCAGGTTGCTTGGTTGGCCAAAAAGGGCGTATGCGTTTTTTCCTGAATATATTCAGGAAAAAACGCATACGCCCTTTTTGGCCAAGGGCATCATTGTCAACGTTTTGCCGCTTTTCATGTGCTTTAAAGACGATTCGAATCTACCTCCTGAAATCTGTTTCCTGCAATTCTGCCTTGATTTCAAATCCTCTTCTTTGCCTTCCCTCAATATATTTGTGGACGAGAGTTATCATTTATAACTCTGCAGGTTTGTGAATTGCAGTGCCCTGAAGCTGCATTTTACAACTCGCTTTTTTGGGAGCTGGCCGCAAAAGCGCAGGATGGCTTCAGGCACTGTTCTGGTTCCGGGGGGCAGGCTGAGCCTGTGGTTAATTCTTCTTCCTGATGGGAAAATAGAGTGACCTGTGCCTGTCCCAACACCAAGAGCTAGTCTCTCATTGGTTCCCCGTCTTCCCGTTCATCCTCAGGACAAATTGCAACCTGTATGGAACAGGAGGTTAAAGGTGCTGATGCTCCAAGTAGGGAGATTGCTAGTAAAGTGGCTGGAATGGCGAACCCGAGCACAAGGAGATGAGAAATGAGGTGCGTTTTAGAAACCTTTCCCCATCACACGGTGTACCATCTTCTGGGTTTCTCATGCATGTTTTCGATGTAGGAAGATGCCCTTGAACCTGGAGATTTGGGACCCATGCGATGGGTACCACGCAGTATTACTTTAAAGGGTCTGCGTTTGCTCACCCAACCTCACAAAACCTCTCAGCCCCAAGAGTGTCCACCCTTATGTCTCATCCAGCTGTGGGTCTACATATGGTCAATCCAGGTTGCATCACAGCTCCTGAATGAATTGTGTAAGAATTTCTCTCTCTTTCACTGTCTTTGTTTCATGGGTTTTTAAAAGTAATTTATTTTTATAATGGGGTTTAGCTGCTTTTCACTGCTGTGTTTATGCCGCTTTACACCCACTTGACACACTAACAGAGAGATATCAATACATAGGTTTTAAGATTATTACTAGTCAGATATATTCTTGTGCGGTGAATAGGGCGTGTTGATTCCAGTTCTCTGAGCAAGGAGTAGGTCTTGTCTATTACATATTGGGTTTATGGAACGGTATCTGAGCTAATTTGAAACGCTTGTTTTATGTATCACCCCACCTCACCTTTCCCGTTTAGCAGCCATAGTGTGTTTTCTGCATGTGCGACTATGTTTTGTTTTATAATTCAGTTCAAGTGTAACGGTTTTTACATTCCCT
The DNA here is from genome assembly GCF_965194825.1 of Balaenoptera physalus. Classification (NCBI taxonomy): domain Eukaryota; kingdom Metazoa; phylum Chordata; class Mammalia; order Artiodactyla; family Balaenopteridae; genus Balaenoptera; species Balaenoptera physalus. Next base: position 8,172 of record NW_028126057.1, on the reverse strand, counting down.
CTATAAGTGATACCTTATGAGAAGTGTCCTTTTCTGTGTGACTTATTTCACTTAGAATTGGCGTACCTAAATCCACTCATCATGCTGCTACGAGCCTTATGCCATTGATTTCATGGCTGAGTGATATTCCATTGTACATAAGGACCACAACTTCTTTATCCATTTTTCTCTTTCCTGGGATATTTAAGGTGGAATGAAGTGGAGGTCCTTGTCAACAGAGCAGCCCTAAACTTTGGGCTGTTTGTGTTTTGCTGATTTTTCATTTTCCCAATTTATACCCCGATGAGTGGAAGTGCCCTATGCTCTCTAAGCTGTGTTTTTTAGATATTTCAGGACTCACCGTACACTTCTCCAGAGTGGCTGTTGGCAATTTACATCCGGCCCATCAGTGTAGCAAGGCTCCCATTTCTCCATGGCCTGTCCTGCATTTCTGGTTTTGACACTTTTTTCAGCATGGCCCTTTTGACCGATGGGAAGCGAGCCTTCTTTGTAGCGCTGATTTGCCTTTCCAGGTTGCTTGGTTGGCCAAAAAGGGCGTATGCGTTTTTTCCTGAATATATTCAGGAAAAAACGCATACGCACTTTTTGGCCAAGGGGATCATTGTCAACGTTTTGCCGCTTTTCATGTGCTTTAAAGGCGATTCGAACCTACCTCCTGAAATCTGTTTCCTGCAATTCTGCCTTGATTTCAAATCGTCTTCTTTGCCTTCCCTCAATATATTTGTGGACGAGAGTTATCATTTACCTCTGCAGGTTTGTGAATTGCAGTGCCCTGAAGCTCCATTTTACAACTCGCTTTTTTGGGAACTGGCCGCAAAAGCGCAGGATGGCTTCAGGCCCTGTTCTGGTTTCGGGGGGCAGGCGGAGCCTGTGGTTAATTCTTCTTCCTGATGGGAAAATAGAGTGACCTGTGCCTGTCCCAACACCAAGAGCTAGTCTCTCATTGGTTCCCCGTCTTCCCGTTCATCCTCAGGACAAATTGCAACCTGTACGGAACAGGAGGTTAAAGGTGCTGATGGTCCAAGTAGGGAGATTGTGAATAAAGTGGCTGGAATGGCGAACCCGAGCACAAGGAGATGAGAAATGAGGTGTGTTTTAGTAACCTTTCCCCATCAAACGGTGTATCATCTTCTGGGTTTCTCATGCATGTTTTAGATGTTGGAAGATGTCCTTGAACCTGGAGATTTGGGACCCATGCGATGGGTACCACGCAGTATTACTTTAAAGGGTCTGCGTTTGCTCACCCAACCTCACCAAACCTCTCAGCCCAAAGAGTGTCCACCCTTATGTCTCATCCAGCTGTTGGTCTAGATATGGTCAATCCAGGTTGCATCACAGCCCCTGAACGAATTGTGTAAGAATTTCTCTCTCTTTCACTGTCTTTGTTTCATGGGTTTTTAAAAGTAATTTATTTTTATAATGGGGTTTAGCTGCTTTTCACTGCTGTGTTTATGCCGCTTTACACCCACTTGACACACTAACAGAGAGATATCAATACATAGGTTTTAAGATTATTACTAGTCAGATATATTCTTGTGCGGTGAATAGGGCGTGTTGAGTCCAGTTCTCTGAGCAAGGAGTAGGTCTTGTCTATTACATATTGGGTTTATGGAACGGTATCTGAGCTAATTTGAAACCCTTCTTTTATGTATCACCCCACCTCACCTTTCCCGTTAAGCAGCCATAGTGTGTTTTCTGCATGTGCGACTCTGTTCTGTTTTGTAATTCAGTTCAAGTGTAACGGTTTTTACATTCCCTCTATAAGTGATACCTTATGAGAAGTGTCCTTTTCTGTGTGACTTATTTCACTTAGAATCGTCGTACCTAAATCCACTCATCATGCTGCTACTTGCCTTATGCCATTGATTTCATGGCTGAGTGATATTCCATTGTACATAAGGACCACAACTTCTTTATCCATTTTTCTCTTTCCTGGGATATTTAAGGTGGAATGAAGTGGAGGTCCTTGTCAACAGAGCAGCTCTAAACTTTGGGCTGCTTGTGTTTTGCTGATTTTTCATTTTCCCAATTTAAACCCCGATGAGTGGAAGTGCCCTATGCTCTCTAAGCTGTGTTTTTTAGATATTTCAGGACTCACCGTACACTTCTCCAGAGTGCCTGTTGGCAATTTACATCCCGCCCATCAGTGTAGCAAGGCTCCCTTTTCTCCATGGCCTGTCCTGCATTTCTGGTTTTGACACTTTTTTCAGCATGGCCCTTTTGACCGATGGGAAGCGAGACTTCTTTGTAGCGCTGATTTGCCTTTCCAGGTTGCTTGGTTGGCCAAAAAGGGCGTATGCGTTTTTTCCTGAATATATTCAGGAAAAAACGCATACGCCCTTTTTGGCCAAGGGCATCATTGTCAACGTTTTGCCGCTTTTCATGTGCTTTAAAGACAATTCGAATCTACCTAATGAAATCTGTTTCCTGCAATTCTGCCTTGATTTCAATTCCTCTTCTTTGCCTTCCCTCAATATATTTGTGGACGAGAGTTATCATTTATAACTCTGCAGGTTTGTGAATTGCAGTGCCCTGAAGCTGCATTTTACAACTCGCTTTTTTGGGAGCTGGCCGCAAAAGCCCTGGATGGCTTCAGGCCCTGTTCTGGTTCCGGGGGGCAGGCTGAGCCTGTGGTTAATTCTTCTTCCTGATGGGAAAATAGAGTGACCTCTGCCTGTCCCAACACCAAGAGCTAGTCTCTCATTGGTTCCCCGTCTTCCCGTTCATCCTCAGGACAAATTACAACCTGTACGGAACAGGAGGTTAAAGGTGCTGATTCTCCAAGTAGGGAGATTGCTAGTAAAGTGGCTGGAATGGCGAACCCGAGCACAAGGAGATGAGAAATGAGGTGCGTTTTAGAAACCTTTCCTCATCACACGGTGTACCATCTTCTGGGTTTCTCATGCATGTTTTCGATGTAGGAAGATGCCCTTGAACCTGGAGATTTGGGACCCATGCGATGGGTACCACGCAGTATTACTTTAAAGGGTCTGCGTATGCTCACCCAACCTCACCAAACCTCTCAGCCCCAAGAGTGTCCACCCTTATGTCTCATCCAGATGTGGGTCTACATATGGTCAATCCAGGTTCCATCACAGCCCCTGAATGAATTGTGTAAGAATTTCTCTCTCTTTCACTGTCTTTGTTTCATGGGTTTTTAAAAGTAATTTATTTTTATAATGGGGTTTAGCTGCTTTTCACTGCTGTGTTTATGCCGCTTTACACCCACTTGACACACTATCAGAGAGATATCAATACATAGGTTTTAAGATTCTTACTAGTCAGAAATATTCTTGTGCGGTGAATAGGGCGTGTTGAGTGCATTACTCTGAGCAAGGAGTAGGTCTTGTCTATTACATATTGGGTTTATGGAACGGTATCTGAGCTAATTTGAAACCCTTGTTTTATGTATCACCCCACCTCACCTTTCCCGTTTAGCAGCCATAGTGTGTTTTCTGCATGTGCGACTCTGTTCTGTTTTGTAATTCAGTTCAAGTTTAACGGGTTTTACATTCCCTCTATAAGTGATACCTTATGAGAAGTGTCCTGTTCTGTGTGACTTATTTCACTTAGAATCGTCGTACCTAAATCCACTCATCATGCTGCTACTAGCCTTATGCCATTGATTTCATGGCTGAGTGATATTCCATTGTACATAAGGACCACAACTTCTTTATCCATTTTTCTCTTTCCTGGGATATTTAAGGTGGAATGAAGTGGAGGTCCTTGTCAACAGAGCAGCCCTAAACTTTGGGCTGCTTGTGTTTTGCTGATTTTTCATTTTCCCAATTTATACCCCGATGAGTGGAAGTGCCCTATGCTCTCTAAGCTGTGTTTTTTAGATATTTCAGGACTCACCGTACACTTCTCCAGAGTGCCTGTTGGCAATTTACATCCCGCCCATCAGTGTAGCAAGGCTCCCATTTCTCCATGGCCTGTCCTGCATTTCTGGTTTTGACACTTTTTTCAGCATGGCCCTTTTGACCGATGGGAAGCGAGACTTCTTTGTAGCGCTGATTTGCCTTTCCAGGTTGCTTGGTTGGCCAAAAAGGGCGTATGCGTTTTTTCCTGAATATATACAGAAAAAACGCATACGCCCTTTTTGGCCAAGGGCATCATTGTCAACGTTTTGCCGCTTTTCATGTGCTTTAAAGACGATTCGAATCTACCTCCTGAAATCTGTTTCCTGCAATTCTGCCTTGATTTCAATTCCTCTTCTTTGCCTTCCCTCAATATATTTGTGGACGAGAGTTATCATTTATAACTCTGCAGGTTTGTGAATTGCAGTGCCCTGAAGCTCCATTTTACAACTCGCTTTTTTGTGAACTGGCCGCAAAAGCGCAGGATGGCTTCAGGCCCTGTTCTGGTTCCGGGGGGCAGGCTGAGCCTGTGGTTAATTCTTCTTCCTGATGGGAAAATAGAGTGACCTGTGCCTGTCCCAACACCAAGAGCTAGTCTCTCATTGGTTCCCCGTCTTCCCGTTCATCCTCAGGACAAATTGCAACCTGTACGGAACAGGAGGTTAAAGGTGCTGATGCTCCAAGTAGGGAGATTGCTAGTAAAGTGGCTGGAATGGCGAACCCGAGCACAAGGAGATGAGAAATGAGGTGCGTTTTAGAAACCTTTCCCCATCACACGGTGTACCATCTTTTGGGTTTCTCATGCATGTTTTCGATGTAGGAAGATGCCCTTGAACCTGGAGATTTGGGACCCATGCGATGGGTACCACGCAGTATTACTTTAAAGGGTCTGCGTTTGCTCACCCAACCTCACCAAACCTCTCAGCCCCAAGAGTGTCCACCCTTATGTCTCATCCAGCTGTGGGTCTACATATGGTCAATCCAGGTTGCATCACAGCCCCTGAATGAATTGTGTAAGAATTTCTCTCTCTTTCACTCTCTTTGTTTCATGGGTTTTTAAAAGTAATTTATTTTTATAATGGGGTTTAGCTGCTTTTCACTGCTGTGTTTATGCCGCTTTACACCCACTTGACACACTAACAGAGAGATATCAATACATAGGTTTTAAGATTATTACTAGTCAGATATATTCTTGTGCGGTGAATAGGGCGTGTTGAGTCCAGTTCTCTGAGCAAGGAGTAGGTCTTGTCTATTACATATTGGGTTTATGGAACGGTATCTGAGCTAATTTGAAACCCTTGTTTTATGTATCACCCCACCTCACCTTTCCCGTGTAGCAGCCATAGTGTGTTTTCTGCTTGTGCGACTCTGTTCTGTTTTGTAATGCAGTTCAAGTGTAACGGTTTTTACATTCCCTCTATAAGTGATACCTTATGAGAAGTGTCCTTTTCTGTGTGACTTATTTCACTTAGAATCGTCGTACCTAAATCCACTCATCATGCTGCTACTAGCCTTATGCCATTGATTTCATGGCTGAGTGATATTCCATTGTACATAAGGACCACAACTTCTTTATCCATTTTTCTCTTTCCTGGGATATTTAAGGTGGAATGAAGTGGAGGTCCTTGTCAACAGAGCAGCCCTAAACTTTGGGCTGCTTGTGTTTTGCTGATTTTTCATTTTCCCAATTTATATCCCGATGAGTGGAAGTGCCCTATGCTCTCTAAGCTGTGTTTTTTAGATATTTCAGGACTCACCGTACACTTCTCTAGAATGCCTGTGGGCAATTTACATCCCGCCCATCAGTGTAGCAAGGCTCCCATTTCTCCATGGCCTGTCCTGCATTTCTGGTTTTGACACTTTTTTCTGCATGGCCCTTTTGACCGATGGGAAGCGAGACTTCTTTGTAGCACTGATTTGCCTTTCCAGGTTGCTTGGTTGGCCAAAAAGGGCGTATGCGTTTTTTCCTGAATATATTCAGGAAAAAACGCATACGCCCTTCTTGGCCAAGGGCATCATTGTCAACGTTTTGCCGCTTTTCATGTGCTTTAAAGACGATTCGAATCTACCTCCTGAAATCTGTTTCCTGCAATTCTGCCTTGATTTCAAATCCTCTTCTTTGCCTTCCCTCAATATATTTTTGGACGAGAGTTATCATTTATAACTCTGCAGGTTTGTGAATTGCAGTGCCCTGAAGCTGCATTTTACAACTCGCTTTTTTGGGAGCTGGCCGCAAAAGCGCAGGATGGCTTCAGGCACTGTTCTGGTTCCGGGGGGCAGGATGAGCCTGTGGTTAATTCTTCTTCCTGATGGGAAAATAGAGTGACCTGTGCCTGTCCCAACACCAAGAGCTAGTCTCTCATTGGTTCCCCGTCTTCCCGTTCATCCTCAGGACAAATTGCAACCTGTACGGAACAGGAGGTTAAAGGTGCTGATGCTCCAAGTAGGGAGATTGCTAGTAAAGTGGCTGGAATGGCGAACCCGAGCACAAGGAGAATGGAAATGAGGTGCGTTTTAGAAACCTTTCCCCATCACACGGTGTACCATCTTCTGGGTTTCTCATGCATGTTTTCGATGTAGGAAGATGCCCTTGAACCTGGAGATTTGGGACCCATGCGATGGGTACCACGCAGTATTACTTTAAAGGTTCTGCGTTTGCTCACCCAACCTCACCAAACCTCTCAGCCCCAAGAGGGTCCACCCTTATGTCTCATCCAGCTGTTTGTCTAGATATGGTCAATCCAGGTTGCATCACAGCCCCTGAATGAATTGTGTAAGAATTTCTCTCTCTTTCACTGTCTTTGTTTCATGGGTTTTTAAAAGTAATTTATTTTTATAATGGGGTTTAGCTGCTTTTCACTGCTGTGTTTATGCCGCTTTACACCCACTTGACACACTAACAGAGAGATATCAATACATAGGTTTTAAGATTATTACTAGTCAGATATATTCTTGTGCGGTGAATAGGGCGTGTTGAGTCCAGTTCTCTGAGGAAGGAGTAGGTCTTGTCTATTACATATTGGGTTTATGGAACGGTATCTGAGCTAATTTGAAACCCTTGTTTTATGTATCACCCCACCTCACCTTTCCCGTTTAGCAGCCATAGTGTGTTTTCTGCATGTGCGACTCTGTTCTGTTTTGTAATTCAGTTCAAGTGTAACGGTTTTTACATTCCCTCTATAAGTGATACCTTATGAGAAGTGTCCTTTTCTGTGTGACTTATTTCACTTAGAATCGTCGTACCTAAATCCACTCAACATGCTGCTACTAGCCTTATGCCATTGATTTCATGGCTGAGTGATATTCCATTGTACATAAGGACCACAACTTCTTTATCCATTTTTCTCTTTCCTGGGATATTTAAGGTGGAATGAAGTGGAGGTCCTTGTCAACAGAGCAGCCCTAAACTTTGGGCTGCTTGTGTTTTGCTGATTTTTCATTTTCCCAATTTATACCCCGATGAGTGGAAGTGCCCTATGCTCTCTAAGCTGTGTTTTTTAGATATTTCAGGACTCACCGTACACTGCTCCAGAGTGCCTGTTGGCAATTTACATCCCGCCCATCAGTGTAGCAAGGCTCCCATTTCTCCATGGCCTGTCCTGCATTTCTGGTTTTGACACTTTTTTCAGCATGGCCCTTTTGACCGATGGGAAGCGAGACTTCTTTGGAGCGCTGATTTGCCTTTCCAGGTTGCTTGGTTGGCCAAAAAGGGCGTATGCGTTTTTTCCTGAATATATTCAGGAAAAAACGCATACGCCCTTTTTGGCCAAGGGCATCATTGTCAACGTTTTGCCGCTTTTCATGTGCTTTAAAGACGATTCGAATCTACCTCCTGAAATCTGTTTCCTGCAATTCTGCCTTGATTTCAAATCCTCTTCTTTGCCTTCCCTCAATATATTTGTGGACGAGAGTTATCATGTATAACTCTGCAGGTTTGTGAATTGCAGTGCCCTGAAGCTGCATTTTACAACTCGCTTTTTTGGGAGCTGGCCGCAAAAGCGCAGGATGGCTTCAGGCCCTGTTCTGGTTCCGGGGGGCAGGCTGAGCCTGTGGTTAATTCTTCTTCCTGATGGGAAAATAGAGTGACCTGTGCCTGTCCCAACACCATGAGCTAGTCTCTCATTGGTTCCCCGTCTTCCCGTTCATCCTCAGGACAAATTGCAACCTGTACGGAACAGGAGGTTAAAGGTGCTGATGCTCCAAGTAGGGAGATTGCTAGTAAAGTGGCTGGAATGGCGAACCCGAGCACAAGGAGATGAGAAATGAGGTGCGTTTTAGAAACCTTTCCCCATCACACGGTGTACCATCTTCT